>NC_068291.1:15279097-15591597 GCF_025860055.1 Xyrauchen texanus
GCAAGTTTATCAAAACTAAAACATCTTTGTGAGATAGTGGTCTTCCTTTTATATAAGCGAGTCTAAAGAGCTCTAGATGTGGACACTGATGTTTTTCTTAATGGAACGCAGAAGACAAAAAGAAGGCAGTACTCAAGACGTGTTTTCCACATATATCACATTAGAATTGGTTTATATACCATTATATAAATAGATATAAATTAGAGGTCAACCGATATTGGATTGTGACGATTCAATAATGTGTTGAAATTATAATCTGCCAATAGTTTTTTAAAATTGGTATCCTATATTAAATGTTCTTAGTATTAGTTTCCTGTGATGGGGAGGGCCAGACTGAGGCTACAAGAGTCCAAATTTAATTACATTTTAGATGCCGTGTTTTCCCTCTGTAGGGCGCAGAGCATGCGCCCTACAGATTTAATTAAATCGAATTCTTTTGAAGTTTGACAATCACATATCAAGTTCATATCACGATTCCTGTCTTTCCGCCCCCAAATTTAAGACCTCTTTAATAACAATTAAGACTTTGTTTTATCATTTAAGATATTTAAGACTTTCTATGACCTCACAATTTGGAAAACTGAATTTAAGACATTTTAAGATGTCTTAAGGACCTGTGGGAACCCTGTCTTAACCCGTTTGTTTGATTGGACTGTCAAAGATACCAAATTGGATACGAAATGCGAACTACCCATATTTTCAAGATGATAACTTGAAATTAAATATGCAACATAGTGAGGTCCTGTGACAACACTGTAGTATATGAATGATTTGAACTAAGCTCGTTTCAATATGTAGACCTCTTTATTCTTTTTATTTTCAACTTCTTTTATTACTGACACTTTTATTTCTTGGGTGCTTTTAATTCTTTAACTCCTTTGATTTAAATGTTTTGCCAATTTTAGATTTTTTTGTGAATCACTTCATATGATATATTAAATAAATGTATTTACACAGCCATTACAATTGTGGGAAACAATGTATCGTGCGCTCAAATGTAATATTTGTGTAAAAATGTGGCTGTATTGATTCTGGTGCACAGCTGACAGCACGCTGATTAAGGAGACGACATTCAGGTGCAGTTGCAGATAATCAATACCAGAATCATTATACATGACTAAGATGTACTATTTTCATTATCTGGTGTCTACCATCAAACCTTTTTGTGAGCACAGTCCAATTTTAAAGTATCCCAAAAACTACAACCTGTGATGCTATCATTTTAACCCACGGTTGTGTTTTCAAATTAGCCCAATTTGTCATGAAACCCTGGGAACATTGCTCAACACTGCCTTGGGGAAGACGGAGCGAGAGGACAAGGGTGCAGTGGGTTTCTCGCTTGATTGACAAGGATTTTTCTTTTTTAACAGAGTTGGGGAATAGATAACTTAAAATAAAAGAACCGGTTACAATAAGTCACTTATTATTTCGAACTGGGAATTCCAATTCATTTAAGTGAGTCCGTTTTTTTCGTATGGTTCATGTAAAACTATTATTGAACTAAATTGATGTGAACTAGCCCTGTGACAGCAGAACTCACCTCGTCCGTTTTGGGCAGGTGAGAGTGTGGGAGACTGTATGTGGTTCTCCTCATTGTTCATGGAGTCCAGATTTAGGCGTGTCTGTCTAGGGGGGAGTGGTGGTGGAGGAAGAGTTGGGGCACTCTCAGGACAGTCTATGGCTGTAGGGATTTCTGGAAGGGGGATGTCAGGGGCACTCCGGATCCTCTCACGTGGACCATCCACTCGCTCCCGAGAATTTTCTTTCTTAGGCTTGATTAGTTTTGCTATTGCTTTAGCTCCGACCCACTGCCGGCTCCTGAATGATGAACGAAAATTGAAAAGCAAATATCAAAACATTAAGGTTGTTGAACAGCCCACAGAGTAAAGTAAAGAACTCTTATTTACAGTGTCTTATTAGTGTCTTTTATGTTACAGATGAGCTCACTTTTTAGGAGTCGGGTCATAAAACTTGTATTGGTCCATGATCTTCTCCTCTAATTTCTCCTTATGTCGTCTCAATGAATTCAGCTTATCACTGCAAGAGGAATCAGTAGCAATGAGGAGGTGGGATCAGCAAGTTTCATAATTAAAATATGATCTTTTTCGCTCTTGCTTGCTGCTCACATGTACTGTTTCTGTTCTTCATGGTAGAGTTCTTTGCTCTCCATGGTTCTCTCCAGCAGTGTCTGGTTTTGCTGGCTGAGCATCTGGATCTGACTGAGAAGATGGTGGTTTTCTTCCTCCAAGTTTCCTTTTAGACGGGTTAGCAGCTAAAAATAGTGAGAAAAATAGAGATCACTTACAGCGGGTAACTAAAAATCTATTATGGCTCCTGACCGAATCACAGCGCTAAAGACTTGGATTTGTGTGTTATTAATAAATCTATTAAAACAAAAAGAAACTGAATGTTTAGTTTGTTGTTTATGTTAAATGGGGAAAAACATGATGATGGAATAATGAAGCTATTTAGAATGGAAACAATATCTTTTCTTGTTCGAGACCATATCGTTTTGAACCGTCTCTGCAGAGGCTGCATGTTAAAAATTCTTTAACCCTTATGCACTGTTTGGTCATTTTTGAGCGAAACCGATTTTGTTTCTTCCTTTATCTAATGGTACGAGACTTGGTGACTTTCCATCCAGTTCATATCTGAATACACACAAAAAAAAAAACTGTAGTTGATTTGATCATTCTAAGTGACAGAACTAAAAGTCAAATGTGACTGCCACAGTAAATGAAAGGGAAACACATAAAATCATTTTATTTTGCATAATTAATTATAGAAAATCTAAAAAACAGCCACAATGCAGAACACACACACAGTGTGGGTGAGACTACCAAACACTGATTAGACTACCCCACACACACACACACACACACACACACACACACACACACCCACACACCCACACACACCCACACAAACTCACTCACTCACTCACTCACTCACATACATGTTGGTGCAGCTATCATTATGAGGACTCTCCATAGACATGATGATTTTTATACTGTATGAATTATAGATAATATCCCCTAAACCTCACAAAAATATTTTCAGTAAATCATAACTTAGTATGTTTTTAAGTGATTTGAATTATGGGGACACTAGAAATGTCCTCATAACCCACATTTAAAGCATTATACCCTTGTAAATACCAGTTTGTAACCTAAAATAAAAGTCCTCGTAAACCACTTAAACCTGCGCACGCGCACACGCACACACACACAAACACACACCAAAATTAATTGGTTAGATCATATCACATCTACAATGTTGAACAAAGACAAAGATCCCCCATTTAGCCTTAACAGACTGTAGGGGCAAGTGCTGTTAGCGAGCACCTATGAAGGCCGAAACGGTACACGAGAGGGTGGGTGGCCAGCACCACGCCCGACTGCCTTTGTCTCCCCAGTGGCGATATTTTACACACCGCACCAGGTACTCATATTAGGGCTGAGTCGACCTAGAGGATGCCCGGGACCGGTTCAGATAATCGTCACTGGTGTTGGCCATGAGTGGGAATCGAACTCCGGTCACCAGGTTCGTAGAGCAGCGCACTAACCGCTACACTACTGCTGCACACATGTTGAACACACACGCACACGCACGCGCACGCACACACACCTGCACACACACGCACACGCACGCACGCACGCACACGCACGCGCACACGCACACACGCACACACATTCATCTTGCTACGACCAGGGATAAATAAGGTTATTACTTGTTTAATTCAAGTAATGTTTAGTAGAGGTGTGAATCTTCACTGGCCTCACCATTCGATTACGATTCAAAGGGTAACGATTTGATTATAAAACGATTCTCGATGCATCATGATGCATCTTGTCCTTCAACTTCTTTCTTTTTTTTCAGTTTCTTCAAAAATAAAATGTTTTACTCTATTTTTTTTCCCCCTTACAGCTTTTTATTTAACAGCTGTTTTAAAAATTTGAATGTGTCAAATTACATAACCTGGCCCTTTACATTCAGTATGAGCTGTGAACAAACATGGAACATCCACAAGATTAAATAAATGCTTCTATAGTTTAAAATTATAAGATCTAAACACCCCAAAACCCACTCAAAATGCACAGCTCTAGTCCTTTTACATAACTAAAAGCAATTTCATAGCAATTAAAAAAAAGTACACTCTTAATGTTTCCGGTCACTTTTGACCGGGAACAACAGTAATGTGATTCATTAATGAACAAGGCATTAGGGTTAAACAGACTTTATTTCCATTCTTTTCAGTCTCACTCACCTCGCAGTGGTTGTCTAGTTTGGTCATGGAGATGTCCAGGCCCTGATGCTGCTCTTTCAGCTGGTCATATCGTGCCTGCCAACGGTTCAGTTCCAGCTGAGAGTCGTTCAGAGATGTCTTCAGTTCTTTAGTCTGCAGCTGCAGGCTGTCGTACTCCTGCCTCAAATGTGTGTGCGTCTGCGACAGTCTGCAGGTATAGAAATAGAGTCAAAGTTATGGTCAGTCTTTATGATACTTTACTTCCTTATTTTGGCCTGTTTCTAACCGGAGTGTATTATAGAGTGTACAATATTAACATTTATAGAAGTATAAAATATGTATTCTGTCAACACAATTCTTATAAAAGCAAGTAGAGAAGCATCAACATTGTCATCTTAATTAGTTTTATTGTTATAATAATAATAGTAGTTTGTTGCCAATAACTGAAATGATGGCTGATCTATTTCATCTAAAAGGTTTTGCATGCATATTTCAGGCCCGAAACATTATGACATACAGCAGAAAAGATGGTTAACTTTAAAGTACTTTTAAAAGAGTACTGAAGACTATCATTAGCAAGTATTAATATGGCCACTGATATGTTGAGCATCTATGAAAACCAAAGCTGTAATGCTGTCTCTATTTTCTACTACAGCCAGCAGAGTGCAGTACATATTCACCATGAAAACTTATCCTCAGCCTGTTCAATGGTTTCAACTGAAAACTTATTAGTTAGGGTGTTTTGCTGCTAAAAAAAAAAAGGTCTCTAACCTTTCTATCTTTTCCTTTAAACTGCTGTTTTCCCCCTGGATAAGAGTGTTTTTGTGAATTTCTTCTCCCAGTCTCTCCCTCTCTCTGTGCAGGGATGCCTCGACTGCCTCCATAGCCTCCTTCTGCTTCAGGAGAACCATATACCTGCACACAGAAAAAAACAGCTATTTCATCCCAACACTCATTCACAACTCACACAATCCATGTGTAGAAACAAACAAGCAATTATTGATTAACAGTAACATAGAGCAGGGTTTCTCAAAGCGGGGGTTCACCAAGGGGGTTTGTGATGGAACTGCAAACGGGTTTGTGAAAAGTGAGGTAAGAATGCCAAATTATATGATTTTTTAATTATAATAAAAAAAAAAACTTATATAAGATATACTTTAACAATATAAAACACTACAATGAATGTAATATCATTAATTAAATTATACATTAAACTATTTGAATGAATAACAAATTCGTTTTAATTTACCATTTATTTAAATTAAATAATTAAAATCAATAATTTTTTTCATAATAATTTAACAAGATAGGTGTGATAGAAATACCAATGCCAAATAAAAGATATATCTTTTAATTATAAAATGTAATAAATTAGAAAAAAAAAATTATCATCATGATCATATGTAACATTAATTAAAATAAAAATGTAAATTTATCAACAAATTCATTTAAATAAGTGTGAGAGGAACAGGAATGCCAATGGCAAATTATATGATGCATTTTCACATGATAATAAATAATATATACTTTAACGATATAAAACAATACAATTAAATGAAACATCATTAATTAAATAATACATTTAAATTGTTAATTAACACATTAATTGATAAATTAGTTTCAATGAATTATCAATTATTTATTTAATTGAAATTATAATAATTAACTAATTGATTTATTTTTAAATAATAAATTAACTAGATAGGTGTGACAGGCCAATGCCAAATAAATGACTTCAAATTATATTATTAAATAAATTTTAAATTATAAAATGTTATAAATTGGGTAAATAATGTATTTTTAATAATATAATACAATAAATATAATATCATTAAATTGTAAATTTTAATTATAAATATGTTTTATATGAATTTATATAAAACATTTTTTTTTAAATAAATTAATGAGATAAGTGTGACAGGAATGCCAACGCCAAATTATATGATGTATTTTTAAATTATAATAAATAATAAATATCTATTTAACAATATAGTACAACACAATTAATGTAGCATCATTAATTATACATTTGAATTATGTTAATGTATAACATATTAGTTTGAATTCATTACGAATTATTATAATTTAAATGATCAAAATTATTAATAAATTAATTACCTTTAAATAAAAAATTAACGAGGTGTGATAGAAATTAAATTATATATCTTTAATTGATCAAAAATTTATAAAGTTGATAAAATATTTTAAATAATATAACAAAATTCATAAGAGTCTACTGTTTCAACTGTGTGTATTTTACAGCATGCAACCATTCACACTCTTTTTTTATCTTTCTAATAAAGTTCAGCACTATTTTATTTTGAGTGCTATTTTTCAAGCGTTATTTTTCAATCATTATCAATTTTAAATACTATTGTCTGATTTATCGTTTATCGGCAGGTACTGCCCAACTTAGTTATCGGTAAAATCCACTATTGATCGACCTCTACTATAAACATTGATAAAAAAAAACAATATTTAAATAAATTAATAATTTAAAAAAATATGCATCTAAAACAAATCCTATTTTTAGTTTTTTTTTAATGATTTGTCATAACGTAAAGATGTTGCCAATTCATTGCATTTATTGAAAGGTTAGCATTGCTTCAAATCTTATCGGATACCTTCAAGTTTTTTAGTTCATATGGGGTACAACAGACAAAAAAGGTTTTGCTCTGTGTTGTAAAAGGATGGTGGTCATTTTACAATTTTTACTGTACAGTATTAACTTTTCCCAGTTAACTTGTACCCACTGTTGAAATCGGTATCTAAAAAGCTCATTGTGATACACAATAGCATTAACCAAGACAAAACTGACATTCTTATATAGTAAGCAGTCAGAGTCAACAAAAATGTAGAACAAAAAAGAAATTTGTATATAACAAACATTTCCAGGGTTGCCTGCCATGGTGAAAAAACATCTAACCATTTTGACCAGTACGGCTCACACGATGACAAAAAAAAAGCATTTTTTGAAGCATGAATGTTTTGGGTGATTTACTACATTTTGCAGACATGCAATAGAGCTGTGATGTCCTATAAAAAAGTTGTGACAATTGCACTTACAGTTTAGAGAATGTCAAGACCGTTTCAAAAAATGAGCCAAAGCGATTGAGAAAAACTGCAATAAATAAAGTAATTAGGAAATGGAGTATGTGTGACATATGGAGTGTTGGACATGAACGCTGAAGCCGGTTAACATTACAGCTGATTGGGCCCCTGACAACCATCTGGTGACACCCTCAGCTGAGGCCCTGAGAGACACTTCTGCATTATTCATGAGAGAGAGAAATAAAAGAGGCAAAGCCGTGTTTTTTCTTGCTTTAACAAAAGAGACAACTTTCCACATCGCACCATGGAAAAATGAGTGTGACAGGCACGCGTGAGCATTAGTGTGTATTAAAGTGGAGTTGTGTGTGTGTGTTCTCATGTTTGGGGTTGTGACCCACCTCTAAAAACCACTCCCTTTCCCAGAGGTGCCATTCAACATTCAAACAATATATACAGTACTACAAGAAAACAGAATCAGGTCTTAATGCCAATGAACATGTTATTAATTACTAAACATTTGGGTATAATCATGATAAAACTCTACATTGAATAACTGGAACTAAAACAGAATAATCTTTTTATAGAGAAGAGTTTAGCCCTAGCCCTAAACCCTGACTGCTACTTGCTATAAAGGGTCATCCTTGTGCCTCTGTCACTGTCAGCAGTCTTAATGGTGTGGAGTCATTGTGGCGTCTCCGCACAGACCAGACACAGCTCATTACTCTATTGTTACACACACTCTTAACACGCAGACAAAGAGAAGACAGAAAGATGCATTGGCTGCCACCTATAGTATGTCAATAAGCCAAAAAAGGTCACCCACTCTGTTCTTTTAATTACTGAAGTAAATGGCTGATTGTGTGTTGTGTTCATCAACAATATACTATACAAAAGGTTTCTTGCTACATACTGCACATAGTATTATTTTATTAGGCAGTACACAGCATGTACTGCAATATATACTTAATAACAATATGCTAGTATTTTATATTGCATGTGGCCATTTTGTTATGTTATAGAGTTGGATGGTAAATGAATGCATGAGGTATGAATTTCACAGGAGCAGTTAGAGGGGAAGGATTGTAAAGAGACTGACTTGCTCTCCAGTGCACGGTGCTCCTCCTCCAGAGCTCTCTGGCTGCTCTTCAGAGCTGTGTGCTGAGCGATGAGCTGCTCATATTCGACAGCCTGTCTTTCATGCACACTGAGCAGGCGATCGTGGTCCTGTGCAACACGGTCGCGGGCCGTACACGCCTCCTCTCGCTTTTTCTGGAGAGACTCGGCCTCTGATTCCATTGTTTGCAGCTGGGCCTGTAAAGCTCCATACTGAGCCATGAGAGATGAACTCTGGGAGCTTAGTGTTGAGTTTTCCACCTAAACACATGCAGACAAAGGCAACAGTGAAAAACTGAACTTTAAGACATCTAAAAGAGGATTTTTCCAATGTTTGAATGTTTGTTTCCAGGACATTTTATGCGCCCAAGTGGTGTATTATTAAAAACACACGAGATGTCATGATGTACATTGTGGTTATTGGATCGTTAACTTTCTGATTTCCGTATTTGAGAGTTTAATTACATTTTATTATTAAAACGGTATCTAATTAAATTAATCCATAAAAACGTTAAATTCAAATGAAAATAGAATTACTTTACTTACATTTTGAACAAAACATTGCATTATTTTTACAGCCATATAAAAAGAGTAGAATAATCTTTTCATATTTTTTTCCCCTTTCACGCATCCATTTAAATTGAGCTTTCATTTTGGTGTTTCTGTGTGTATTTTGATGGCAGTTCCTCATCTCCAGATAAGCAGTTCTCTACATGGCCCCGTGCGATTATATAAACCCCAAAAGCTGTGATAAACACATACACTGATGAGCCAAAACATTATGACCACTCACAGGTGAAGTGAATAATGTTGATCATCTCCTAACAAGGCCACATGTCTAGGTCTGGGTAGATTAGATAGTAAACGAACACTTAGTTCTCGTAGTCAATGTGTTGAATGCAGGAGAAATGGGCAGAGTGAAGACCTGAGTGACTTCGACAAGGGCCAAATTATTATGGCCAGGCAACTGGGTCAGAGCATCTCTGAAACGGCAAGGCTTGTGGGGTGCTCTCGGTCTGCAAAGGTAGGTACCTACCGACAGTGGTCTGAGGAGGGACAAACCACAAACCGGCGACAAGGTGTTGGGCGACCAAGGCTCATTCGTGCGTGAGAGTACCCCGTATGGTCCGAACTGACAGAAGGTCTACTGTGGCACATATCACAGAACATTTTAATGATGGTTATGGGAGGAATGTGTCACAACACACAGTGCATCGCACCCTGCTGCATATGGGGCTGCGTAGCCGCAGACCAGTCAGAGTGCCCATGATGACCCATGTCCATCGGCGAAAGTGGCAACAATGGAAACGCGAGCGTTGGAAATGGACCTTGGAGAAGTGGAAGAAGGTCGCCTGGGCCGATGAGTCCCATTTCCTTTTAAATCACATGGACAGCTGTGTACATGTTCATCATTTACCTGGGAAAGTGATGGCACTAGGATGCACTTTGGAAAGATGACAAGCCAGTGGAGGCAATGTGATGCTCTGGGAAATATTCTGCTAAGAAACCCTGGGTCCGGCCATTCATGTGTACGTTAATTGCCACCTACCTAAACATCGTCGCAGACCAGGCACACCCCTTCATGGCAATGGTATTCCCTGATGGCAGTGGCCTTTGGTCTCAGTGAGACTTTCTTGATGCCGCATCCATGCTAGTTGATGTTCTGTTGCAGGTACATCAGGACTACTCCCAGTGAATGCCCATGCCCCGTTTCTTGCTCTCTCATTGGCTGTAGGTCAACGCTGCAGTTGTATTCAGTCAACACATTTCAAATTGTGCGATTTGGAATCACAGACAGGTCCAGATATTTAATATTCTAGATATCTCGCTGACATCGGCGATGCATCTGTACTTCTCTCAGATCATGTCTTTATACATTGCATTGCATATTTTTTAAAGTTAGGGAAGCTGAAGTTTATAGTAATGGAAATATTTTGTGATGAAACATCTTTTTATAATCTAAAAAAACAATAATAAAAGTGCCAAGACAACCCAGAAATACAATGTTCTCAAAGACACAAGTCTAAAGAAGTTACGGTTCAAGAAGAAATGTAAAATCGCTGGAAGCTTACAGAGTAAAAAGACAACACAAAATCTGACTGCACTGCTTGGCTATTATGAATTAAACTACGCCGCATTTTTAAAAATGGACTTTGGAGACAGGCTCGTTTAGTTCATGAGACTCTAATATATAAGATAATATACCATAGTTTGTTGAAGAACGATGACGAAGGGTAATTCTTTCAGGCGAGATCTCATGTAAACAATGGAGAATATATCAATATTTCTCAGGTGTATCACTTTTAAGGACAAAAAGTGCAACTGGATGTTTTTCAATGAACACTTGACATGGACGGCAAAACTATTGGCTGGATTAATCGGCTATCAGCCTCTGCAAAATCTCTACTAGATATGGTTTAGTTCCCTCCTTCATTGTAAGTTTATTAGCTTTTTCACCTGTTTTCTCATCTGTCAGGTGGAAATCAGAAGTCTGATTTAATATTTAAAGATGAAATGTTGCATCCTATATCGAATCAATACGGGGCACGATTTGTCCCGTGTTTAAGCTGGTCCGATGGTGTCACCGCTAAATCGTTCAAGATCATTAAGGTAACCTTGATATTCATTGAAAATTGTGACTACGGTTGGTAAGTAGGCATAATTAATCATGACACCGGACTGTAATAAGGATTACTCATACTATCAAAGCAATTTAAGTTTAAAGTACCACCTGTTTTCTCCAGGGGGCAGTAAGCAAAACTCCAGCTGTATAGGCAACACGCACCTTGTACAGAGAACAAACCACATTCAAGATGACAGCACAAGATGACGCATTCTTGCATTCAAACACAGCTTGATGGAGAGAAAATCCTAACGTCCAAATAAAGCATCCATTGAAGCGTCCTTAAACAAGACCCTATAATAAATCTTGGACTGATTGACAAATTCAATTAAAAAATGGTTTGCTGGCCAATGATTGGCTTATGTTCAGTAATATGGAAATAAACAATCTATTGGATTCTAAAGCCAGTCTTACCAATGGTTTACTCGTCTGCTAAAATAATATAATGAATTTTATAATGAATATAATGAAAATCGGGATTATTTTTTACAATATATACTGAATATTGTATTTGTAATTATTTAAAAAACTATTTAGAATTATTTCATCATTATATATTGAATTATTGTTATGAGCGGCTTTCTCTGCAAATGTTTATATATTCGATTAATTGCGATTAATCGGCATACTGTGTAATTACTTCTATAGAAAATGTAGACCTGTGCATTGTACCTGTAGTTTAGCAGTTTCTTTGTGAAGTGAGGTGGTGTACTCTTGTAAGGACACTGCCTGTTTCTGCAGTGCAAGCGTTTGAGCATTGAGCTGTGCGTTCTGAGAATCCAGCTGCTTCAGCTGCTCCTTCAGAAGATGCTTCTCAGTCTGCAGGGCAGCATTCTGTAGATAGCGTTTACACAGGTATGACACAATACTGAAGATCTAACATAATACTATTGTATAATAATAATAATAAGAGAGTCAAATTCCAGGCTGGGTTGGTATAAATCTGCGTTCTTACATTCTTTTCAACATCGATTAGTCTGTCTTTCATCTTGAGGAGCTCAGCTGTGGCCTCCCTATGCTCCGTCTCCCACTTCTCTTTGTCTGTGCTCTGTCTGACATGTCCCAAAGTCTGCTGGGAGATCTCAGAGTGCGCCGCCTCTTCCTCTTGCCTTTGCTTTAGGGCCTCTAGGTTCTTCTTTACCTGGAGAGAAAGAGAGATCACTCATAAATCACTCATGTTTCAGCACAAAACTGTCTGCATTTCACTAGCACACTTGCAAAGGGATGTAATAACTCACAATAACTGGATATCAGAAGAAACCTATCACAGACTTGCATATATATACTTTTTATTGTCATACATGTAGCTTGAAAAAGCTTCAAAATAAGGAAGGAGGGTGCTTACAGTGGTGAGTTCAGTGCGAAGTTGCTGGTTTAAGCTGCAGCTCTCCTCCAGGCGAGACTCGAGACTCTGAATCTTCTCTTCTCTCAACTCCAGAGTCTTCTTCAGTGCCGACTCAATTTTTGTCTCCAGGATCTTATATTTACTAAAAGCAAAGCATCGGCATATCAGTGTTCAATGTAATTGAGTCCAAGAATCTGGCCAATCATCAATAGTGTCCTTAAGCTATTTTTTGGTTGTTTGTGCGAGTAAAGTTGGGAGGAACATTTTACCTCGCAATACTGAAGTGATTTTCGAATCGCCAAAATTAAAACTCAGAACAAGCAAAGAATAGACGGCTTTAGCTAAATTCTGAATCACATTCAGTAGAATACATCAATGTAATACAGTACTTAACTTAAATTACTGCAGTTTTATTGTATTGTGACCCAGATATCGATATCATATTGTATCACCAGCTCCCTACTGCATCACACCCCTATTTGACAGGTAAAGCAAGACCAACTAAACCTTTTGCTGAATTTGTGCTACAATACGATCTGCTACAGTCTAGAGCACAAATATTAAAATATCAGTTGAGCGAAGACGTTTTTATATATGCTTAAAATGATTTTAGCAGTAAAGATAGATTTCAAAAACTGCTCTAGGCAAAGAGGATTCATATGTAAGGAATTTAACATCACATATCATTGAAACACACGTATAAACACTCTAAGGAACACTGACCTACACACACACACACACACACACACACACACACACACACACACACACACACACACACACACACACAAACCTCAATCTTGGTAGAATTACTTAGCCCAGTGGAATGTGAAGAATAGTCAGTTTCTTCAAACATTAAGCGATTAAGACCAGCTAGCATTTCACTACACTATAAGCAGGCGAGGAATGCTGTTGTTTCCATTCAGCCAATAATGAGGTTAAAGGTGGAGTTCCAGTGAAAACTAATCAAAGAGTAAATACATTCTAAACATCGGGCCTGTAATTACTTCATACTCTGGCCTCAATATTAAATAAATAATTATAAACACACGACTGCACACAGCACAGCTCCAAATAACCACAATAAGACTGTATAAAGTTTATAACAGGCCAATGCATCACAGTGCTGTAAATACAGAATGAATAGAAAGAGACTTTAGAACTGTAACTCAAAGAAGCTCAAATGCAGTGTTGGTAAAGTCTGAAATGCAAGCACCACAATTGGCAGTTGTCTACAAACTCACCTGCTACACCTTTCAGAAGGCAGCATCCGCAAAACAAACAATACACACTTTATAGGATCTTACAAGACCCCATTCATGTACATCACCAATCAAAACATCGACATGACCAGTTTTGTTATTTAAGGAATAGTTTAGACAAAAATTGCAATTCTGTCTTCATTTACTCACCCCTCATGTCGTTGGAAACCTGTATGATGTTCTTTTTTTACCTAACTTTATGCAACTTTATTCTTTATAATTACAAAGGAGACATTTTTTGTTATGTTTTCAAGTCATCTGATGGCATAATAACCATCATTTAAAGGGATAGTACTACTACTCTAGTTCTCTTAGAATGTGCAAAAGACACATCAAAGTCTTCTGGTTGGCTGATCAAAGAATGTGTCTGCGGCCCGTGGGAACATTTTTGTTTCCTCTTTATGCACTAGTGCCATCACAGAGGCCGGAGAGATATCTTACGACACTTATATCAGTGATCTCTTTCAGGGAGAAGACATTTTTCTGCACACCATTTCATAAAACAATTTAAAAATAAACAGCTGACAGCACATTTAAAGTGGAAATTTATAGCAAAGAAGGACTATAAATATTATACATATCATTAGATATATTCATTAGAAACTATATCGGTTTCTCACCCACACTTTCATTCTGAAGACATGGATTTAAACATTGGATTCATATTGATTAATATAATGCTGCCTTTATGTGCTTTTTGAACCTTCAAAGTTCTGGCCACCATTTACTTGCATTGTATGGACCTTCAGAGCTGAGATATTCTTAAAAAAATCTATGTTTGTGTTCAGGAGAAGAAAGAAAGTCAGACACATCTGGGATGGCATGAGGGCGAGTAAATGATGAGAGAATTTTCATTTTTGGGTGAACTATCAATTTATCCTCCTCTGCATAGTTCTTCAATCTCATTCTCACTTACGTATATTTAAACTGCCATGTTAAGTTTGGTTACAAAACACGCGAGCACCAATGGTGTTTGGCATTACTGATGATGATATTCAAATATATGAGAACGAGATTTCAGACTGTTCTAGGGATGATCATTTTGTCTACTCGAGTACTCAAAGTGTGTGTGTGTTGGGGGGCAGTTATGTCTATGTACATACAGTATATGTCAGACATATCTTTTTGGCTACTGCATTGCATCTTGTTGTTCCAGTTTCTCACCCATTTCTTGTTACAGGCTGTTAAGACCTAATCTGTTACAAATACTACAGATGATGTAATTATCATAATATAGCGCATCAAAATGCATCTCTCTGCTCTTCCTGGTGGTGGTGTAGTGGTCTAAAGCACATAACTGCTAATCAGGTAGTCAGACGGTTGCTGGTTCGAACCCCACAGTCAATACCATTGTGTCCTTGAGCAAGGCACTTAACTCCAGTTTGCTCCAGGGGGATTGTCCCTGTAATAAGTGCACTGTAAGTCGCTTTGCATAAAAGCATCTGCCAAATGCATAAATGTAAATGTCCTCCTACAGGTTACCTTAATTATCTTAAGTGTGCTCCACTGTTTCGTAGTAGCTGGCTAAACAGTGTATTTGCAAACAGCGGTTGGCTTAACCAGAGACTCCGATACCATGTTTAATACGCTGTTTTATGTTGAAAATAGTTTCAAAGACCTATTTAACACATTTGTGTATAGTTGTCACTGAATTTCAAATTTTGTAAAAAGTCATGTCATGCATAATCATTATCGGGCATTCATCTCTAGACTATTCCTCACACATAGCTATCATATGACTAAAGAACACTTGGCAGTATACCGCTTGAGTTGTATGGACAACTTTTATGGTGTTTTGGTCATTTTTGGAGCTCAGCAATCCCAATCACATTCATTGCAATAAGAAGCAGATCCAACATTCTTTAAAATTTCTCCTTTTGAGCATTGTTCCTAATCAAAATAAAGTCATACATGTTTGGAACAAAATGAGGGTGAGCAAATGATGACAGAATTTACATTTTTGGGTGAACTATCCTTTGAATAACTTGATCAACTCACTTGTCTTCACAACTGTGCTCTTCCTGTAGGAGTTTCTCTCGATTCAAGCCGATCTTCTCCAGCTCGTGGCTCAGCTTTTCCAGTTCATTACACTGCTGCTGCACCCTCAACTTCTCATTCACCAGATCCTGTGCACCAAAATTCACAAAGCCACATTTACATTCAATTCCAGTAAATGAAGTGCAGAGCTCTTCTTTGGCTGAAATGCACTACGTGTCGTACCTCTCTCAGCATAGCCAGAGTCTTCTTATCCATGGTGGCCTGTTTCTGTAGGTCTTTATTCTCTCTCTCCAGCTCTTTGAGTCTCCCTGTGGCCTCTTTGAGTCGGCTTAGCTCTTTATTGAGAGCTGTACCCTCTTTCTCCATGCTGGCCAGTCTGAGGCAGCTCTCCTCATGTGCTGCCTCCTTCACCTCCAACTGCTGCCTCAACCTACGCGACTCCTTCTCCAATTGCTTCCTCTCCTTCTCCGCCTGGCCCAGTTCCTGTTCCATTCCTCGCTTCTCTTTCTCCACAACCTCTGCCTGTGCCACTGCCTGCCTCAGCCCTTCCAGCTCCCATTGCAGATCCTTTATTTCAGTCTTGTTGTGCCTCAGTTCACCCTCTAGCCCCTGGATCTTAGTGGAACTGTTGTCCAGGGTCTGTTGGAGCCGTTGGTTCTCCTGGCTCAGGTTGCTACAGTTCATCTCCAGTCTTTCGCTCCTCTTGGCCTGGGAACGTAGCTCCTCTAGGGTGCGGATCATCTCCTCGTGTTCCCGCTCTAGCTCTGCATGTTCCTGCTGCAGTTGAGCCAGGCGAGCGGTGGCTGGTCGCAGGGTGTCCAGTGTACGCCGCTGTTCCAAGTTCTCCTTCTCAAGTTGCTGGTGGTCCTTCTCCAAAACAGCCAACCGCACGCTGGCATTCTGGGCCGTGTCGGCGAGCTTCTTCAACCTGCGGTTGTCTTGCTCTAGAGTTGCGTTCTCGCGCTCCAGGGCCTCGGCACGCTCGCTGCTGATCTTCAGGGAGGCGGCTTCTCGCTGCATCTGCTCACGGACTCGTTCCAGGCAAGCTACCTCCCTCTCCAGTTCCTCACAGCGTTCTTCTCGTTCTCGGAGAGACTCTAGCTCCTTAGTGGCATGTCGTTTCTCGGCCTCCATGCGAGCCAGTTTACCACCAGTTTCGGAAATGGTTTGGTGGAGGACACGGTTTTCTGTCTCCACCTCCCTCACACGAGCCTCGCTGTTCACTTGAGCGCGCTTCCGAAGGGAGCTCACCACCTGGGTCAGATGCTCCTTCTCCTGCTCCAGTTCTGAGATCTAACAAACACACATATTTAGCCTGTAAACATATAGAAATCTTTGCAAAAACTATACATGCTCCATTCAAGAACTGGTGAGCTGCCCACCCACGTAATATTTTTAGGCATCACAGGCAAGTTCCTGACACAATGACTGTTTCAAACAGTAGGCAGCAAAATTATGCAATATTATAAAATGTTTTGGCCAAAAATCAAAGACAGTATTGCATGTATTCTTCCCAGAATTTATCAAAGATGACTAGCATTGTGGGTGTGGAGTGGAGGGGGGCGGGGCGGGGCCGGGTCGGAATATCGCGCGCCCGGTCCCAATCGGCCTGATGAGGTGCGCGAGGGATAAAGGCGGCCGGTGACGATGGTTCGAGAAAGAGAGAATTACGGGCATGTCCGTCATGTGTGTGTTTATGTTTATGCTTTTGGTTTGAGTTTAATTTAATATAAATTATCATTTATATTGACAAGCCGGTTCTCGCCTCCTTCTTGCCCATCATTAACTGTGTTACAGTGGGTTATGTTTATTATACACTCACTGAGCACTTTATTAGTAACACTAATAGTAACACAGTCCAAATAAAGTGCCAAACGCAGTCTTCTGCTGTTGTAGCCCATTCGCCATAAGGTTCAACGTCTCACTACAATTGTCACTACAATTGTACAGAGTGGTTATCTGAGTTGCAATTGCCTTTCTGTCAGCTCGAACCAGTCTGGCCATTCTCTGTTGACCTCTCTCATCAACAAAGTGCCTACGTCTGCAGAACTGCCACTCAATGGATGTTTTTTGTTTTTGGCCCTTTTCTGAGTAAACTCTAGGGATTGTTGTGCATGAAAATCCCAGGAGATCAGCAGTTACAGAAATACTCAAACCAGCTCATCTGGCACCAACAATCATGCAATGTTCGAAATCACCATAATCACATATTTTCCCCATTCTGATGGTTGATGTGAACATCAACAAAGCTCTATCTACATGATTTTATGCATTACATTTCCATTTATTCATTTGACAGACGCTTTTATCCAAAGCGACTTACAAAAGAGGAAAACATAAGCGAATAATCTTGAGACGACAGTGTTTTTTTTTTTTTGTTTGTTTGTTTTTTTTTTGTGACTGGTTAAGTGCTCTTAGAAAAGATGTGTTTTTAGCCATTTTTTGAAGACAGAGAGTGAGTCAGCTGCAGCCACATGATTGACTGTGCTCAGTGAGTGTATTTCATTGTGTAACAATGAATGTTATGGTCAGCATGTTACAGAATGTGTTATTTTGTATTTTTTTTACCTGTCTCTCTTTATCTTCCTGAAGTGACTCCAGAGATTTCTCCAGCCTCTTTCTCTCATTTAGCAGCTCTTCTCTAAGGCTCTCCATGTCCTGAGTTGTCTGTTTCTCCTGGTCCAGCTGGGACTGCAGACGCTCCAACTGAAACACACAGCACAGCACAAATCAGCATTCTGCCTTATTATTAGCTGTCAGTAAACAGACAAAGGCAATAAGGAGGCAAGCAGAACCTTCTTGCTGAGGCTCTGGTTCTCTTTCTCCAGCTCTAGTGAATGTAGCTGACCCTCCTCCATGTTGATGGAGGCCTCTCTCAGCTCCTGGATTGTGCTCTGAAGACACTGATTCTCCTTCTCCAGCTTTAACAGACGACTGGATGCAGACTCATTCAGCTCAAACACAAATGACTTACGGGCTATTGAGGCGATAACAAAAAATTCAGTTAATGTTAATAAATTATTTATTTGTGAAATGTCAATATATCAGAAAATATGTGTATGTGTTTCCCTAAAAATGTGCACATGGCCTGAGGCTAGAGATATTCAAAACAGCTTTGACAGTCTTCTCGGGACAACATACATTTTCCTTGGACCTTATTAATGTCAATAAATATGCCCTCTTTTTAATTTCAAAACCACTATGATCACAACCTCCATTAGTAGCTTAAGTTCTGCTAAAAACTAGGGTGCTTTTAAGATAAGACGAACAAGGGCCGAAAGGGAAAAAAAAGACAGCTCACTACAGACTCTTGTGCATTTTGCATGAAAAAACTGCAAGTTTGTGTTGTGGAGCATAACGAGTATTAGCACTGGGAGTTTTTGTACATGGTTCTAAAAACAAACAAATGAACAAATTGACCCAAAGTCATTATGATTCTTTGTTTAGTGTTTTTAAAAGGTTGTTGGGTTGAATTAAAATTCCACATACAGTACAGCCTAGCATATAATCTATGTTCAGGAGTAAACAGACAGTATCTCAAAGGGTTTCAAACTGAACTGTAAGAGTCTGTTCTGGACTCACCTTCATTGACCTCATTGTTTTTGGCCAGCTGTTCTAGCTCCCAGCCCAGGTGAGCAGACTCATTCATGCTCTGTTTCTGAGAGAACTCAAGCAACATGTTCTCCTCCAGCAACTCATCCAGACGCTTCTTATCACTATCCCTGTCCTGAGAAACGCACAAATAGAATTGCTCTTATCCAGGCCAGGGCAAGGAAAAAGATGAACAAATCCCTTGTAATGCTTTCTAAAATCTCATAATCAGAATTTTTTACTTCTGGAGGATGATGCGAGTGGCGCTTGCCCCTGCAAAACTAGCTGACACAACTTTGGATGGTTGCTAAGGAGTTGGAGTGGTTGCTAGGGGGTTGCTATGGTGATCTAGGTGGGTAATGGGAAGTCGCAAGACAGTTGCTAGTGTACTTTACAATGCATGTAGGCATTATGACCAAAATGTAACAAATGTTTTAAAATTTGCAGACAAATTAGAAGTGTTCCGTTTTGATCATTTATTGATAATTTTGCACTGCACGGTAAAAATATCAAACTGATCAAATAGCCATGTGTCATGTGTTGTTGGAAAGCTCTCAAAGAGTAGAATACAACAACAGACAAAAATATAGTGAGTAATAGCAAAAAGTAAATGTCTTTGGCATACGTTACATGTAAAAAGGTGTTGCTTATATGCCGCTTTTTCGCTTAAAACTTTACAAAAAATACATGTAAAATAAAATATCCCATACCATTACTTAAGAGGATTATCTTTACAACGAGCCCACACACACACAACATAAATGGATGCAAAGATCATTAGATAATCCACATGAAGCACAATGTGCACATGGCACATAATGTGTTATCTGGCTAAAAACACATTAGCTTTCCTAGATCAGATGACTTAATTGGAAATTATGTAGTATGATGTCAAATGACATGGAACACTAAACCAGTCGTTTTAGGATTCAGATCGCTGCAACCAGAGGTGAAAGTCATCCAAATATGGGCAGAGAGGATCATTCACTGTAATTACATAATTCCACCAGGAGATGGTGCCAAGTATATGACACAGACTCAATGATGACTCAAATGACATAGAACAAAACTGAACGAAACATCGTTAATCATGCTTGCATGCTTTGGAGAGAGATCATACCTTTAGTCGTTGTTGCGTAATTTGTTTTTATGTATAATTATTATGTTTTATTTGTTTGGAGAGGCTTTTGGACACTTGGTGACTTTTTGGACACTATGAGAAATTATTTTTAATGCTATAACTTTTGATTGCTTTGTTGCATCAACACAAAATTGTACTCAGTTACAGGTGACATGATTGGGAACAAAACAAAAGCTACCTTATTTACACCTGAGATATACAAAGTCAAATAAAAAAAAGAAAAAAAAAAAGTAAATTTTTGGCTTACGTTTTTTCCCCCCTGCAGTTTCTTCAGCTGAGTCTTAGAATTTATCATAATCTATGTCATTAAAAAAAACAGAAAAGTTTTCTTTAAAATGATACCAAAAACTTTTTTTGGTGTGTTTTTTTAGTAATAAGCTTTTAATTTTGGGTTTGCCACTGAAAAAGGAAATCTTTAAAAACACGCTCGGAGCTTAAAGGGTAAAATAATATTTCAAGTTTCCTTCTGGACTTAGTGGAAAATCAGCCTGTTGTTGTTTTCATACCCTTGAACAAAGCTTCCATATATATTAGCAATGGGTGCACACTTGCGCCCCTATGCTGATGTTGAAAGATTGAGACACATGCTGCTTCCAAAATCACGTACTGTCACAGTGTGTACTGTAATTGATGAAGGACGCACTTCTTACCCCATAAAAGAGTAATTTCTTTTGGTATGCATGTGAGTACTCTGAATAATTTCTGGACATACTTCATCCGAGAATGTGAGCATTGTCCCGTGACAAGAATTTATGATGTAATGACAACAACCGCAAAAATAATCTACTCTGGTTTTGTTAAACATGCACCATCTAAGCATCTAAGTGTCCAGTCGATCCACACTTCAGAATCTCGCCGGAAATAGGTCATCCATGTATACATCACGTACTTTTTATGAATACAGAGGATTCGAACATACTACTCCATTAGCATACTGTTTTTGGCATTCTATATTGAAGGGAAGAATGGATATTCAGACACAGCTACATTGTTGGACAGAGAATTGTTTTGTAATTGCATCGTGACTCCTTCAAAATAAAAGGTAATCTTGAGATGCCTAAAAATGACCATTCCTAATAACCATCACTCCCACACTCGGATAAATGCATACATAGACATAATAGACACTCACAATTTCCATATCATGCAATTTGGAGCGCAGTTGGAGGTTCTCTTTCTCCAGCTCATGTAGTTTGTCACAGCGACCCCTGGCTGCAGTGAGCTGCTCCTCCAGCATTGATTTTGTCTCCAGCAGGGTCATATTGTCCTCTCTCATTTCCTGCACACAAAAGAGATAACGATGAAGAGATCAAAAGTGATAAAGAGGGTGGAGATGACAAACAAAGGGAGTCAGGGGCCTGTCAGGGACACCTGAGGCATTCAATCAGAGAAATAAAGACAGCAGTGGCCGCACAATGCAGCTGTACATCAGTCACTTCACAAAATAACTAATTCCTGCTCTTCTGATTAAAGTACTGTGCGACTGATCTATTATGTATGTTTTTGACACAGATGTCTGGATCTTTTTATACAGTGTGCTGGAAGCAAGTTATTAAAATGGAAATGTAATATAAGGTAAAAGGGTGGTTACCTCTATACGGGTCTTGTAGAAGTGGACGTCATTGAGCCGTTCTTTGCAGCGAGCTAGTTCCGTTTCTAGCCGATCAACTTTTCCAGCACGCTCCCTCAAAGAGTCCAACTCATCTCGGTATGCCCGCACCGAACGTGCCTCTGCCAACAACTGAATATTCTACTCACACACACAAATGCAAAACATAAATACACACCATGAAATGATCTAAAACAAATTACACACATATGTGATCAATGATAATGATTATCATAAAACTCATTCTTGATTATTTCTGTTGAATATTTCCCTTGATATTGTAAATTGCAATTCTTACTTTTGATAAATATAATTGACATTAGAATGCTTATTATGTGCAGGGCAACTGCATGTCATATTCTTCATGCAAGCTACACATCAACAAACAAGCTGAGAACAGTGTTTCTGAATTCATTTAGTGAGGATTTATACATCAGTTTATGGCATCCGATACAACCAGGCCTTAAATCTCATTTAAAGGGATAGTGCACCCAAAAATGAAAATGATTTCCTCATTTACTCACTTTCATGACATCCCAGATGTGTATGACTGACTTTTTCTGCTGAACACAAACAGAGTTTTAGAAAAACATCCCAGCTCTGTAGATCCATACAATGTATGTGAATGGTGACCAGACGTTTCAAGCTCCAAAAATCTCAATGGCAGCATAAAAGTAATCCATATGACTCCAGTGGTTTAATATTTATCTTCTGAAGCGATGCAATCACTTTAGGTGAGAAATAGATCAATATGCAAGTCCTTTTTACCATAAATCTCCACTTTCACTTTCAGATCATGAAATAATGTGAAAGTCAATGTGGTCCTTTTTTATGGTAAAAAAGGACTTAAATATTTATCTGTTTCTCAACCACACCTATTATATAGCTTCTTAAGACATGGATTAAACCACTGGAGTCGTATGGATTACTCTATTTTTAGAGTTTGAAAGGTCTGGTCACCATTGACCTACAAAGCTGAAATATTCTCCTAAAAATCTGTGTTCTGCAGAAAAAAGAAAGCCATACACGTCTGGGATGACATGAGGGTGAGTAAATGATGAGAAGTTTCATTTTTGGGTGACCTATCCCTTTAAATGCCTCTGATTTGCAATTGCATTCATGCACGAACATGTCTGTGATTGGTTCCAATGCTCAACAACTGCAAAAAAAATTAAGTTGTAGATAATTTTTAACGCAATGGAAGTTGACCTATATGGAATGCTGTAACTGACATCTTTTACAATTCATTGTCACAGCTGTAATTGTAATATAAATAATTTTTTTGATAAATTGTCAGCCCTACAGATTAGAGCTTTAATTAATCTACAAAGCATTTTAGTATGTAGTGTTTTTTCAAATTTTAGTTACAAAAATGACACAAATTGTCTGAATTTTATAGATTTGTTTTTTCAGCATGGGCTGTTGGGTTAATAACTCACCATGAGTTTGCACCAGTGTAGTCTCGGCAAAAGGGAGGGTCGCACAGTGACCCCCCAGAATCATACATTGACAAATGGGACATCTTACAGTCTTGTAGACTTCTCGAAAGCTTGACATGTCTCAGAATAGTCTTAGACAGTAGTGTGAAAGACTTTGTGGTGCAATACCTCCTGCTTGAGCTTCTGAATCTCTGCGTCCAGCCGCCCAATCTCATTCTTGGTATCAACTAACTGTTCGGTCTTCTCCTCTCTGTGAAGAGCACATACGCAGAGAAACAAGTCACTCAATAATAATAATAAACGTCACTGAGAATGAACTCCACTGCAATCATTTCAGGAGATCTTGGCTCTGTTCCAAAGCATAGTGAGTAACCTAACTAGACAGCACTTTGTGACCCTGTATGTATGTCCCAGAAAAGTTATTTTGTCATATTAATTGTGTCATATCTCAGGTCCATACAATGCAAGTGACTGGTGGTCAGAACTTTGAAGGTACCCAAATCACATAAAGGCAGCATAAAAGTAATCTACACAACTCCAGTGATTAAATCCATATCTTCAGAAGTGATATGATATGATGAATCTTCTTCTCACCCACACCTATCATATCACTTCTGAAGACATGGATTTAATCACTGGAGTCGTATGGATTACTTTTATGCTGCCTTTATGTGCTTTTTGGACCTTCAAAGTTCTGTCCACCATTCACTTGCATTGTGAGGACCAACAGAGCTGAGAAATACTTCTAAAAATCTTTGTTTGTGTTCAGCTGAAGAAAGTAAGTCATACCCATCTGGGATGGCATGAGGGTGAGTAAATGATGAGAACATTACATTTTTGGATTAACTATCCCATGAAGAGTACCATTCTACCCAACATTAAGATATCTGGTTATGCTTTATTTTAACGTGTCCTGGTTACAGTGTAATTACACAAGTAATAACTATTATTAATATTATTACTAATTAACAACATGTACTTACTACAGGATTAGGGTAAGGGTATGGTTAAGGGTTAGTTGCTTTTAATTATGCATAATTTATGTTTATTAGTACAGTAAAAACATGTAATATGTGTAACAAGGACAGTTTTACCAGATATCTGCATGTACTCCATCTTTTAGCTTAGCAACATGACTCTATTGGAATCAACTGGTTAGAAAGCTATGTGCCACAGTGAGGCAGCTCTCTAACATTTGGAACAGATATCTTGTTATTCAGCAGGCTGATTGCAAACAAAGCAGGGGAATAAAGTTAACGGCACAAAGCTATCAAACTCACAGTTCTTGGCGGGAACGCCGAAGTTTGGATTTTGTGTCAGCCAGGTCCACTGCTAAATGCTGCCGATCTTCTTTGGACAACAGTGTGATGGGTGATAAGGATGTGAGCTCAGGGCTGGGGAAGCCCAAGACACTAGAAGGCTGCTGGGATTGGAAATAGTCCCTCTCCTGGATTAGATCTAAGATCAACTGAGGACACACAAAGATTTATCCACAACTCATCAATGATGATCAATGGCTTGAAAAGTGCAGTGTAACTTCTGAATGAATAGTTACTGTTGTTACTGTTATTAGGATACGGAATACCTGAGAAGACTCATCTCGCTCATCTATGAGTTTGCGCAGGTGAAAGGCCATAGTGCGAGACAGAGGGTCCAACTGCTCAGCAGGCATCTCCCCCACTTCCAGCCACTGCAAGTCCAGAACGTTCTCCTGGTTGTGGGTGACCTGTAATTAAGCGTGGAGAGATTTTTAGACTCAGATAGCTCCGTATGCAACATGCGATACATATTTGAGAAGTTATTGGCTAAATGTGGCATTAGGGAAGCTCACTTCTTGAATATGGGTCACTATGGCAGCCTGTGTCTCAATGTCGAGCAGCTTAATCTTCTCGATGATTTCTTCTTTACGTTCACACTGTTGGAGGAAGGGGAAGAGAATATGTGAAGAGTGAAAAAGTGGAGAAAAACAGTGAAAAGAGGACCGACGCCATAAACAAATTGAAGCAAATTTTAACAAAGATGTCAGGCGATTTTGATTTAAGAGATTTAATCACTGGAGTTGTATGGATGACGTTAATGCTGACTGTCTGAGCTTTTTGGAGCATCAAAAACTGTGTTACTGTCCACTTCCATTATACGGACCTACTGAGCTGAATTATCTTTCTATTTTTCTTCAAATGTGTTCTGCTGAAGAAAGGAAGTCATATACATTTGGGATGGCATGAGGGTGAGTAAATGATGAGAGAATTTAGATTTTTGGGTGAACTATTCCTTTAAGATGAGGTCTACCAGAGATGCTTTACAGTCCAGATCACTTAAGGTAATAACTAAGCTGAGCTTTTACTAAAGCTGCATTGCTAGAAAACTCATGACTTCATGATAATTGTAGTCAAATAAAACACTGACAAAGAAAAGAACCGGAATTAAGTCAAAGATTAAGTTCTTCAAATGCAGGAATAATTTCAAATGGGATAGAGTGAGTAGTGTGTCTTGTGATCAGAACACTGTGTGCAGGGAAGTTATGGTGCAGGATTAGACAAGTTCAAAAAGACTCTAACACAAAGCAACTCAGCAGGCAAACATTATGCTGTCTAGTTTAAAGGAACGGTTCCCCCAAAAAATTTAAATTCTCTCATCATTTACTCCATGCCATCCCAGATGTGTATGACTTTCTTCTGAAAATAAATAAAGATTTGTTTAAGAATGTATCAACACTTTAGGTCTGTGCATTGCAAGTGAATCATGACCAGAACTTTGAAGGTCCAAAAAGCACATAAAGGCAGCATAAAAGTAATCCATACGACTCCAGTGATTAAATCCATGTCTTCAGAAGCGATATGATAGGTGTGGGTGAGAAGAAGATTCATATACAAGTCCTTTTATACTTTAAATCTCCACTTTCTTTTGTTTTATGGCGATTCACACTCTTGCATATCGGCATATTGATCTGTTTCTCACCCACACCTATCATATCACTTCTGAAAACATGGATTTAACCACTGGAGTCGTATGGATTGCTTTTATGCTGCCTTTATATGATTTTTGGACCGTCAAAGTTCTGGCCATCATTTACTTGCATTGTGTGGACCTACAGAACTGAGATATTCTTCTAAAACTCTTTTTTGTGTTCAGCAGAAGAAAGTCATAATCATTTCATTCACGGAAGAGGATAAACCAGCCAGAGAGGGGAATGAACCCGTGAAAGTTGGAACAATGGGCTTGTACAGTCCATTAGTTGGAGCAAAAGAGGAACAATCCACAGGAAAAGGTGGAGACATAAAAAAGGTCAAGCAAATCTATGGCAATTATCTTTGCTGATATCTCTGAGACATGTCTGGATGGACTCTTTATTGTGCGGCATAATCAGTATGTGTTCGCTTTACTTTGGAAAAGCAGAGGCAAGCCTGGGCAGGGCAGTGTGGATGAGGCTTCCTGTTGACAAAATGTGGGTTGGGGATTTAGTTCAAGTTTACCTGAACAGCACAGCCCAGTATCAGCAGCAGCAGTCTCTGTACCTCCTCCATGCTTTTACCTGATAGATTAAAACAGACACAATAATAGAACAATGAGTTTGTATTTATATACAAAAGGAATAGTTCAACCAAAAATGAAAATTCTGTCATAATTTACTCATACTCGTAGTGTAATTTACCATAAGTTCTCAACACGCATGCCACTGGAAACAAGCTTTTCTGGTGCACTCATGAACGTACAACAGACATAAACAATTTTACTTAAAAAAATATTATGTTTTGGGGGTTTTTCCTCACCAAAACCATGATATGCCTTCGGAACACTTACAATATGTCACACAAGCTGATTGGACTACTTTTATTATACTTTTGGGTAATTTTTTGCTTTAAAGTAAGGCACAATCCACTGCCATTGTATTGAAAATACAAATCATGTTTATCATCACTATGCAATATTTATATAGGAACAATATGAGGATTAGTACTTTCATTTTTCATCAATGATATCAAACCTGGAAAGACACATCTTGATGTAGGGCTGAACGATTTGGACAAAAATTCTAATAGCGATTATTATTATTTTTTTTAAATAAATGTGCAATTTGATAAATAGATTAAAAAATTTTTTTTTAAAACAAAACAAAACAAAACATGATTCATTTTAACCAAATATTAAACTATGTTTTGCCCATGCTTTACTGCCAACTGGAAATACAAAAGGTTGTTCACACTTGAGTCCTCTAAAAAAGAAAAAAGCCTTTATTTCTGTGGAAGCTTTTATTTTGAAAACTGAAGGGATGGAAATTTGTTGTTTGAAGTTTGTAATAAGGGCTCTGGAAGTCGCTTTGGATAAAAGCGTCTGCCAGATGCATAAATGTAAATAAATGTTAATCATTCAGCCCTATCTTGATGCAAGTTCAATTTAAGAGCCACGGTAGATTTTCAGTAAATAAAGATAAAAAAATTCAGTCTTCCTCATATGATTTCCGAAGTCATGGAATATAGCGCACGAGTAGTATCTGGACTTATGTTATAACACCAGTCTGAGCTCATGAATTTACGTGAGCATGGTAACATTTTTGTCCCAGTGAAACGTCCAGCAAGGGGCGCCAAAAGCGAGTGCAATGGTGTCATAATCAGATGAGGTTTTAATGTCCCTAACCTAAAACTTTAACCTAAACTTAACTAGGTGAGCTACCGTGCAAGCTAATTACACTGGAATAAGTGTGAAACTGTAGGTGGGTCTGTCTGAGTCTTTTTAAATGAGTTAAAGTGTTTCAATATCATACTGTAAAACAGTGTGTGAGTAACAGAACGAAAAAAAATAAGTGCTTATAAACTCATAATCAGCCTTTGATTTGTGTGAAAGTGAATAAAACGCACTGTTGCTATAGCGCCTCTAGTGTTAATTTCACCAGGAAACTGCTGTGTTATGTAGAATGTGGCACATTTGCAAAACATTTAGTTAAAGTAGCAAACTTTCTATGATAATAGATAACATCATATTTTAAATTTTATTTAATTGTATTACATTTTTTGGAGCTTTACAGCCCCTGTCCCTTTGACTTTCTTTGTATGGAAAAGAGAAGCCAAGACATTATGCAAAATAAATACCCGTGGTTCGCAGAAGAAAGTAAATCATACAGGTTTCAAATGACATTATGGGTGTGCAAATGATGACAGACTTCATGAGGCGAAGCAAATGTAAACAGAATTATCACTTATAGATGACTAATTGATTCAAACAAAAAACAATGTTTGATGATATATTATTCATCTTAATGATTTTATATGATTTTACAGTAGTAACAATAACTGTGTTATTTTGGTAGAAACTATGGATAAGATGGTAAATTATTATTCAATCAAGCCTCTCAGCTTAAAGATCCGTGCCATCATGGTTTTTCTTGAACCCATTTAATTGTTTAACAACATCCAGGATTTTATTTCACTGCAGCCATAAAACATCTAGTTTGAAGACACGTAATAGAATATTATATTTCCTCAACCATTACATGAAGCAAATATTGACACACAGTCAGTAAGAAACACCCTGGTTTTATGTGAATGTTAACTTTTCAAAGTTTAAAACAGAGGAAAATCTTTTTGTGTAATTTTACAAAAACACAAACTCTATGTGATAAATGTATTTCCATTTATTTTTGAAGCTATATGTCTGAGTGTTGGGGAGTGTGTTTCTGTCTGGCAGTCTGAGACTAATAAACACTCTGGAGAGAATGTAGTGGGTGTGGGGGTGCTGTCGCCATGGTGACCATTTGTTGCTCAGCGCTACCCCACCCATCAGCGTACCCCCTTAAACAGACAGAAGAGGAGGAGCTCTGGGGGAAATGACTCTATTGTCCATTGCTACTTAAGCTTTATGTAAAAAACACAAACATCGGAGAGCTAAAACAAGAGAACAAGCACATGCCTGCACATAAATACCAATCACTACATACATTAAGCATAACTATAATATAATACAGACTGCTTTGAGGTCAAATATATTCATATTTAAATCTCTTTCTCATTGAGACATTCTTTAAGACAGTATTTCATGACACATTGTAATAAGTAACCCATTGAGAAAAATCCGAGAGAAAAATCTCTGACTGTTCTGATAACCTATCGTAAGCGGAAAAGGCCATCATAACAATTCTGATAAGGGTTATTTCTGTATGCAAAACAGTTACGCAGCAGCCTATAGGCAGCAAACAATCATTAGCAGAGAAAGAAATCTAGTTATGCATCATAAACGTCAACCTGCTGATAAGAGTCATACCTCATAACAAAGACTTATTTTATCTTTCTGTTGTTAACCATACTGTACTTTGCTTAGCTGTGTTACATCAGAACTAGTCTCACCCTCAGATGACACGCCTACAGTCTCTGTACCAACTGTCTGATTCTTATAGCACACAAAATTGGAAGTGCTTACTCAGTTCAGTCAGACTAAATCTGATTGGCTGACTTGTACAGGAATTTCCAAGAGCTTAGTTTGCGCTGGTCCGGGTGGAAGCACGAGTCGAGTTCACAAGGATCCGTGTTGATACAATGAGAGCTTTTGAGTACTAAATAAATCACAGAAATTGCCCAAGTTAGTCAAATCAACTCTTATAAAGATATTCAGCGTTTGGTTTGAGGCACATAGCAGAAAGTAAAGCAGATATTCATGAGCAGAAGCTGTATATTCTGCTTTGTTTACTTGGTTATGTCTTTGAAATTCTCTGTAATGAGGTTCTGTGCTGTACTTAAACTCGCTACACATTTTCTGCCATTTACCCGTGTGTTTCTGTGCTCGCTCACAGAGACTTTATATAAATATAAAGTCTGTGCTCGCCATTATATAAATTATTTATTTTGCCTTGCCGGTCTTTTATTATGATATGAGCAGTCTCCGATAACCCCGCGCTAAACATCTCGTAATGACAAACCCGGCTGTGACAGGTCGCTTTACATGTCAGTTAGATGGCTTTTCCTGCCTAAGTGGAGGGTTCTTTGCTGATGTTAGCTGCGACAGACTCAACATTTGTTGTTTAAGTCAAAGTCTGGCTAAACGAGACTACCATCATGAATGCACATTACTGTTAAATGTGTTTGAAGTTTAGTCAAACTACATCACATTTTAAATAGTTCAATGCATCAAGTGTTTCAATTAGTGATTGACCAATACACTCACCTAAAGGATTATTAGGAACACCATACTAATATTGTGTTTGACCCCCTTTCGCCTTCAGAATTACCTTAATTCTACGTGGCATTGATTCAACAAGGTGTTGAAAGCATTCTTTAGAAATATTGGCCCATATTGATAGGATAGCATCTTGCAGTTGATGGAGATTTGTGGGATGCACATCCAGGGCACAAAGCTCCCGTTCCACCACATCCCAAAGATGCTCTATTGGGTTGAGATCTGGTGACTGTGGGGGCCATTTTAGTACAGTGAACTCATTGTCATGTTCAAGAAACCAATTTGAAATGATTCGAGCTTTGTGACATGGTGCATTATCCTGCTGGAAGTAGCCATCAGAGGATGGGTACATGGTGGCCATAAAGGGATGGACATGGTCAGAAACAATGCTCAGGTAGGCCGTGGCATTTAAACGATGCCCAATTGGAACTAAGGGGCCTAAAGTGTGCCAAGAAAACATCCCCCACACCATTACACCACCACCACCAGCCTGCACAGTGGTAACAAGGCATGATGGATCCATGTTCTCATTCTGTTTACGCCAAATTCGGACTCTACCATCTGATTGTCTCAACAGAAATCGAGACTCATCAGACCAGGCAACATTTTTCCAGTCTTCAACTGTCCAATTTTGGTGAGCTCTTGCAAATTGTAGCCTCTTTTTCCTATTTGTAGTGGAGATGAGTGGTACCCGGTGGGGTCTTCTGCTGTTGTAGCCCATCCGCCTCAAGGTTGTGCGTGTTGTGGCTTCACAAATGCTTTGCTGCATACCTCGGTTGTAATGAGTGGTTATTTCAGGCAAAGTTGCTCTTCTATCAGCTTGAATCAGTCGGCCCATTCTCCTCTGTCCTCTAGCATCAACAAGGCATTTTGGCCCACAGGCCTGCCGCATACTGGATGTTTTTCCCTTTTCACACCATTCTTTGTAAACCCTAGAAATGGTTGTGCTTGAAAATCCCAGTAACTGAGCAGATTGTGAAATACTCAGACCGGCCCGTCTGGCACCAACAACCATGCCATGCTCAAAATTGCTTAAATCACCTTTCTTTCCCATTCTGACATTCAGTTTGGAGTTCAGGAGATTGTCTTGACCAGGACCACACCCCTAAATGCATTGAAGCATCTGCCATGTGATTGGTTGATAATTGCATTAATGAGAAATTGAACAGGTGTTCCTAATAATCCTTTAGGTGAGTGTATATCAGCAAGGCTGATTAATTGATTACTATTTAGCCATTTTGGGGTTATCTGCATCGGCTATTAGGGATGCACCGATCCAATACCTGGTCTGAAGAGCCCGATCCAAATCCATACCACGTGTTAATAATGGTCACATCGTCACAGTCAAGCTCAAAAAAATGACACAAAAGAACCATAAAACAATCACTACAGTAGACTATATGACTCGTGCATTTTTTTTCAAAATCTCTTAAAGACATTCAATAGCTTTGTGAATCACAAAAGACTGTTTAATAAATAAATATACAGTCTGCATGTGCAGCGTGCTTCACTGAATGAAAGATGTTCCGTTGCCTTACACAAATAGCACACGCTGGGCTCATTATGTGCTGCTATTTTTAGCATGCAGAGAAGAAGGCAATTGCTCCCCACAAACAACATCTCAGTTGTAGATGCTCGATACTTTGATTAACTTATAACATCCATTGAGAACGGCACCTTGAGGAGCATTTGACCAGATTTTTTATGACATGTTAATGTACCTACTGTGAACTAGCCTACAAACAATCACTCAAGTATTTCTGGAGTGTTTCGCCAAAATAAAAGCCAGAGGGTTTTAAGGTTACAAAATCATGACTGAAATATACCATTGTGTATAAAATAATGCAATATTTAACAATAATAATAATAAAAATAGCTGCAAGCAGCGATACGGGGTCAAGCCAATTATCGGAACCATGCGTAGCATAGCATTTTTAGAAAGAGCATTATCATTTCTGATCACAAGGTGGCACTGTCCTGAAACGTTTTGAGTCCCTTCAGAGAATGGTGCCAAAGACACATAGAGAATGGTGCCAAAGACACATACCGAGTTTCATAACGATTGTTTAGAAGTTTTAAGTAAAAATGAGCTTTTTTCAAATCTCGTGACCACTAGGTGGCACTGTGCCGAAACTGAGCAGGTGCCCTCAAGTTATGATGCCTATGACAAATAATAAGTTTGGTATGAATACGCTAAAGCGTTATGGAGATATACCCTCATGTCCATTTTGGCATGCTCTTCGCCAATTCGTTGAAGTGCCATTCGAAAACAGTATGGTTTATAAAAATTCTGTGAATAGCTTTTAGTCTTGAGTGCCTCTAGATGATGCAGGCCAATTTTCGTGCAAACGGCTTAGGACGAGTTAGAAAAGTAGGTTTTTCAGAAAATTCTAAAATGGTGGAAACATTTTCATTTTGCTTCTAGGACTCAAGGCTCAAAAGTTATTAACATAAACGTAAGTGCAAATTTGGGCAGTTGGTCACACTAGAGGGTTTGAGGTAGAGATGCCAAATTAGCAATGGTAACAGATCAGACTGCCCTCTATCTATGTACCAAATGTCATATCTTTCCCGCAAGCGGTTCTATGGACGGCCATAGACTCAATATCAGAAGAAGCGGCGGAAGAATTAAAATAAGAAAACTAAAAGAAAACAATAGGGGTCTTTCGCCCCTTCGGGTCTTGACCCCTAATTACATTAGATGTAAAAGTGAAACTAAAAAGGTGAATGTGACTTTCAGATGTGAAAGTGGAGATTGATAGTGAAAAATAACTTAAATATTGATCTGTTTCTCACACACGCTTATATCTCTTCTGAAGACATGAATTTAACCACTGGAGTCTTATGGATTATTTTTATGCTGCCTTTATCAATTTTTTGGACTCTCGCTTTAAAAATCTTAATTTGTGTTCTGCAGAAGAAAGTAAGTCATGCACATCTGGGATGGCATGAGGGTGAGTAAATGATGAGAGAATACAAAAACTGTTTTAGCCGGTAGACAAGGTAACAATAAAGTTTAGGCTACACATTTTTATCCTATTGTTTGTTATATATTTTAAAGAAATAATATGTAGTTAGAAGATTGTGTACACATAAAAGAGTACTCCCAAACACTTCCACACAGTAAAGTATATTGTAGATATTATGAACTGATTCATGTTTAATAAGGAAAAAATCCACGGTGGTATCGGATCGGGATCGGTATCAGCCGATAGCGAGATTTCAGATATTAGAATCAGATCGAGAGATAATTTTTTTTAGCGTTGCATACCAATTGGCTAACATCCATGCCCACTAGGCCAATAATTAGTTTTGAATAAATTATGAGTAAACATTCTATTAATTTAAAGTGAGTAATTTCTGTGCCACCGAACAGAATTGCAAAAATAAGCATAGTTAACAACCAGCTTAACGAATACACCCTCCTTCTCTGGATGTCAGCATATGCACTTGAAAATCCCATATCCTTCAGCCACTCCACTTATTCCATATCCACAAACTTTTCAACAGTTTAAACTATAAGATAACAAACCATATACCAGTACCATCACTTCATCCAAAATGTCAACAGCTGAGAATGCACTTCAAACTTTCTCAACCTCTATCACAGCTGTAAGTCCTGCTCTACCCCACACTGTCAACAGCAAACTTCATAACCATTTCTCAGCTTGGGGTTGGTCCCAAGAAGTTTCCTCTGGCCTTTCTCTCTTCCTCCACCTATAAAAAGCCCATAACATGTGTTTCCTTACCTAGAGAGCCAGAGGCCTGTTCACACTCCCCATAAGAGTAGGTGAGAGGGTATTTATGAATGCTGAGCTGTGTGTGAGGTGATAAGAAGATTTGTTCAGCAGGATGTAAGTTTTACTTTGGGACACGATAGACGATGATTTATGGGGACTATAGTGAAGATCCCTCAACATCCCTCAAAATAAAGGTGCAATGCTATAAAATTAAATGAAATTGACTTGTTAAATGGGCAGTACCTGATAATGGGTCCTTGGCAATGGCCAGCACATTGGGCAGATTCATGAGGATGAGTTGCTGAAGATGCTCCTGAAAAGAGAAAGAAAACATACTCACTGTAAATAGGTCCACATGTCCCAGGATTGAAAATACAAATTTCCCAACTAGAACTGTGCCAATAACAGTGTTGTGGACTCGAGTCGCATGAATTGGACTTGACTTGAATTGAATAACTTGTGAATCAGCTCGACATGACATAATCAAAGAAGACTTGCGACTTAACTTAGACTTTGTCAACAATGACTTGCGACTTGATATGGACTCGAGCCCTCGGACTTGGAAAGACTTTATACCTTCTAAAACCAAAAGATCAGAGTCATACATTTAAAAATTTGGAGCAAATCAAATGATTCATTTCCACACTACACAATTCATTTGATTGTCAAATCTGAATTTCCACGCTCAACAATCAACCAATCAGACAACCAAACAATTAACTTCCATGAGAGGAGGACCAAGTTTGAAGATTGCGCATTTAAGGATGACACAGCAAAAATGATACCAAATGTAATTTCATTTGGATATAAAGAATACAATATTGAAGGCAACAAAAGGATTGCAACACGTAGAACATGTGGTTAAAAAATTACAAGCACTTCAACAACTTCCAATTTTGTAAGACACCTGAAAACCCACAGAAAGAGGTAAGTGGAGATTTTTAACTGTTACATGTTCAGTAGCATTTAACTTATCATGTTAGCTTGGTTAGCTAGCATGCTACTTAGTGCCTCAGAGCTCAGTGCACTACAACTACAGTTTTGGCGTGAAATATTTTGCATGCCTCATTGCTGAAACCAGCTAAAAGATGCACTGTGTACCAATGAAGGTAGGGTTGCCACACATCGCATAAAATATGTGATCGTCCCGTATTAAAAAAAAAAAAGATGCATCCCGTGTTTAAGCTGATCAGATGGTGTCACAGCAAGATTGTTCCAGAAAATGTATTTAACATTAAGTAGGAAATTTCCCCTACGGTGGGTAAGCGCATGTCTGAAAACATGCTAAAACTATGGAGATTGTAAATACTATGGTAATTAATACTCTGACACTAATTTGGGCAAAGAGCACTAATGAATCGTTTAAGACTTGACACTTACAGTTGAGGACTTGGGACTTGATTTGAGACTTACTTGTGACTTGCAAAACCATGACTCGGTCCCACCTCTGGCCGATAAATCGATATGAGGAGCCATCAGATTTTAAACGCTGATGGCCAAGCATCAATATTTGGGGCGAGGACCTAAAATAGGGTCAGCGGTAACGTGGGAACAGGAAACTCCTACTTGCAAACAGACAAGCAGGAAATTTTACTGGAAATAGGAAACATTACCCGTCCCAGACAAGGCATGTCTGGGTGGGGACCATCAAATTCCAGCATAGAGGAAATTGATGAGTTAGGCAATATTAAAGAAAATGAAGAATAAAAAAGGTATCATAAACTGAGGGTACAAACATCTAGAGAAGTGTGAGTGCACACGTTTATGAATGTTCGCATGTGATAATGGACTTGACTTCAGACAAATGGCCTCCAGGGTAACAAAGCTCAGCAAAGTACACAGAAGACAAGACCAAACAGGTCCATTTGACCAAACCCCTTCATTCAAAAACACACTTAGATAAGAGCTCTGACATCAATGGTGCAATAACTTACCTGACTTATTGTTTCTGTGCAACCAACATGAAACAATTTTTTAGAACCGTTCTATGAATAGCCAATTAGCTTTTAATTATCCCACGAAAACTTTGTGCAATTTTTCCCCATTAAAATTCTTTAAATCTGAAAGAAATCAACTACAATTTTGAAACATATGTATATAATGATAATGACTCACATTAGATGCATACTCCTGTCACATCAGTAACCTTATACAAAGCGGTTTTATTCTACATGGAAAGGGTCCCCTTATGGTAGCTCATGGATTAAACTGTTCATGGTTGACTTTCAATCGTGAATTTCTACAATGGAATATTTAATTGAAAACTATTGAATTTTAAATGATGCTGCATCCAGGCCACTAGGTGTCCCTGTAAGTTCAACTTACTGAGTGCACCTTAAAAACAACATGAAACAGCATTCACAACCCCTTTCACTTTCATCATTTCTGAGTAAAACATGATGTTCATTGAGAAAATAGTGCATGGTGAGAATTTATTTGATCTTGAAAAGTTCTCTCTACATGACAGACTGTTGGAGGAGAGGAAAATTGGTTGGTTGCATTATTGATGATAGCTGAAAAGGAAAGTCATTTCAAAAGTATAACAATGAAAATTTTTATGAAAGATTACAAAGACAAAAAATGTTTTATCTTCGGAACACTGTCCACAGATTAATCGTTCACAATAGGGCAATTGTGATTTCATGTTGACTTTAAATTGGAGAATAAATACTGCGTAAATAAACATGAACAACTAAAGCCATGTTGAAGGCAGATGTGTAAATACACATTCTCACCCACGCATGGCTGCATGACTAATTAGAAAGTGTGCTGTCCCATATGACATCATCAAGCCCGACCCCCTGCAGACATCTTCATCTCCATCTTAGAGGAATGACTCCCAGGGGATGTCTTTATGTGCAGAGACCCACAGTGACAACTCTCATCCAGTATAATAGCGTCGCCACAGCAGAGGCCGGGTCAGACCACACTGCCTTTGTCAAAACAGAGGCCTGTGAGCATTCCATTCTTTACTGTGGTCCTTCTCACACATTCATATTCACAAACACTTAGAAGCTGCTACTTACAAAAGTACCATACCCAAACATCACCTTGATCTACTACTTTGAAAGTAACCCTTGCAACAGAAAGACTTTTAAAATAAAACTGAGTTCCATGAAAGAAAGTCATACTGGTTTGGAATGATATTTGGAGAAAATTATGACAGAATTTCAGCATTTTTTTTTTTATATGATCTGCAATATACTGTATATACACACGCATTAAGGGCTCCATTTTCAAGAGCTTTCTACAAGCTTTGAAAGTGCACTGTCTTAACCAATTTTTACGAGAGCACTAATTCCAAGCACAGTTTTTGTGCCCGCGCAGAGCACAATTGGGCATGCTTGGGAGTGTTTGCACTATCTGTGGGTGTCTGCGCGCAAACTGTGTGTGTATTATATGTAAATGAACTGGTGCAAAGCACAATTTGCTATTTTCCTGAGAAATATAACATTGATCTGACACATTTCAAAAGCAGGTCTGTTTGCAAACTCAGTTCCTGTATCTGCAGTTTGGAGATTCCACCAGGAGATGGTAATAAAGTTCATGTCCAAATATAGAGGAACATCAAATTATGTCCATGACGATCACTGTTGTAGCTGAGTTTTATGAAACAAATATTTTTGGGATTTGTGTTAAATTATCTTAAGGTCATGGTTTATTTTTCAATTATTATTTTTGTTATATTTACTACTGTGTTAATGATCTAATTTGTATTGGTAATTTTCCACCTGTTGTCATAAGTCACTGCAAAAGGGGAAGTTGGAAAAAGTTGGAGAGTACAATGTTTGTATTTGGGATGATTTTTTTTTACCATTTCATTATTTTGATTATATTTTCATTTGGCTTGATGTGTAATTATAATTTAACAGGATGCAGTTAATGCACATAAGAACGCATGTCAATAATTATATTCTTCACATTCATGGCAGTCCATTTACACTACCAACTTCTTATGAATGTGCTGTCTTTATCGTTGGTGCTTGACAAGGTATTAACTATATAATAGGATGCACACAGTGTTGGAGAAGAACCTCAGACTTAAATTGCACTTGACCCAGCCCATTAGCACTTTGCGCACATAAATTCGCCAAACCCACTTGCGCCTAGACTCCAAGTGCATGTTTGCATGAAAGTACCAAAACTTTCTGGCCATGCCCATTGACTTAATGCTTAGCACTAGCGCTCTTAAAATAGGGCCCTACATCTGCAGTCAACATGGGTATAAGTCATTTAAAATGGGTATTAGTCAACCACTAATGTTTACTTCTTTACACTACACAAGGCAACCCTTTAATCCACCATGTAATATCGTTGTTCCTGTATTTTCAGGACAACTGGTGTAAGAACACTTATAATATAATGATGCACAAAGGAACTAAAGCAACTCAAGCAAAAAAAACCTCAAGTGTTTTTGACTGACAGTCAGTCTGGTGGGTATAATTACTTAAAAGCGCACATTTCAACATGAGAGGGTAAAGCACGTTACGCTGTTTGAATTCGACAGCTGCAACATGATGGGGTGTGTAGTGTCACATTAAGCATTTTCTGCATAAACACCCTACTCTTTAATTGTCACTTAACCTGATAATTTTGTAAGCGCTGCTAAATTCAAGCAGGCTAATTAGTATGTCTGAGTCATATGCATGATGAGGAGGCTTTCATGGTAGTGTTAGTATCAGGTTTCAACTAACAGCTGAAGATATAAGAAATAATGAAGGATCGGATAACGCTTCTTGCCTGGTAAGACAGGCCAGGGGAACATAAGGTAACTACACCATTTCAGATGGATAATGATTGCAGAAACCATTTTGAATTTACGTAAAAACAGAGCAGCACTGAATATAAAACGTCACAAGTGTTAAAGAGTGATCTTTCATCATATATAAAAATAGGACACTGACCTGCAACTGCAATTGCATCATTACTGAAAAAGACCTGCTTGGAAGAGTAAATTATTGATGGGCATGTCTCCATATCACAATGCCGGTGAGGTGTTTGGTGAAGGAATATCCTCAATGCTGCCCTTCAAGGGCCCTTTGAAAACAAACTCATTACAAAAATTCCATAAAACTAGAGATAACAGACATTTAACTATTTTATTACCAAAATTACACTTTTCTAATTAATTTATTAGTAGTTCAATAATATTGGGAATACCGATAAGGCCTGCCATTTGGTAGGTTTTTAAAGAAAAGCCCTTAAAAATAACATGACACGACTGTGTGTTCAACGCGATGCAACTTTCATTCTCAAATGAGAAATGGCTTAGCCATTGGAGAAAGTCTAAAATGAAGCTAAAAAATATATTTTTTTTAGCTCAAATTAAATTATTTAGATCACAAAACAACTTTGCATTAATGTAATGGCATAATATAAATGATAATAATAATGATAATTTAAATTATTTATTTTGTTGTGGTTTAATGGTTATTTTTGTCAAAAAGCATAAATAAAACAATAACTTAAATTAAATATGTTCACTATTAGTTCATAATGCATTAACTAATTATTAAGATACCTTAACCTCCTGAGACCAGAGCGTGACTGCTGTGTGTATTTTCCATTTTTGAATCCAAGTACTGATTATCATTGTTCCATGTCTGCCAAACAAGTTGAGTGGTTCAAATATCATCTACAGCCTGAAACTGTCTGTCTGCACTTGTCTCAGAACAGTTCAAAATTCACTTTATATTCATCCTATATCCATATAAAGCCTATGAAAGCAAAACAATTCTCAATGTGAAAATGCACATTAAAGAATGGATTTCTAATGAAAACCTTGTGCTATTGTCCACTATAACGTACATTGTGTTTAGCATCAAGGCGTTTAGTGATAAAATGCTCAAATATTAAAAATGGCATATTGGATGAAACTATAGACTAATCTTTTGACTCAAACAGGTTTCAATGTAAAAACTTAGTTGGGTTTCTTTCTTTCTTACAGTTTTGTTGGCGTTTCACCCAAAGACAAACTCCGCTGTAACACCATGACTCTGTGCATCGAAAGTTTATCCCTTTACTGACAGCACAGAGTCTCTTGAACTGAGATCAGTCGGTTTAAATGAAATTATGCGTTGCATATATCGGAGCTAAAATATACAAGGTCAACGCATGCGTATGCTGGGTTGCACAAGAATCATTTTTCAAATGTATTAGCTTGAAGAAATTGCTGTAAGTGCTGAAAAAGTATTGTTCATTGCTAGTGTAGTTAACTGATGTTAACCTTAATGTAAATGTTCATAGGGTCTTGTTGTCAGACTCTTAAAAACAACCAGTATCTGTTATAAAAAAAATATTTTGGTTGATCACTACATAAAACTAATGGTAAATGTCCCAATCACTGGTAAAAGAGCCAAAGTTTTGATTTCATACTAAGGAAATTTGGCAGTGCTTTTTTTGATGACTTTGCACACCTTGTCCAAAGTGCAGAATGAGTTGCTGTGCATTCGCATTTTCCACTGTAACACACATAAACGTGGATAACTCCAGCACCCTCATACTTTATTACACCACAGAAACATTCTTTAAAAAATGATGGCTTGGCATGTGCCTTCATTAAGTCATTGTGCAACTAGTCAGAAATTGTGGAAAGTTTCATCTATGGTCTGAAACTTTCCTGAGATCATATCCTCTGCTGCTGCATGGAACAATGCCTGACTGAAAAGTAGGGCAGCAGTGCTTGTGCTGTTGCTCTGCTGTTCAGACCTTTGGCTCTTGGGCTGTTTTCACTGTGGTGCACACTGGTATCTGCCCTTCCCCTCATGGCTTCAGCATTATGGGGTCAGTGCCGTCAACACATGATCATTATCTATAGGCTACATTGGGAGTGTGAGTTGGTTTTCAAAGTGCCTTTGACACAATTGTGCATATCCTAAACTGATCTTTAACAGATACAATGGTTCGGTTCTATTAAAAAATTCTAAACAATTTAAAATAATGTTTTTATGCACTTCTTGAAAAGATTGTGAATGCAGCCCAGGCTAAATAGGAAGAGGATAGATCTGGGACTTTATTGTTGAAAAACAAAGAAAAGACAAAGAGATCTCTCCAGTAGAGATAAAAGGATGAATGCAGAAATTGACTGTGGGGGAAGAGACAGCACTGGGACCCTCCTCCAGATATATTAATCAATAAGACAGCAAAAATTGAACTCTTTGATTAACACACTACTGTCAGTCATGCTTCTCCAACAGACTACTGTGGAGCACCAAAGCTCTCTGTGCCTCTGAGGACTTTTAGCTTCATCAATACTTTCTCCTGTCCGAAGAGATGCTACCAGAATCCAAAATGAGGACCAGAATCCAGAATCCGAGAACGGTCCAGTCCTTGTTTATTAGAGGGTCATTGAGTTTGGACTCAATTGTCAAGGCTTTATTTTGGATTCCACTTGCAAGTAAATATTTGGAGAGATTCGTAGGAAGTCGAAGCAAATATGATCTTCTGATAATAGAAACACCTCTAGAATATCTAGAGGTCAGATTAATAGGATGTGAGTAACCAGAGTAATCAGTGCCATTGTGTTCTATTCAGAGACCGAAGCCTTCACAGACAGAGCATGAGGAAACTCAAGAATACTTCATATGAGAAACTGGAGAAACATAGAAATAACCTCAGTTTCTGGACATTGTGGACAACAATCAAAACAATATAGAGGTTACAATATTTATGTTACAGTTTTCCTCAACTGCTATGACAATAAAAACCCATTCTTTAAACATCCCAAACAATTACCATCATTTTATAAAAGACTACATTTGGTCACAAAGTCCAATATTTGTCTCTGAGATCTGAGCTTCTGTAGTTGACCATGTCCTTGTATATAGAAAGTGGAAGGTGTTTGATAGTATTCCACATTGAGCAGAAAAACCTTATGAGACCTATGAGGACCTGTACCTCCATCCTGCACTGCCTGTTCAAAGCACTGCCTGTTCCCGTGATTTAGATTATATTCTCTGGCCTGACCCACAACAAGAGATAAGATATTTTATTTTCATGAAACCAACAATCTTTCCCCTTATCTACATGATTGAATACTTGGGGAAATATTTTTATCGTTCTTTGGAACTGGGTTTGAAATGTTCACAGTAAAGAACATTAAGGAAATTTGAGTTCATTCACATACAATTTTATACATATTCCAATGCCACAATAAGGTACCATTTTCCCAAAACTATAAACACAAAACTAAAAACTGTATGTTCAAGAAAAATTTTAAAATTTGATTGTTTTTATACATGTACTTTTGCTGTAATTTATGTATTTTGATACCACAGGAAGAAAAAAACTGGTACTATGCCATTGAAATGAAAATATAAATCGAAATTGTGTCTAATCGAATTAATCCAAACTTCACTCAAATGAAAGTAGAACAGTTCCTCACAACATAATCTAAAATACAACTATACCTTGGTCTTATTTTGTTAAATATAGCTCTTCAAAACAGAGCATCACATAATACATGAAAACACTGATGAAAACGTCTATTCAGTACAACAGCACTCTTTCTTGTGAGATATAGGTTCAATATAATAATACTAATTATTATTATTATTATTATTATTATTATTATTATTATTATAAGCATTTTACTAAACACTAGTAATATATTTCTGTTACAATTTCTTAAATTTCATGCATCAAGCTTTAATTTTGACATGAAGGCGTTTCCGGTAATGTGTTTTGATGGTAGATTCACACTTCCGGATAAGACGCTTTAGGACCCAGTGTGATTATTGAATCGCAAAAAGCTGAGATTTAATTTCACAAATATATAGTCTGCAGGTGCTGCACACGTCACATTGAATGTGCGCTCTCTTCTGTAATTTACTACAATAAGCATAATGCATGATGTTAATAAAATGTGGTGTTTTTATAAGTCTTTATTTTCAGTATATGAGCAGTTTCACACATTCACTCTGCAGCACATACACACTGTATATTTATTTAATTAAATCACACCCATTTGTGGTTTAATAATTACACTAGGACATTTCACAATTTTCATTGGATTAAAGTCCATTTCAGCATAATGTAGTCACAGAACATGCACTCAAATGATTAGTACTCGGTGCTCGGTACTACTGGTACTGTAGAAACACTGGTGTCAAGATTTCTTTGAGAGTACTGGTGCCAAAAGGGAGATAAACAATGGCCACGGTGGCCTTTTCAGATGAAGTCAGATGTGGTACAGTGACCATTATTGAAGCGCTGCCTGAGGGTTTTTTCCTAAATAAGCAATGGTGAAACCCACAACTAATCAATATTTAATTCACCAGACCAGGTCATGCTACAATATTCACCCAAGGCTGTGGTTATGATATAGATTGCACATTCAGAGAGCGTTAATACGTGTAAGGGTCAAATTCACAAAATGTGTGGCCCCATTCCTGTCTCTACTCAGTAACCCAGTGTTCTATATTCGCTCTCCTGCCAAGCAAACCACATGCTGACTCCAGCTCTATCCACTCACTCCCACACAGGAGCCAGATTTAAAATAAGACCAATCCACAGAGCCCCTGTAAAAATATTGAAGGCAACAGCATAGCCAATAAAAAGCCCTTCATGTTGTCAGAATTACATGTTTTGAAAAACTCCAAAAATACTGCATAAGTAGTGCTACAACTCTTATTTTACGGTTTAAGTAGACAGTTGCAAAAGTGTTTATAACGAAGTGAAAATAGCACTTCAAAATATTAAATCACTAACAAAAAACTACATTTTAAAATGTTCAAGCAAGCATCAGGATCTGTTGACCGACTGAAGGAAAGGAGGAGCTATGTCTTGGTTTACTTTGGTTATCACGTTCAACAAGGAGAGAAAATGGCTGGATGAATGAGGAGTAAAGTGTCTGATGACATTGAAATGAAATCAGGATGTAGTCACTTCGAATTATTTTAGGATAATATTGTTGTCCTTTTGTATAGTCATGCACAGCAGTTCACAAAATGGTAGCTATACTTTGTTGTCATTTGTGGGGAAAACATTTATTATGCTTAAACATTCTGCTGAATTTTCTTAGTAGATATGCAAATTTTAATTAAAGTATAATTAGACCCGTTTCAGTTGTGAACGACTCAGTGCTTTATCCACAGTTTAATGACTTAAATAAGTCTTGTGTGAACCCTCAAAGAGTAGACTTTTTTTTTGGCAGTAGGACATGGGCAAAACATTACCAAATTTGGTCAAAAGGAATCACTAATTAATTTAGTTTTATCATATCCCAGTTCAAATCGGCTATCACAATACTTTAAAGAATATTCTATCTAGCTTTATCTAATACCATCAAAACACCATGATATCGCCACATAATTTTTTTTAAGGGACGCATTACAAAAGACGTTACAAAAGAATTCTACACCGGTCTTCACACCCTGGAGTGCATATAAGGACCCTTCTTGCATTTCAGGTATACAGAAAGCTTCCTGTCATGTTGTTTCAGTTGTAAGATTTGCAATTTAAGTCACTATTCAAGGTAGGGAGTAATGAAAGCAACAAACCACATGAAGAGCAAGACTTTAGACAGAGTCCAAACAGAGGACCACAAATAACAGACTCTAACAACCGTGCAAACTATACACAAAGAGCCCAGGTGAGCAGCGCTGCTGCCATGTGACACATCAGTCACAGGGCAAGTCACAGTTTCCTATTAGCAGATATCTTATTACTTTTGTGATACCTTCACAGAGCACTGCAAAACAACAACAGACATGCATAATGCAAACAACACAATATTTAGGTTTTGGTAGGGTTGGTTTTTGATATTAAGCCTATGTTCTACATAGACGATCGGAACAGGAAAAGCAACAGGTGTGTGTCGCTAATACGCAAGCAGTTTGACAAAGTTACTTAGACAACTAGCTAACTGAATCATGTCATTAAACAAGACGTTTAGGAAGTATTAGCTGCCTAGCGGCTACATAGCCCTGTTGTCATATAAACCAGTAATGAGGCTAGGCATCCAGTGCTTTGCACCAAGCTATCCAGCTAATATGATATCGTTTGTTTACTGAATAAGACAGCTTAAATATTAGAAATATTAAAGATAACTTTTTATCCTTTCAGATTTTGGTTTTGAACAAATTGTAATTTTTGTGTCTTCATTTTTAATGCCCAGATTTATGGGGCTCGCACTGTGGCTCTATACAATTTTTTTAACATTTTACAAATTTTCAATGGTCGAAAACCAAATGTCACATGTCATGAACATAGTTTTTCTTGTCCAACAAAACAAAGGTTTGAAGTACATATATGAAGTACATGTTGAAATGAGAAATGTACCTAGATTGTGTGATGTTGTTTTTATGTAAAGAAATAAAGGTAACATTCTACAGCATGTGGGTACTGAATTGAGTTGGTACTTGGTACTACCAAAACTATAGACCACCTGGTATTGTAAAAAGATTTTCTACAGTAGTACTGACTTAGTTCTGAAGTACCGACACTTTTGGCAATAGGTTTTGGTAGTTCTTTGAGTACATTTGTTAAGTAATCCTGAACTCCAAAATCCCTTCACAAAACATAAGCACAGTCCACAAGTGGCTTAGAAATGGAAACCTAATTTCTCCAGACTCTATGTATGCATGTGGACACACGGGTCTTTACCTTCATTGACTCTACAGGCAACATCAGGGACAGAAGAGAGAGATAAAGAGAGAGAGAGACACACATTCCAGAGTCCCTGGCAACTCCCACTGGCCTAGAGAGTCATTAAACCAACTTTAACCTCCCCCTTTCCCTCAATACTCCATTAAATAAAAGCAGTCTAGTGGAACACTTCTGTCCCATTACTCTTAGGTTTGGTGACCACCACAGCAGCCGGACCAAGTCTGTGTAGATGTTCAGATGTCAGCAACTCTACAACCAAATAAACCCCAACCAAGGAAAAAAAATAAAATAAAGAGTCATCTTAACTCCAGGTTGGCGGTTTGATTCCCGGCCCACATGACTCCACATGCCGAAGTGTCCTTGGGCAAGACACTGAACCCCAAGTTCATGGTGCGTTGCATGGCAGCTCTGCCGTCATCGATGTGTGTGTGTGTGTGTGTGTGTGTGTGTGTGTGTGTGTGAGAGAGAATGGGTCACAGAGTAAAGCACTTTGAAAACCACTAAGGTTAAAAAAGCACTATATAAGTGTAGACCATTTACCATTTAACTCGCCTAATAGGATCTCTGTAAGGAGGCTTCAATCATTTATCTTTTTAAAGACGGCTTGATCTTGGACCAGAGGCCCACAAAATAGATCATTTCTACCAGTGTCAAATTAAGAAGCAACAGAGGTCCATCATAGACAGGGTTCATCCACCTCAAAGGCTAGAGCTGCACCATATGATAGGTTATGAAAAGAGAAACCTTCATCATGGAGTCAGTGTGGAGGAACAACTCACATGTCTCGTTGAACAAGACAGCACTAACTTTGCAATACAGCTATCAACTGAACACAACAGCATCTCTGACCTCAACACCATTGCTGTTTATTTAAGTACTATTTATTTAAACGTTTTTTCATTATCAATAGCGCTGTCACTTCCGCTAAATATTTGACACTGGCAAGAAAGTATTTCTTCTTGCGACGTTTATTGCCCTTTGGCAATACAGCTTATGATGTATTACCACCACCTAAAGAGCTGGAGAGTGAAGCGGCACAAGAATATATTTCAGTGGAGGCATACATCAGCTGATGATGATGAAATTGGTGAACTTTCATCAAAAAGAGGATAAACATCTATGTAGGATTAAATAATATACACTTCAAAATCAAAAAGGTATCTTACCCTTTAAATATCTTTAAAAAAAATAAATATAGAGATTTAACTATTTGAAAATATATATTGTGATAAAATGTTTGGCCATATTTTTAAAATAAAAACAGCATGATGTAACAAAATGTACTTCAATAACTCACAAGATGACATCTGACGAAACCGCATATGAACGCACACAAAGTGTTTAATTTATTATTCAGATTGTTAGCTATAAACATGAAGTTTTACTACCTATAACTAACTGGCTCATTAAGATTCATGAAGACTGTTGCCATGACAACAGTTGACCTGAAAGGGGAAAAAAATGACCATAGAAGACCTGTTCATGTTAATGCCCACTCTAGCACCCTTTGTGGCAATGCTGAGAATGCATGTGTACTTCCACCGTGTTATGAGTTGTATCACATTTTGGAACAACATGAGGTAGGATTACATCATGCAACTGGATTGGTTACAGTTTAAGTTTAACTCAAGATTACAAGGTTACCTCATTAGGATTTCACACTTTATCCTTTACTGAGCCTGGCCTCTAATCATTTGCACAGCAATTGGCTCACTATACATATTAATGAGCAGCTTTAAATTCTGCTACATCAAACTTTGTTAAATAATATTCTGGGTTCAATACAAATTAAACTAAATTGACAGCATAGGTGGCTTAATATTGATTAAAAATACATTTTGACTTGCCCCTCTTTTTCTTTAAAAAAAGCAAAAATCTGGGTGACAGTGAGGTACTTACAATGGAAGTGAATGCGGCCAATCCATAAATGTTAAAATACTCACTATTTCAAAAGTATAACCACAAGACTATATGCGTGTTAGCATGTTTTAGTGAAATAAAATTGGTTACTAAACTTTTCTGTGTAAAGCCAATATTACAACTTCCTTGCCATGACGATGTAATGTCAACAAACCCTAAAATGACTGTAAAAATTAAGTTTTAAACAACTTTACAGCTCATATAATACATAAGTATAATGTACGTGGTTTCATAAACTGATAAGCTTCACATTTCTGCCATCAAACCCTTCAAAAATTGGCCCCATTTAATTCCATTGTAAATGCCTTACTATAACTTTGATTTTTGATTTTTATTTTTTTTTAAGAAAAGGACAGACAAGTTGAAATTAACTTAAATGTTCCTTTAACTACAAGCTTGGAAATCCATGTTGGAAAGGGAACTGCTATCACTGTCTTTGATTTGTTCATGCAAAACATTATGAAGTACCAGAAATGTGTGAAGGCCACTTTTATATAGCATTGAAAAGAATCTTTACTTTGTATCATGTGGTTTTTCTGTGCTGGCAGAGATGGAGAGAGAGAGAGAGAGAGAGAGAGAGAGAGAAAGACAAAAATAATTACTAAAAGTAAAAGCATGCTTAAAAGCAGTTCAGGTGCTTTTTTTGGAGTGTTCCACTGCAGCCAGTCTCAGCAGGAGGTTTCCTGTGTACAGGGCTGGGACAGGCACACATGTCTGCCTTCTAAAGTTAATGAACTTGAGTGTGTACATGTTTGTGGAAACCTGAGAGACTTTTCGAGTGAGCGAGCGCATGAAGAATGAGTCAGGAATTGAAAGACAGAGCCAAAGGAAGTGAACAATCTTGGTTCTGAAGTATTATTACATCATGAAGGGAGGGAAAAGTATGAGGTGAAGATGAAGAGAGAGAGAGAGAGAGAGAGAGGGAGCTTGAGGAGAGAGGGAAACTGTACACCTCTGGGAATGGCCATTTCATCTCTACTGTGGGCAAGCAAACACAAGAACAAATAACTGGCAGACTAGCTCGAAGAGACACCTCCCTTTCCTCATACCTACAGAAAAGAGACACTCGTAAAAACCCGCCAAGAGTGCAAGGAACGCCAATTTAACACACATGACTGTCCTCATTTACAGAGTTTGCGTGAGGGTTACTCAAAAATTCTACGAATGAAGTCTTCACCACATCCTTTAAGACAATCCAAGACTGGTAAAGCGAATTCAATCAAACAGAGCAGATTGTGTATGTGGTGGCAAAAAAAAGGGGTTTTTGCTTTTACAATGTTGCATGTGGATCTGAAGAATGCAGCCTGGGTCAAAAATGTACTTTTTGCCACACCCAGCCATGGCAAGTTGAGAAAATATAAAGGCCATTAATATTTCTTACTGGCCATGAAACCATATGCTGCATTATTTCATTAAATATACAGTAGCTACTGTGTCGAAGTCGAAGGCACATTAGATGTTTTGCAAAATCATTTGTCTTAAGATTAGCCTCCTGAGACCTGAGCGTGTCTGCTGTGTGCATTTTCCATTTCCCTTTTTGATTTGTAACTAGTAGCACCTAATGAACATGCACAAAATGTGTTTTTTCTTTTCAAGAGCAAATAGTTTTCCTAAAAATGTATGTCAACATATGTGGACAGTGGGACTAAGTTTTTAAATCTGAAATAATACGATTTTGTATTTTCTTTTACAAATTGTTTATAATGTTTCCAGGAGTGTTGGTTATTCATGTTTTTAAGATGTTACATACATTACAGCTGATTTTTTGTAAAGCTGCTTTGGAACCAAAGCCATAGGATGCCTTCTCCTTATTTAGTGAATGACTTAACCTCCAGTGTGCTGTCTGTCTGCACTGGTCTCAGAACAGTTCAAAATGCACCTTATTTTCATTCTAATTCCATATAAAGTCTCTGAAAGCAATTGTTTTTCCTCAATGTGAAAATGCACAGTAAATAGAGGATTTCTTAAGGTAAAATAGCGTTATTGTACACTATAGTGGTCATTGTGTTTAGCAGCGTGGGTTTTTACGATAAATCACAAAATATTTAAAAGTGGCATCATGGATGAAACTAGAAACTCTAATCTTTCGACTCAAACAGGTTTCAATGTAAAACTTTATTCGATTTCTTACCAGATGTAGTTCTGTTAGCCTTTCTCCCCACTACAAACTTTGCTGTTATCGGCGCCATGTTGTTTTGTCACATGACTCCGTACGTCAAAATTTTAACCGTTTACTGACAGCCCAGGGTCTTCTGAACTGAGATCAGTCAGTTTAAATAAAATGAATGCATTGCATATAGTGAAGCCAAAAGACAACATCAATGCATGTGTACATGAGGTTAGTATGTCAATAGGAAATATACATTTTAGATTTCCAAACATTACTTTAGCAAACAGAATGGAATAGAAGTAGAATAAGGAGTCCTGCAACAGATGGTATGGCCCCCACCGATCGATCTCAACATAACTGAGTCAGTCTGGAATTATAACAAGAGACCGAAGAAACTGAGACAGCCTAAATACATAGAACTGTATAGATTTCTACTAGATATTGACATGCCCTGCCAACATTTTCACTTAAATTAACTATTATACTTCAAATCAACTTGTGTGAAATAAAACACTAAAAAGAAAAACGCATTGGCTGGATGTCACCAACATGATGTTAGTGTTGTTGCGGTCCACTGCGGTTCATTATGTACGGGCCCTGGCAAGGCCACATTTCTCATGTTCCAGTCCTGAGAGGAGTCATCTTACAGAGGCTCATGCTCACAACGACTTGCTCAATAGACAATAGGCAGGGAGGAACTAACATCCCCCCCAGAGGTCTATTGTTCCAACTGTAGCCCTGATTTCCACACGGTGATGCTTTCTGGTGACCACAGTCATTTTGGAGCTAATCTAATTGGGTGAGGGGACAGCAGAAAGAGAGATGACACTGGGACAGCAAAATAGGTTGCCATGAAACCCCAACCTACTAACAGAGTGTCTGAATAGATAATTATACATCCCAAATTCCTTGATGAAACTGGGGCAAATCTGGTCTGTATAGCTTAAGCCACCCAATGTGAGACAGGCTTTAAGCTTAAACCTAAATCTAGGCTAAGCTGGGAGACTGAACAAATTTGGCATTAGGTATCAGAGACATGTAATCTAGAATCTCTTTCATAACGTAATGCAAGACAGACATTCAAGAGCACATGTTTATAGAATCCAGATCACAAGTCCTTAAAAACCTTCAGAATCAGAATGAGCTTTATTGCCAAGTATGCTTACACATACAAGGAATTTGTCTTAGTGACAGGAGCTTCCAGTGCACAACAATACAAAACAGCAACAAGACATAGATAACATTAAAAAGATTTATACATTTTTTTTTTATAAATAAATAAATACAAATTGAATAGAAAATAAAGTATATAGAATACATAATAAGATATATTATGTAGATAGAGATATATATATCTATTAGTGTTGTCAAAAATATCGATATTTCGATAAATATCGATACTGAAATATCTGAACGGTACTAATTTCCTTAAGTATCGATACTAGCCGAGCTGTCACTTTCACTTCTCTCCAAAGGCGCGTTGACAAACACCACACACACTCGCACTCCTCTCATTCGCTCTGGTTAAATAGCAAAAGTGAAGTGAATATAAAGATGGCGAGTGCATGCGGCGCCCACGCGACCAGTTTTGTTTGATAAAGAACACAGCAGGAGTGCTATCTGGAAATATTTTTGATATGAAGCCAGACATCCCAAGTCTCCCGGAAGTTCCGGGAGTCTCCACTATATTGATAGCTTCTCCCTGATGCCCGCAATTTAGTTCAAATCTCCCGAATCTATAAGCGCATCATGCGAGACAGAACATACTGCACGCATAACATAGATAGCGCGCACACAACATACATAAGCGTGCACGGCAGAGAGGGAGAGAGCGAGAGACCTTATGAAAGCTAGTCAACCCCCTTGACGTTTAAGTATCTTTTGTTGACATTGAGATTGGATTTGATTTGGAAATACAAAAGATTGCACTTTTTATTTACTTGCACTTTATTGGTTTTTGAATGTATGGCAATCTGAGAGGCTTTTGAACAAGTGCAATACCTCAGGACATTTTGTTCATGTAAAATATACCTCATTGTCATGTTCTAGACAGTTCTACCCTCTTAATATTGTGGCAGTTTTTTTCTCTGTGGTATCGAAAATGGTATCGAATATCGATATTTTTCAAGGTATCGTATCGAAGTTAGAAATTCTAGTATCGTGACAACACTAATATATATACATATATACACACACACACACAAACGCACACGCACGCGCGCGCACGCACGCACGCACGCACACACACAAACATACAGTCAGGTCCATAAATATTGGGACATCGACACAATTCTAATCTTTTTGGCTCTATACACCACCACAATGGATTTGAAATGAAACGAACAAGATGTGCTTTAACTGCAGACTTTCAGCTTTAATTTGAGGGTATTTACATCAAAATCAGGTGAACGGTGTAGGAATTACAACAGTTTGTATATGTGCCTCCCACTTTTTAAGATCTACTGCAAGATCAAAATGTAAGATTATGTCACTTTTGATCTTGCTCAAGTTGTAGCGGTGCATACTCTAGAAATGGAGTGATTACATTTCTCATGTTTGTCCAAAGAAAACATTTCAGACCTTTCAACTGTCAAGGATGTTTTACTGCTTGTCATTCCGTCAAGTGCTTAGCCTTTCAAAGTATACTCTGAGTATATCAGATGAGCTACAGATCTCAAAAAGCCCTTAGCTTCCAACAAAATTTTGCAGTGTCAGAAATTTTGCATTGCAGTCGTACAGTGTGACAGCTTCCTTAACGGCCAGATGAGATAAAACACCCAGACAGCCCTGTCAATACAGACAATTGGGACCAAAGTATTGACAAAGATAAGAATCGTACAGTCTGACACGAAACTGTAAAGCGTGCACCCATCTATACACGCTGAACCTTAAAACTTACAGTTAGAGGTTTGTTCAAATCCCTAACCCAAAGTATGAGCAATTGTATTAGTGATGCTTGCCCTAGCAAACACCACTATTTAATCACTTAAATCATAAGCATCTTCCTTCACACTCATTTCCTGTGTGGCTGAAGCATGTACATGCTCAAGCGAATTGTGCCATTTTATCCTTTGCATCAACATCCGTGTTTCAGTTTATAGATCTTTTTAGAATTCTATAACATTGTTCTGCTTATCCAAATGAGCATAAAAGACCAGTCTACACCCTATTGCTTATCTCAAGGGCCTTCTGGGCCCAAAACCAGAATGAACGGCCATTTCTGTACACGTTGGCTGAGACCCACTGGCAGCACTCAGAAATGATATAGTTTATAGCTGGGAGAGAGAAGCACTTTTCAAACAGAGAGCACGTCAGTACACAGTAGATTTCTGTGTTGTGGTGATCTGGTAAGTTGATCAATCATAATGCTCTAGTTATTTCTGCACATCAATCACAATTTTTGGAATGAGGAAGACTGAAGTTGAGAATGGTATAATGCCACTAGTATTGATCCTGACTATGCAACAATATTGATATTTGTTATTGATTTTTAAATCCAATAATGTGGTTGGTGTTTGTATCTGGTGTTGACAATGGCCCACTGATTGCACTTTAAAAAAGGATTTAACAATGCAGTCGCAAGCTATTTCTAAACCGTTCTTTGTGCATGCTAGTGTGTTTGTGTGCGTTCTGTGAAGACATCCGCCTGAATGGTCAAATACACTCAAAAATTCTGTCTTGGTAAGGTATATATGTAAACATAGTCGGTTAAGTCTTATGTGGGTTAAGTTAATGTAAACAAGTTGTGAGACATTGTAACAAATATAGGATCTCTGCATTAATCTATACAGTGTAAATGCAGCCTTTGTAACTACACAAGCCACGGTGTTGAAAATTATGGCATATATTGCTCTGCCTCTAGATCATATGTCAGTTTTACTGATTGTAAAGCAGTTCAATAGAAAGGAGGATGCTTGACAATATAAATAACATTTTAATGTAAACTGAAACTAAAAGACACAAACACACACAGGACGGACAGCTGCCCGTAAACGTTCTCTCTCTGTCGCACCACCATCCGCAGTCGGCCTTTATACCTCTCGGAGGCTTGATTAGTCTGATAAGGGACCGGGTGTGTAAAATCACGACCCGGCCCCACCCTCCTCCCTGTCACACTGATTAATTGTGCCACCTGATGGTTCCAAAAAGGAACTATCGGTTTTCTGCAAAAATATATGGTGATTTTTTTATTCCTTTGTTTTCTTCTGTGGCCAACGCTAGATGATTCTACAGTTAGAATGGTTTGGTTTTACATTGTTATAGCGGCCTCTACACCTATATGTTTTTTTATTTTGGCAGCAGTGCAATGCATAAAATCATTCAGTTATGGGTCAGGAGCTTAATGTTCATATCAACCACAAAAATTTGATCTCAGTGATTTTGACCGTGGCATGACTGTCGGTGCAAGATGTGCTGACTTGTGTATTTCTGTAACTGTTGATCTCCTGGGATTTTCACACACAACAGTCTCTAGAATTTACTCTGAATGGTGCCAAAAACATCCAGTGAGTGGCAGTTCTTTGGATGGAAATGCCTTGTTGATGAGAGAGAATGGCCAGACTGGTTCCAACTGAATGTCTACAGTAACTCGGATAACTGCTCTGCAAAATTGTGATGAGAAGAATAGCATCTCAGAATGCTGTTGTGAGATGCGGGTTGATGCTGTTTTGGTGACACGAGGGGGACCTACAAAATATTAGGCAGATGGTTTTAATGTTGTGGCTGATCGGTGTATAACATACACAGTATTTATAAAACCATTCATTTGCTGAATATAAAGGCCACAAAAAGCTTAATTTGGTTAATACTTAATATAGAGCTTGTTTATAGTTAAAAGTCCTGTATTATGCATCAAATCTTTGGTTCTGGTTATTTTTGGGATTTATACTGCATCTGAGATTTTATTTATTGTGGACTCTATATAGCCTCTATGTCTGTGCTCATCATAGTAAGGAAAGACTAAGATATTTTTATATATATATATATTAAAAAAAACAATTTAAAACCATGATTGATTAATAGGATATCAGCATTTCCCACTGAATGTAATTTCAACAAAACCTCACCTAATTTTAGCCAGCTAGATAACATAACCTTGGTGACAATTTCAGAAAGCACAACAATGCATCACAGAAAACCTTGATTCAGTTTGCAAGAACTAAAATAAATTTACAACATCAACAAATTGCCCAACAAGGCAAGAAGCAATTCCATATAATGGACTGAAACTCACCAATGACAAAACAATAGACAGATTTGGATAGCAGATTTACAATATATCAAAAAACCTTATCTGATGCTAAATTGAATACACAGTTTTGTTTACATGGACAATATATATAAAAAAAATATCATATTCTTTCATTCTTTTTCTTGAAACTCTTGAAAATCCATTAGTGAGAAGCTTGGTCAATGTATAAAATTTCCTTGTAATAAATGAATAAATGTTACCTCTTAAACTCTGCAGCTAACAAACCAACCAGCTAACCAACTTATCAACTTATCCAGTGTGACACCACACTTCTTATCAAGCTGCACCAGAAGAAAAGTAATGAACAGAAGTGTGAAGAATGTTATTTGCTAAGTAGGGTGCAGTGTTGCAGTGAGGAACAGCTGTATCATATCTTAGAAGAGTGGAAGAGCGAATCAGAGCAGAAAGAAGATAGGAAAACAAACATGCCTAATTTGAAGCAAGAGAGCAAAAGCATTTCCTTTGGCTGTTGGCCGGATGTCCTTAAAACAGTGTTTCAAGGGTCTTGAGGCTTTTATCATTTTCGCATTACAGTGTCCCCACCAAGACACCAATATATGAGTCTGTAGGGGAGCGATTAACACAGGATAAAACAACACATCTGGTCCTGATCACCAGAGCACTGACCCAAGCCGGATATCTAAACCCTCTCCCACCTGCTTTTCCGGGGTCACACAGGGCACTTTCTCTGGGGCATTTTAAATGTGTCTTGGATATGCAAAAGGAGAAACGTGAGACTGTTGGCCAGCATTGCACAAATACAAACCTCCCCATGTCCTGGTACAGAGTGCTACAAAAGTGTGACACCACAAGTGAAAAAGATTGTTGCATTTTCCTAATTTAATATAGATTTTTTATTTACAAAGGAGCATGAGCCTAACAGTTTTGAGTGAAAAGCTTCATTAAGAAATGTATGTAAATTTTTCAGTGTTTGGTGTGTCGCCCTTTTGCTGAAATAACAGCATGCACTCAAGCTGGCATGGACTACACACGTTTGTTTAAAACCTGATCATTTGAGAATGTCATAGAGCATCTTGTATGCTTCAATGGAAGTAAATAGATCTGACTTTTTGTTAAATGCCATCTGTGCAAAGAGAACGAATCAATAAATAGAGTTGTACCGTTTACCCAAGATATCACTCCGAGGATCTTTTAGCATACAGAGACACACTCTTTAAGTCTGGTTAAAGTGTTTGGCTGAGGCAGCAGTTACGGCAAGGTGAGGGAATCTCTGTACAAACACAAATCTCTCAGTTACTAATTTCTAACCCCCACATGGGTGACCTATAAAAAAAAATTCAAAAAAGTTCTCCACCCAAGCTGACAATGTTGTCAAAGGGGCATGCCATCACTGGAAGTGTATGCAAGCATGTGCATGGCTCTTTTTGACACGCTGCCAAAATCCTGCATAAGAGAATTACTTAATAATTTATAATAACATTAATCAGTCAGAGGTTACTTTAATATTATAGTTGCTTACTGTAGAGTGTTGATTTATAGGAGACAGAAAAGAGAACCCTGTTGGTACCACGAAACAGCAATGTATCAGATGACAATATGGCACTTTGATACACTAATGATACGTTTGCTACTGAATGACTTTCATATTTATAAACCATGAAACTTATACAGTATATTTACATGGTAATCCAAGGTATTTGTAAGAATGAAATACAAGGTAAGTGACCACAAAACATCGTATCGTCATAGTAATGGTCCAAAAAAAACATGGTTTTAGTGGGAAAAGAGCGGAAGTGCTTAAATGTTGGGAAAAAGAATATAAAAAAGGTATACTTACCATTATATTGCCATAATAAAATGGTGATGCTTCAGATGTCAATACCATGGTACTTTGATACATGAATGATACATAGACTGCCATATAATTATATACATATGACTGCCATGTAATAACACGATACTTGACTGTTTACATGGTATTCTCAGGTACTTCAAAGACTGAATTGGTATTACCATGGTACAAGTTCAAAACCATGGTAGTCCCATGGTACATGGCCAAAAACATGGTATTGTCATGGTACATGACCAAAAAACATGGATTTACCATGGTAATTTTGGGTGTGTTTTAGTTTGTAGGGAAGAAGTGCTTAGAAAAAAAGATTCAACTACATTTTGAAATGGCAAAATGCAAGCAGAACTCCAGTTATTTCCCAGCATCTGACACACAATCACACTTCTTTCTCCAAGTAGGGATGGAAGCAGTGAGGTCTGAACAGGAATGCAACACAGACACTCTGTCAAAAGAAAAGCGGGTCAAATGTGGAAAACGCTTACTCACATGGTGGGACGCTGCCCAGAACCGAACAAACCAATCAAAAAATGTCAACTCCCAAAACCAATAACATTAAACAACATAAAAGACTCCAAGCAGTTTCTGAGAAATTACTGCACTCTGTGTAACCAGAAATTATTTGGGTCGATGCTACGTTTTCTCTAATATAGTGTAGAGAAATAGGGACAAAGGAAGGTCTTTCCTTCAGAATATTGACTTTCCTTAAGTGCACAGTCACCTGTAAACATTCCGACACTACATAGACCATATTCAACTTTCGTAGGTCTTCAATTTCTAATGTCCTGAAAGTACTCACACCCCTACATTACCGCAGAAAGCCCCATATAAAGTACTCTGTAAATGTGCATTCACAAAACACCATAGAATACAAGAGATATGGTCGACTAGTCATGACTTGTGGGTTTATCCATTTATTTTGATTTCTTGTTTGTTTTTAGGGTGCCAAAATCATGCTGTGCTTTAGCATGCTAACAGTCCAACAGTAGGCTGACTTTTAGACTCAACACACTAAAACCCTCTTCAAGGAGTTGCATCTTCATCTGTAAAGTACCACTGCTGCAACTATCAAAACACTACCATTTGTAACAAATTCACTGCCTTCAACAACAAAATCACCTGCTGTAAACAATGATCCTGTTATTATATTTTTTTCGTGAAGACTATAGTTCGATAGTTTTGCACAATAAAATGATATATTCAGTCAATTAACTGCTTGAATATCTGTTCCCCTATTAAAAATCTATACTATAAATGCTCCCTACAACGTCCATATAGCAGAAACGTTCAAACTGTGATTTCCAGCGACATTAACAACAGCGACAGTTGGCGATGTGATAAAGTTGAACAGAGTTCAGAAATTCCAAATGAGCAGGCCCAGACAGACTGTTTTCACATTTCTGCACTAATTTGGGGGGGAAATCTGTGAAATACATTTAAACGTTAAAATGTGCTAAACCAAACCAAGAGCACTATACAGAGGCTTGATGATAGCTTATCCCATAATCAAATTAGCCAATACTGAAAAAACTAAAGAAAAAAGAAAAAACTATGGGCGAGCGAGAGTATTACTTTGTGAACGAGGATCTTTCAAATTCAATGAAAAACTTTGGAAATTTCTGCCATGTTCTTGCACACAGATCCATCAGCGATGCAACGCAATCAGCAATGGAAGTGCAGCAATCCACTGCCTGATATTGTTGGATTCAGTGGTTGAGCAGGAATGCCTACTAGCAACCAACAGTACAAAGACTAGCCAATCTCCAGCGATTTAATTGCTGTTTGTGTGAACAACCCTTGAAAATCATGTCTGATCAGTATCTCCCAGTCAAATTATACAGAGCTTCCTAAAAACCAACTAGTCATTCAGATAATCCAATGACTACACGATTTTGAAAATACATTGTTTTGCACAATTCTAATATGTACCAACTGGATGCCTCATAATAAAGAGGAGAATTGCTTAACGTAACACAAACTCTTCTCAGAAGAGAAAATAATAAGGTCCCCAGCCACCCACAACAACATCCACATCTGCAGACAGGTTTAATCTCTCATGATACTGGAATAACCACCTTGTGTCTGCAAAGACCAGCTGCTGTCTGGCATATATTGCAATCCCTCAAAACACACATACACAACATTGCTGTTTTAACCCATTGCTGAGCTTTTGATCTTGCTTATTACTGATAGTGATCAGAAAGTACATTGCTGCTGAAACAGGACATGGAGGAAAAGCTCTTACCTGGTAGTAGTTTTTGATGTGTCGAATGACAGTGTTGAGGTTCTGTATTCTCAGGTTGACATCGTTATTCACATGTTTGTTCACTCGCTGATTCATGGGGCTTGGGTCTCTGTGGACCAAGAATAACATGTCATGTACATTTCAAAATCTTGACCAAAAAAAAAACCTTTGTTATTTATCCACTACCCAAAATCTAAAGTTCAGGAAAAGGATGTGCATTCCTATAAGGCCTTGCATTATGCACAACATGAACATTATTTTGCATGAGTGCCCTAACAGCACAGACAAATCTTTGTTCTAAATAAAACATCCTTTTACATCACTGCAAATTTTACAAATTCTTCTGACGTAAAAAGCAATTACGCCTTCGTAAAACTGGACTGGACCGTTGAGTGACACTCAGAGGAGGCTCCTCGTCTTGGCACAGACGGTGTGAAGGTCCTACATAGACTGTTTTTGTCCAGTCCTCATTTACATTTGTTTTGTGAGAATGGCATGCAAATTCTACCAGCTTGGCCCACAAACCAGCTTGCGAGTGAAAGAACCTTAAAAGATCAGGGTCAGTTTTTTTCCTCTGCTGTCTGCTTCAACTGTTTTCTATTGCCCCGAAGCCAAGTACGCTTCTTTGAGTTTCACTTTTTGTGCCCGTTTTTATGACCATAGATATAGCAACTGACATCAGGGTTTGAAAAACAATGACTCTTTGGTAAAAGTCAAGGGAAGATGTATAGAGTGCATGCAGAGGACATCTGCAAGATGGGAATACGTTAGCATTGGAGCCCTTATGCAAACGGCAATTGTGTTTATGGCACACCTGGGGCACAAAAACAAACTGGCAAGGGTAACAAGTTTAACACTGCTATAGGCATATGGGTGAGGGCACATTATAAATGAATGTGGTGAAGAGAAAGGAAGAGATGTGTGTAAAAAGCCCTCTGCATTCCACATCTCCACTCATTTGTAATGGCTCAGTGGAAACGCACTGAACACCTGTAGAATTGGGTCTTAAAAGTGCCAGACCTATATAACAGACAATATACCAATATCCTACATCAAAAGCATAATTCTCCATGCTTATTAATCTACCAGCTCAATCTGTCAGCATTTGGCACACACAAATAGACTCTTAATTTCTTAGACTACAAACATCTTGAAATTGAAATTCAATTTGGGAGTCTGTATCAGATTTAGAATAGTCACTAAAAGAGATAGTTCCCAAAACATTCTGTTATAATCTACTCACAAGCAGGACTCTGTTTGTTTGCTATACTGCAGAAAAGCAAACAAAGGCAGCATAAAAGTAATCCATACGACTCCAGTGGTTCAATCCATATCTTCAGAAGCTATATCATTAGGTGTAGGTGAGAAACAGATCAGTATTTAAGTCCTTTTATACAATAAATTCTCCTCAGTACCCAGTAGTTGACGATACGCACAATGCACATTAAAAGATTGTTGTGCATGAAAATCCCAGGAGATCAGCAGTTACAGAAATACTCAAACCAGCCCCTCTGGCACCAACAATTACGCAATGTTCGAAATCACTGTGATCACATATTTTCCCCATTCTGATGGTTGATGTGAACATTAACTGAAGCTCCTGACCCATATCTGCTGCCACACGATTGGCTGATGAGATAATTGCATGGATGTTTGTTGGTGCCAGACGGGCTGGTTTGAGTATTTCTGCAACTGCTGGTCAGCTGGGATTTTCATGCACAACAATCTCTAGAATTTACTCTGAATGATGCCAAAAACAAAAAACTTCCAGTGAGTGGCAGTTCTGCTGATGGAAATGCCTTGTTGTTGAGAGAGGTCAACAGAGAATGACCAGACTGGTTCAAACTGATAAAGTCTATGGTAACTCAGATAACTGCTCTGTACAATTGAGATGAGAAGACTAGCATCTCAGAATGCAAGTTGGCACTGTATTGGCGGCCCGAGGGGACCTACACAATATTAGGCAGGTGGTTTTAACGTTGTGGCTGATCAGTGTATATATGGTGTATATATGTATAAGGGGTTGACCAATATGTTTTTTCAGGGCCAATAACGATAATGATTATTAGTAATCAAAGATTACTAATAACTGATATTTGGGACCGATATATATTTGCAGAAAAACATTTTGTTGTAAAATCAACAGTCAAATAGTCAATTAAGAACTGAGCAAGAATGATGGCATTGTGGCCCAAAGACACCCAAAGTAGTGGACAATGAGCAGGGTTGGGAGGGTTACTTTTGAAATGTATTCCATTACAGATTACATGCAGTAAAATGGAATTTGTAATGTATTCTATTAGATTAACTCAAGGTTAGTAACGTATTCTAAATACTTTAGATTACTACTTCATCACTGGTAGATTTTTTCACTTGTTTTGACTATAAAAACTGCCAGTACAGTAAGAAAAATAAAAACATGTTAAAAATAAATTATCTGAAAAACCAAAATATCTGACGCAGTGTTGTTTCTAAAACAAGATAAATTACATTAATCTTGTTTTAAAGATTTTTAGATATTTTTACAGGAAAACAATACAAAAATTATAAATCAAGAATATTATTTTTGCCCTAATTTCAAAGATCTTACTAGAAAAAAGAAATTATGATCCAATGTGAATTTTCCAGATAAAAATAATATGATTGTGTCAGGGAACATGTGCATGTTAAATGGCTAGAAATAGCATTTTAGCTTAGCGTAAAGCTGACAATTTCCACAAGGTTTATTTCTATTTCTTCTGCTCCAAACTTTCTTCAAACGTACTTCTCTGTCTGCTCGTATGAATGTAACACATCGTAAGAAAGTGTTTCACCGCTGTTCAAATGCACTTTGGATCGCATCATTTATATGTATAAATGTTTTCCATCTGAAAGGACTAAATATTAAATGAAACAAATGACAATAAAATGCAAAGTAATCTCTTCAGTAATCAAAATAAATGTTGAATGTAACTGTATTCTAAATACCAATGATTTAAATTGTATCTGTAGTGGAATACAGTTAATTGTATTTTAAATACGTAATCCCGTTACATGTATTCTGTTACTCTCCAACCATGACTATGGGGGATCTTCTACTGTTTATATATTCATAGAACATTTACTGTATGGGGGTTCAGGGGAAACCCCTGAGAGAAAATGTAATTCTTAATGAACTAATTTTATATTTAAAAATGCAAATCTACCAAAAACAAACAATGTACATCTAAATAGTGCAGTTTAAAAATACTGTTTGCTATCATTAAGCATAAAGGGCATGACTATCAAATCATGGAAACGTTTTTCATCAGAAGCAGAGAACTCGTAATTTTAAAGTTTTAGTTGTCTTTCTTGCTGTCCATGCCAGAGATGATGTTATCTCTGATTAATTTTCACAAAATGCAAACAGAAAAATCTGTTTATTATCAATTGGCTCAAAACATGTTCGTAATAACACTAATTTTAGATGGGAAAAAATATTTTCTAGTCTGGAACCACAATAAATTGTCCTGTCCTTGCTAAGCTGAACCGCCATGAGTCATTTCAGACACACGAAGATTGTTTCTGCTTCACTTTCTGCAGTGTATTTTATCGAAAGATGCTCACAGAATTTGTCCGCTACGGTCTACAGTCATTAAAATGTGGCGCTTCATGTCACGAGCCGGTGGAGAGAGGCAACATGTGCAAAGCACGAAAAGGCATTAATGAAGTGTGTTTAGTGCTAGAGAAAAATATTCAAGTATATATATCTCTGAAAGATTAGTGCTATCTACGCCCTGAAGCACTTGTGGTGAGCACAGCTCCTTCGTTTTGTCATGCTGCTAACCTAAAGTGTGTTGTCATGACAATGGTTGTCCCATCTCACCACTAATTGGTGAGCGCTGGCATAGATTATAGACCTTATTCACATTAGTGCCATCTTTGATTTTTTAATGGGAATGACAATGAGGCTGTGAAGGATAGACTTACCATCTCTTCAATGGGCTGTACTGCAGATTAAAAGTGTTTTTGGATCATTCCACAGACAAAACATTGATAAAATATCTCTTCAAGAACATTCACTATACAAAGAACTCCAGACAACATGAGTTGTGGAAAATCAGATGTGATGTAGGAGTTTTTTGCAGTCAGAACTCTAAGTGGCACGATATGTTGAGAACATGACACCAGGTCACAGTAGTCCCTAGAGTACAGCAACAAAATGTCTGAGGACAGACATATGTCACCTCCCCCTACTGTCTGTCTTTTATAGAGAAAATATTTCTTTGTCTCTGAAAAGGGCTAGTGTTTAGGCCCCTGATTAAGAGAAAGAGGGCAGTGAGGCAGCTTGAGTAAAAGTAGGTTAAAGGACAAGGCCAAGGCGGCGTGTTTGAAATCTCAGAAGAGTTAGAAATGAAACGGCAGTTATTTCCTGCTCAAGTTTGTTGGACAAACTCTAGGTGTCAAAAGCTCAAGATGTGCAATGAGTTGCTTTTTGATTTAGAGATTTCCTTGATCATAACTAAGGCACATATGAGAGGGCTACCGAGTCACCTGTTAAGATGTTTTTACATAGACCATGTCTATGGTTATAGCTAGAGAAAACAGAAACTTCCATGGCCTTACATTCAGTCAAAAGCAGCAAAACACACACCTTAAAGGGATATTGATGACAGAACTTACTCATCCTTTAGTAGTTAACAAAAGGAGATGTTTGAGGCAAACTGACACCATTCACTTATATTGTATGGAAAAAAGATGCAATGAAAGTAAATGGTGACATGGTAAATAGTAAACATGGCGCCAAACATAACCTTTTGTTTTCCACAGAAGAAAAACAATCATAGGGGTTTGGAGCAATATTAAGGTGGGCAAATGATAACAGAATTTACTTTTTCGATTGAACTTCCAAATTTCACATAGTACACCCAAAAAATATTCAAAGGCCCTTTATTAACACACTAATAATAGTTAATAGGAATGAAACTGGTGGAGCTTAAAAATTCAGATAGTGTGTCTGCATATTTGGGCAGAATGCAGAAAAGAATAGGATGTGGTTTCTAATTAAAAAAACATAGGCAACATAACAGCTGCTTGATTAAAGCATGTGCACACACACATAACATTTCAAGCATCACTTACATGTGTGTCATGATCTTATGGAGGAAGACACCATCCACTAAGTCCATAAACATGGACAGCTTGTCTTCTGAACCAGACCCAAGGGGTCCAAATGTCTTGACCTGTAAAAAAACAAACAAACAAAAAAAACTTAAAAAAGGTAAGATAAGTATGGTAAGATCAAGACAGGATACGAGCACAGCTGCAGTACAAATCAAGCATGCCTTCAGTTTCAGAACAGAACTGCAAATGCATTTCTCCAGTTTTAAAATACCCACACCTATATGCAAAGTGAAACTTGTGTACATCTCTGTGTATAATAAAGGTGCATTCAGTAACTTTTTTGTTTGTATAATTTGGCATTTACACTGACACCCAGCGGCTTGGATGCAGCTTCATTCAAAATCAAACATTTTCAGTAACAGATGTTATTGTAGAAATTCACTATTCACAGTCAGCCATGATTACTTTAACCCATGAGTGAATGTGTCCAATAACAGTGCGGTTACTGAGATTAAGAGAGTAGTATCCGGCTGGTCATGTGATTCAAACATGGAAGCCCCCATGTGCGGAACCTCTCCATGTAGAATAAAACAACTTTTATAAGGTTACTAATATGACTGGATTCTTCATCTCATGCGATTGGTCAAAATTACAATTAGTGTCTTTAGGAGTACAACTTTTTTAATGAGGAAAATATTACTCAGTGCACCTTTAAATTGTGAATGCTTTTTTAAGAGTAAATATAACTTCATACTAAATATAACTAGATTCCCACACTGTTTGTGTTTGCTCTAATATTAAATTAGGATGCAGCACAGAGACCTGAATGAAGTCAACATGGGAATGTTGATGATTTTCTAATGTGGGTCATGATGGTTACATATAAGTTGAAAACACAGTGGCCAGAGAAAGCAAAGCCAAACACAACATATGGGTCAGGGTAAAGGGGTCATATATACATTTTCACCAAACCCTGTCAGTTGACATGAAATTCTGCATGTAGATTTGCTTGAGATCTGTTCTGTGTTCTTGGTGTGTCACTGTAACTCCAGCTGCTATTTATGTTCATCTTATGCATATATTAGGATTCTTCCATGTGTAATCCATAGGCCACTTCTAAATTATTATTAGTATTAAAAGTATCTTACATTAGAGGTTATATAATATAAATAGCATATAAATAAATTTATACATATATATATATACATATACATATATACATATATATATATACATATACATATATATATATACATATACATATATATATATATATATAAATAAACAATTTAATGTAATAATATTTTAGTATTTTTATATTTATATAAAAAATACTAATTTATATACATTATAATATGTATATTATTTAAAATGATCAAATTATATTTAAAATAAACTCCATTACAATCGATACCTACATGATGGCAAATAAATCTAATAATAAAAATACATCAAAAGTCTACTTAAAGGAATGAGAATAAAATGTTAACTCAAACGTTTCAATGAACTTTAAGCATAAATCATTATCGAAATTTACACGTTTGCTTAAATGGAGCTCACAATAGTCTCTTTCCATTATAGGATACAAACATCAAGCATCCAGTACACATTAGTGTATCTGTAAAGAGCACAGCACACCATCACAACTCACTGCTGATCGATCAAACACACACACACACACACACACACACACACACACACACACACACACACACACACACACACACACACACACACACACAGCAGGTGCCATCACGCCTTTGTGACTTACCCAAACCACAAGCGGCGAATCTATAAAGTTAGACATCAACTCCGATATTGTAATATCCATTTTGAGAGAGAAAAAAAAATCCACGCAAAAGTTATATCCAAAAAATATAGTTTGCAACTGAAGAGTGCGTCTGAAAATACTAAGGCTTTATGTACTCGACATTACTGTCCCCCGCAGAACAATGCAGGGAGCAAGACATTCTTTGAAATATGAAGGAAATCCGTTGAGCAAACAGTTGAAAATAACTTTAAAATAAGTTCAAGTCAACAAAGACAGAGGTTATGGATACATAAGGATTAAAAGCATTTAACGATCTACAGCCTATGCAGACTTGCGCGATTAAAGTTCAACTTCTCTCCATACACTCCCAGCGATTGCATCTAGAGTTACTTTGTCGCCGTGCATTCAACCTGTACCCGCATGAAGAGCACGAGAGAATGACATCTCTAACAGCCAATCAGCTGCGCGTCTACACTGAGGGGTGGACAGAAAACCGACCAATAGCAGAGTACTGGGTGGCGGGCTGCATTCAAAATGACGTAACCAACAGACGAAGTTGTTGTCGGGACAACCTGACCTAAAGCGTGCAGCTCAATGGCACCCTCAGCAGGTAACGTACGTTTTTGTAGATTAAAAAGCATTGATTGTCAGTTCTGGCTTTGTAAATATACATCCGCATACACATATCTCTGTCAAGTACCCACCTACATTTTATAAATTTTCTGTTTCGACGAACTACTTCCTTCATGGTATGTTTAATGGTGTGTTACGTAGTTGATGTTGCTGAAGATATTAACTGGCAGTTCAAGATAAGAGATATGAGTGATCTCTGAGTGGTTTGCGTGTAACACATCCTACTTTGTGTAGGGCAAATCTTTTTTTAGTATTAACTGTTCATATATGTTCATATCTTATTGGGAATATCATTTGGTTGACGGTGTTGCCTTGCTGAAGATGAGCAGACCTCGATTTTTAAGTATATACTTAAAAGTGAAAGGATATATGAAGCCAGGAATGTAGTTATGATTAAACATTTTGTCAAAATTGAGCTATGTCAGAATTCTAGTTTATTAGACTAAGATTTGTCCTGTGACAGAAGAGCTCGTCTCATGCCCAGAGATTCAGAGAAATTTAGCAAAATACACAGTAAAACCAAAAAAAAACAAAACTGTGAAGCCATTTTCACAAATCAAATAAGATAAAATAGAGATCAAATAAACGGCAATAGAGATTAATTAGACATTTGTCTTACAAGAATTTCCAGCATCTGGGCCTTTTGGTGAAGCTCCAATGTTGGGCTCAGTGGGACAAGTGGTGCAGCTCTGCCTCTGAGCTCAGTGGGCCCTGTGGTGCACCTCCAGGCTCAGGGGGTCCATTGTAGAGCTGCACATAATTAAATGATGCTTTAGAATGGTCTGTTATAATAGACACATGTCGGTTTTACAGATCATTTTATATATATATATATATATATATATTTAACATTTTTATTGATTAGAAAAACAGGATTACACAAACAGAACATACACACACTGAATCAATTTATAAAATGATATATCCCTCGCCATGGATATACCACCCAACTCTACAAACATCCAGTGGTCTGACACAAAATGAAAGTAGCCACATACAAACAAAAGATACAGACAAGTGGAAACACTTAAGAATATATATATATATATATATCTCCACAGCCCGTCACTGAGCACCCTTCAAAAAGGCTAAAAACCTGCCCCATTTCCTGTCATATGCAACCGAACTGCCAAGCAATCTATACGACATCTCCTCAAATGATGCTACCTTGCCCTATTCGGTGCACCATTCATAAAAAGAGGGAGCGCCCGATGATTTCCATCCCCTCAGAATTATCCGTCGGAGGACCCACCTCTTTACATACCCATCGGCTATATCAATAACTGCCCCATCACCCAAAACACAAAGTCTGGGACAGAACAGAACTTGACCTCGCACAAAATATTCTGGACTCTCAACCAAAACTCCTGAATCCTTGGACAAGACCAGAAAACATGTGTTAAATCTCCATCCTCCAATTGGCATCGACAGCAGGTGGGTGTGTCTTTTAGACCAAGCCTATACAATCTGGAGGGGGTCCAATAGAATCGATGCAAAATCTCAAAATTACATCAGACGCACCCTTGCATCTCTAGATGCAGACTTGACGTTTTTTAGAATCCTAGCCCACCCTCCATCTTCCAATACAAAGTTTAAATCTTTCTCCCATAGTCTCTTGAGAAAAGTTGAAGTTCAGATGAAAACCTTTTACTGGGCAGTACGCTGTCAGAACTAAAGCATCGGATTTAGACCAATTGACTCTTGGAAAAGGAATTAATAATTCTGTGGAGGCAAGGCATAGGTCTATTGGGGTCAGTGATGAATAATAAAATATCTGCGTAAAGCAAACGTTTATGCACCATTCCTCCCACCACCCATGAAAAATCATCCTCCTTTCTTATCACAGCTGCTAATGATTCCAGGGCAAGACAGAACAATAATGGGGAAAGAGGGCAACACTGCTGGGTGCTCCTCTCCAGAGTTAAATAATCTGACATTAATCCATTTGTTTGTACCACTGCTACCAAGCGGTACCATCCAATAAAAGTATTCCCGAACCTGTATATTTCCAAAACCTTAAAAAGATAACCCCATTCTACCATATACCATATCACATTCGCCTTTTTTGCGTCAAGTGAGATGGCAGCGACCGGAGTCTGATCATGATATTAATGAAATGCCTAATGTTATCAGAACAGCTGTGGCCCCGAATAAACCCCACCTGGGCCTGTATCCACAAAAAATCTTAAGGCTAAAAGTAGCTCCTAACTTGGGAATTTAGAAGCAACTCTTAAAAATTATGGGCGTGTCACTCCTAATTTTAGGACTCATAACATTTTCATCTAAGATTAATTCATCGAAACTGGCATTTGTCTGTACACTTATCAAAATACACTTATATTTAAGATACATTCTCGTAAAGCAAGTCTAACTATCTTTTATGTTGCTTCTCAAGTAGGATTTTTTGCTGTGTACTTTTTAATTAATTAAACAATAAAAATCCTTTAATTTTTTTCCTTTAATTTAGTGAATGTCATTTAGATGTGTTTGTTATAATTACATTTTTTACACAATATATTTTTTCTCAAATGTCAAAATGTCAAATTTTAATATGAGTGGACTGTCTCTCAGCATGAGGAATGTGAATGGGTTAGGGCACCCCATAAAAAGAAGGATGGTTATTTATTTTCTTAAATGTAAGAAATATGATTAGTGCTTCTTCAAGAAAGCTTACGAACAAATTAACAAAATCATCTTTTAAAAATACCTTCCAGCATTAGTGCAGCAATCAAACCCCGAACTTTCCCCAGAACCAAACAAACAGAAAAAAGAAAAACATTTGCATTAACCCCGCGCACGACAATGCCAACCAGCGTCCATCCCTCTAAACTCAAACAGTCCACGTACGCCTACGAGAGCCCCCGCGACATCTCAAGTCTGGTGCTTCTATACACATTTTGTGAGACAGAATTATACAACAGAAAATAATCTATAAAACAAACTCCAGCCGCTAGGTAGAACCAGCACAAAAAGAAACAAAGGCACTCAGTTTCCTCAGACAGTCAAGTGAATGTTCAGTGAGTCATAGAAAGAATCACGCAATGACCTACTCATTCCATTGACTTTATGAAGGACATTGCTTGCTGTGGGCATGTAAATATTTTGCAGCCATCCTTAATTTGTCTGGGAAAATCCGTGCAAAAGCGGCCTTCCGTTGATGTAAGAGTTTCTTGCATTCCTTGAATCGATCACATTTCTCTCTTGTCAAATTCATAAGTCTGGGAACAAGAAAATGTTGTGGTTCTTCCAAGAAAGCCTTCCTTTACTCCTCGAGGATGATCTCAGAAATTTGGCCAGAATTAAACGGGGCCTGTCTCCCTCAGCGGATCTCTGAGCCAAAACTCTGTGAGCTTGCTCGATTTCCTGGTGAGCAGACTCGGGAAGAGCCCATAAAGAAATTTCACCATATCTCTGCCTTCTTCGTTGTCAGGAATTCCAACAATTCGTACGTTGTTTCGGCGGCTATGATTCTCGAAATCTTCCAACTTTTCCCAAACGCATTCTAAGTCCGTCTTGGTCGCTAGCAGGTTAGCAGCTATCTCCCTCACCTCTGACTCCAGATAATCGTTTCTCAGCATCCGACACTCTTGTAACCATCTCAGTGAATTTCGTCTCCTTGGCAGTGATCGATCGACGTATTACAGCAAGATCCACCAAGTCACCAACGACATTCACCAGCATCACCGACATGCTCGACAGTTGATGCTGAATATCTTCCGCAGCACCATCCCTGGTCTGCGGCCCTGTCAGTGGTATCAGCTTGAGCACGTAAGTGACTTTTAATGTCTCCAGAGCCCGATGATTTTGACATTTTGTCTTCCTAGAACAGTCAAGAATCATATTGTATCGAATCTCACCGGTTTATGACATAAGTATTAAAAGACACAAGTTCGCCGTTCACAATTCTGACCCTCGCATGATGCCACACGACCCCCCGAACATTTTAAATCTTGATGTTATTCAAACACTCACCTTTTAACTTATTTGCTCAAAGTTGATAATTTCCAAAGAAGTGTACCGTGTACCTTTTAAAATGACTTGTTCCAACATTTTCAGCAATAAGAGACAAAATTATAACAGTTTGTTTTGAGTGTAGTGTGTTACGACTGCCCTGTCCATGCAAGAATGCTTTATAATATTTTATAAAAATAAATATATTTTACATATATAAAATTATATTTTGGCATGGGGGGCGTGGTCATGTGTCAGTCTGCGGGAGAGAGAGAGCAGTAAGCCTCGTCACCTGGTTCACAATTATCCCTAACACCTGTCTCTCGATTTAGTGATGCAGAGGGAGACCAAAAGGCACCCAGAGTGGGAGAGAGAGTGTCCAGAAAGCACAACAGCCAGAGTGTCTGAGAGTGTGTTACGTTTTGATTACATTTACATTTATAACGATGGTTACCGTCATGTGTATGCCTCAAAGTGCAAAGTAAATTACTGACCTTGAACCTGCTTTGTTGTCTCCTAACTCCTTTGCCCATGAACTAAGATCACATTACAAACGTATTGTTAAATTGCAGTAGTAAATAGTTTAACATATTTAGTCCATGAACTTCATGAACTAAGATACACTTATGTTCTTTCTACATTCTCCCACTTAGTCAGCAGTGCCTTCACCTGATCATATCATTGCTGTTTTTGTACTCACTTTTAGTAGATGAGCCAATTTTAGGTTTACACACCAATTAGTAAAACAAAATCACTTTTCTTAATTGGGTTTTAGTGGCAAGTAGTGTCAGTCATCCATGCACACTTCAGTAAAGATTAAATCCTTAAAAAGACAAGGGGCAAAAGTTACTGCAAACAGAGAGTTTATTTCAAAGTGTCAAAATGATTCAGACATTTCCTTCAAATTATTACATGTGATTTTGCATTGAAAATACAGATATAAAAGGAGAAAAGAAATGGATAATGTGGAAATATAAGTTGAAAGGTAGTTCTAGACTGCAGTGTGTTTAAAGTGACAGAACTGGGATCCGCAGGTCCAGGTTATACGCATAGTGGACAACAAAAACCCCCATGACCTTAAAAGAATAGTTCACACAAAAATGAAAATTCATCATTTACTCACTCATGACATCCCTGATGTGAATGACTTACTTTCTTGTGCAAAACACAAACAAAGATTTTTAGGACAATATCTCAGCTCTGTTGGTCAGAGCTAGAGAATGGAGACCAAAAACCACATAAACATAGCATAACAGTAATCCATGAGACTCCAGTGGTTTAATCCTTGTCTTCTGAAGATATTCAATTGGTTTTAGGCAGACCAAAATTTAACTCCTTTTTCACTTTAAATCTTGCTATCTGCAGTCTCATTGGCGATCATGTTTCAAGCTCAATTACACGTCCAACACTATCTAGCGCTGCGCGTATGCATCAAGCTCTAGGAAGTGTAATAGAGCTTGAAATCATGATCATGCCTAAAGATTGCAATGGCAGATGTACAGTAAAAAATTTATATAAACTGTTCTCACCCAAAACTGATTAGAAATGAAGAAGAAATTGATTAAACCAATGGAGTCATATGGATTACTTATGCTGCCTTTATCTAATTTTTGGAGCTTTAAAGTTTTGGTCACCATTCACTTGCATTGTATGGACCTACAGAGCTGAGATATTCAGCGAATAATCTTCATTAGTGTTTAGCAGATGAATGAAAGTCATTCACATCTGGGATGGCATGAGGGTGAGTGATGGGAGAATTGGGTGAATTAGACCTTTAATAAAGCACCACATTGACCATTATAACTGACTCTGTAAACTTGTTCTTTGTCACAGCCATTGAAAAATCTAACAGTGAGATGATATTTTAAGTAATTGTTTGGCTATTGTTTAGAATATGATGAAATATTTTTTAGCTTGCAGTGCTTGGCAGCAACAGTATGGATTTACATTTAAACATGAATATGTAATACTGAGGGGAAACTAAGACTTTGATACTGTAAGAGGGCACTTAAATTCAAGCCAGTTTAGATTAGGCAATGTATTAACAAAAAATAATTGTTTTGTAACAACCTTTCAGAAACATCTGTGACATCTATTTATAAATAAAATATGAGTCAGGATTATGAGTGATTACTTATTGCAAGTTAAGTTTTTTTTTTACAATGTAAAATACCTTAAACTTCCTTTCCCCCTGCCATTTCCATGTGCTCAAACATTCAGCAGTTACACTGGCCACCAGAGTTTTCTTTGGATGGCACTGACCAGGCTGTATATTTTGCAGTAAGGATTTAAATTTTAGTATCTTTCTAAAGGGTTTCCTTTCCTAGTATAAGGGTATTCATGATCTGATTTAGGCCTGAAACAGCCATACTGGGAAACTTGAGTAATGAGAGAATACAACTCTGTATTGTAATCATATAGCACCATATTAAATAAACATATCTGATATATCATATATATCATTCATGCTTTAAAAAAATATATATAAAACATAGCTGAGGGGGGTGTGGGGGTATGTACTGCTCTAATCTAATTTTTTGACTTTCCTTTACTTCATAATAGTAGTATTAATATATTAGTATTAATATTTTCACATATTAATATAATATTAGTATTAATATTTCAGTTGGCTTTATGGAAATAGGTTTTAAAACACTTAGGACAGTCTAAAACCACACAGTATAACATGCATATAGTACATGTTAATGCCATAGTGTACAGTGCCAAACACCCTTATTGCAATAGCTCCTTATGACCAAACACCTTAAAAAAATAAATGCCTCCCCATTGTCTAACACTATGGAAATTAAATAAGTTCCAATGCAAAGGGCACAGTATTACATTTGCAACCATTTTAAAGGAATAAGGCAGATTAACAAAACTATGCATATTTTATAGTCAAACTACCAAAGCATGTCTAGAAGAAGCTCAACACATTAAAAAATAAAGAAAAAAGTTGTTCTTACAAATACTTTTTGGTTAAATTTAAACAGATTCCGTAGCTTTTATTTGTATGTAGAGTGAATTTGATTTGTAAGTCCAGAATAGGGAAAAGCACAACACAAAATAAATAGCAATACGTGTGGACTTCAGCAACACTTTTTTAGCTTAGATACAGGCAGCAGTGTAATCTACATTTTATATAGCTAAATCCTTAAAAATGTATATAATATAAAAAAGAAAAAGAAAAAAAGAAATCATTGGTGTTATAAATCTGTTCCTTTTGTGATTGTTTCACCTGCTTCACATTCTGTCCAGGGTTTCTTCACCCTGTTTTGGTTTCCTGAATTGTTTTGGGCTCTTTTTATTTCTTCTTAGTGAACAAACTAAACCTTTTCTCCTTGTCCTTCTTGGTAGAGGGGACCTCTAGAGTAGTGGAAGTAGAAGGTGGGGGTAGGCTTTGTGCCTTCACTCCTGATGGCCCTGCAACTGGTTCCTCTGTCACCGGTTGTGCTGCCTGCTCTATAGCCTGAGTCCAGTTCTGAAGCTCCTCCTTTGGAGAAAGAGGGAAAACCACATATACAATCATTAAGGGTGTTTTTTGAAAATCTCCATTTACTAATTGGGAATAGGTTGAAAGAAGCATTCAACAACTCACCTCATCTTTACACTGGAACAGATACTCACTTCCATCTCCAAGTCTGAGAGTAAAACAGAAAAAGAATGAGCGTGAGCATAGGATAACACATTTTTATATGGATTTAAAGCAGATACTATTTACACTCAAGTGCAAAAAGCAGCAAATAGTATTTGCACCCCAACTCTGGTACAAATATTGGTAGATGCTATTAGCACCCCTATTTAAATATTTACATACAGTATAGGGGCATCACTACAGCTTACTTTTTGTGTTTATTTAGAGTCCCACACAGGGTTGATTCAAACCATTCTGGCGCCCTAGGCAAGATCACCATTGCTGCCCCCGGTGGGGAACTAGAAACGGCCCTGGTCCCACTGACAACTGCACCTACCTCTAAACCTATCCCTAACCTTCCTTTAGAAAAACTAACCATGATTTTAGAACAGTAACCATCATATTTGGTAGTAAAGTCATAGTAACCACATATTTACTATATTAACAACACCATAAACTGTAAAAACACTGTGATATAAACTATTATTTTTGCCAAAACAAAAACATGGTTATGACAATATTACTATAGTAAAACTACCTTTTATATTAATTTATTATTAAAAGTAGTTATAAAGAATATATTAAGAGTGGAAAAAGGAAACAAAATTGTAAAAAGAGTAGGGGAAAAGGTGAAATCAGACCTGGGATACCTGTACAGAAAGAATAAAAGCAACCGGCATTATGCAACACGCAACTACAGCAATGTTTACAATGCAGGTTGTCTTAAATTTCTATGTTTCCACTAGACTATTGAGGTGCAAATAGCCGCACTGTGTTTCAGAGTCTATTGACACCTGGTGCAAATAGTCACTTTGTTAATTTAATTGAAATTAAAGACTAAGATCCTTACCTAAGCTTGAACACCTGCTTCTTTTTCTTGTAGTTGGTCAACACCTCGCATGTAGCATCGGTGAGGGTCAAGGGTTCCTCACCGTGGTAAGTCACACTATGACTAAAGCTCTTAGCATCCTTGTAGGCAGAGAGCTGTCCTGGTTTGAGCACACAGTAAAGGTTGTTCCAGGACCTGGGACAAGACATGAGAGGATGAAAATGTTTATGTTCAATAAAATGTTACTTTTTTGTGATTGAAAATGTAGCATTAAGCACTGTACCCAATCAACAAAAAAGAGTGAGGTGAGGTTTGTCATTTCGGTGCCACTAGCACCACCAAATGGAATAAAAAACAAATGTCTGTTTACAAATAATTTTCCCGATCACTCCCCCCATCTTCCATTAGTAAAAAAAAAAAACTTTGTCCTGTCCCCAACTCACACCATTGGTTGAGCCAGTGATGCTATGTTGGGATGGCTGGGATGCTCAAACAAAGAGCAGAGTTAACACTTTTCTGGGAATCAACCTATCAATGGATTACTTAAATTGTCCCTGCATATTAAGCTGGGAAAGCAGAAATAATTGTAACATTTGAAAAAATTTACACTTCACTTTTAAGTTTAATTAGATCCAAAAGCAAGTCTAACATTTGTATACATTTCCTGGAGAGAAAAATCTTCCGCTTACCTATTGGATGCCTTCTTATTAGGTCCCTCCATCTCATGTTTGCGGCCTAGAGTTCCCTCCAGCAGGACTGGCTGAGCTTGTGAAGATTCAGTGGGAAGAGTGACTGCCTTTTCTGTCTCTCTGGTAACTTGAATGGATGTGGAGGGGTCCAGCTCTAGTGAGCCACTTTCCTGTATTTCTGAGACAAGTGGAACAGTGGAGTCCCCTGCTGTGCCATCACCTCTGCCAGAACTAGGCTCTATTACTTCCATACCAGACTAAAAACCAAAATTAGAACAAAATTAAAGGACAAAACCAGACAAATCTTTACATTTAAATACCAAATATGTAACATGTAATATGTGCTGTATTTGCATTCACAGAAGAAATAGTATAATGAAAAGAAAGGTGGTGGAGAGATGCTCATAAAAAAATGCTCTAAACTGACCAGAGACTGCTCTTCTATGGTGTAGAGTTGTGAGGAATCCTCCACAAAGCCTGTGTCTTCTCTCCTGGCAGACAGAGTTAAAAGGTTAAACCTGGGTTTTAAATAACAGAGTATGAAGTGTGTAGTTCCACAGTTTGTGCATTTACCTGCTTTCTTTCTCCCCCTCTTGTCTGTACTGTTGCATGTCCTGTTGTTGCTTTCGAATTTGCAAGAGCTCCAACTAAAACACATTAGAAATGATAGTCAGTAACTAGATTTTAAATGGTCTTTGCCCTTGCAAAACTCACTACTGTCATGTTAGGATGGTTGCCAAGGCATTGCTATGTGGTTGCTTGGGTTTTCTGGGTGATTGCTAAGGTATTACTAGGTGGTTTCTTGGGCATTCTGGTAGTCCCTATACAACTTGGATCCCTCCTTCAGTTTAGTCTAAATTTTTTCCCCACTTGTTTTACCGTCCACCAAGCGAAAGTGATATGTCAAAGCACTTAGAAAAGTAATAGCAATGGTGTGGGACAAGGTACACAGCGAACTTTAATATTAAGGTTAGGGGTTTGATCAAATCCTAAAGTAAGAGCTATAGTGTGATGTTTGTCATATCAAGCACTAATTACTACATACATCATGCCCAGCTTTACAACACAAACAAATGCACAAACATGACACACATACTGTTGTGAGACGTTCCAGTGCTGAGAAACGCTCCTCCCATGTAGCAGTGGATTTCTCAAAGGCCTCATGCCTCTTGAGAAGTTTTTCGACCTCGTCCACTGTCTCTCCCAGATCCCTGCTGGCCACGTATGGCTCCTGGGCTATTAGCCAGGCCTCTGCCACAGATGCATCCCGAGCAAACTGACATACCTCTAACACTAGAAGGAGATATAGTCATGAGCATATGTAGTGTACACTAGCACTAGTGTATATTGTTCAGTATTTAATAATTGTGTTTGTGTGTGTTTGTTCATGCCTGTGAACTTACAAAGTCTTAGCCATTCCCGTCTGTCATCCCACTTGAGCATCATCTCTTTCCTTTTCTCTATTAGTTGCATCCACTTTTCCTTGATCTGTGGGGAATGGAGTATATATATTATACCTACACACACCCAACGGACACCAGTTATCTTCACCATACAAACACCTGGGTGAACTCACCTCTGCAGAGTCCTTGTGCTTGCGTTCCAGGAGAGCACATCCCAGCTCCACACACTGATTAAACATTGGCCCCCGTGTCTCAATCTCTGCTCGAATTCCTTGGTGATATTTCATCAGGAGCTCCACTGAGGACACATCTCTTTAGAGAAAAACAAAAGAAAACCTTCACAAATAGTTCAGAACATCAACAAAGACACCAACAATTGACCTCTACTTTGATGACCGCAAGGAAAACTTTTCATTACCTTGGCTTTTCCTGGGTCTCTATCTGCTGAATGATGCTCTCCATCCAGGCCATCAGGTCTCTCACCATGGTGAAGAAGCGGAATTTGTCAGCTGTATCCTCTAGCCGCTTCCTTCTGCCCTCACAAGCATCCAACAGACCCTTCCAAGCCTCCACCACCTCTTTTTCAGTTTCCTTAATGGCAGTGGCCTGATCTCCTGCATATTGGGCGTGCAGTCGAGTTGCAGTCTCCTGGAACTGTTTCACCTGCAAGAAGAGAGATATAGGACCTGTTTAAAACATCCTTCACTTGTCAAGATGCAACATTGACATTTTCTTTATATGTAGTATGCTTGCCAGTGGCTGATAAATATTCACAAAATGATACAAATAGATAGCCACAAAAAAATCCAAAACATAAAAATTATAATGAGGACAACTTGTTTGTGTAATGTATTGTTTGCCATACCTGTTTGCCTAGGGAGCTGATGTCCCTCTCAAATGCAGCATGCATGCGGTGGAATGACTCTGCCTTGCTGAAGTCCTCTCCCAGATCATCAGGAAGCTCATTCTTCTTTTCGTGGATATGAGCAACCAGCTCCTTCCCATCATAAAAATACCTAAGAAAGTTCACAGAACATTAATTGGTGTTTAGTACTATATAACAATTGCCTATGTGCCATAACACATCACTCTCAGTTGAAGATGTTGTAAAACAATGATCATAATCTTGTTACATTGGCTTGTTTTTGTACCAGATACAGTAAATTAGTAGGATTAATACGATATTGGCCATGGGTGTCACACAGACTTTTTGCGAAGATCTTGCACTTTTCAGTCTGAGACATACCGACTCCCCATGACTCTCTCTCTCTGAATCCCTGTCACGTGGAACTTGACGAAATAACAACAGGACTACCGTGAGAACATTAACAAATGTAACAGAGTGATTTAGGATGCAATTCATGGAGTACCTTAACCTTGTGAATGTGTGTGATTGTGTATTTCTCCCCTCAAGGCTTGCCATATAACATGTATGTCCAAATGCAGCTTTCAGTGTGTAAAGGATTTATGTTCAACAAAAATAGACAGTTCTGTCTCAGCTTTCTGATTTTATTAGTCATTTTAGTGTAGGAGAACCCCAGTAAAAACGCTTGGTGACAGAAACACTATGGATAACAATTGGCTTGTGATAATGTGCTAATGAAATGTGATCGCTAATGAAAATATTAAGATCAGCATGAGGTCTTGACAGTCGCTCAGCAAAAGAAGCTCACTGGTCACTTCACGAGACCACAAGAGCCCGGCCCAGCAACATAATAATTTTTTTCAAACAAGATTGATCTACTTTTCCGACTCAGCATGCCGCCTTTAGTGAAACATCCAACTTGTTCTCCTATACTCACTTTAGAAGGTCATAGGAGGTTGTGAGAAGCTGAGCCCGGGTGTCGATGAGCTCTAACAAATCTGCCCAGCTCTCATTGACTCCATCCTTCCACTCTGCCATGGTCGCCGCCTCACTGTGGCCTGCTTCGATCAGCTCATCTATGATCCGATTCACAGCATCTACACATTCCTGACCCACTGTCCCTGTTTCCCGTGCAAACTCCCGGAACTTATCTCGCAGAATCTAAAATGTTCATAAATGTTAATGTAATGACAAGGTCTAGCATTATACATCACAAGACATACTTTGTGTGAGAGGTAGTAAATATGATTATATGAATGGGTGTGTTGGTCTTTACCATCACATGGTCAAGGTCTTGGCCCATTTCTTGTGAAGAGGCCACCACGTCACGCTCTGCAATCCAATGCTCAAGCTCCTCCACTTCACGGCTCAGCAGGAAATGATGGAATATGTGGTCCAGCTTCTTTTTGCGGTCCTCTGCCAGCTCCTTCAGCCCAGCATACTGCTTATCTACTTGCCCTTGCCTTCGGATGATGGCCTCACTTCACACACCAAAGATAACTCTTTGTTATAGATTTTTGTAATATGCATGGGTGTGAGGTTTTCTCTAGTTTTGTACTATGCTGGTTTACACTAAAATTCAGTTGCCTCCTTTAAGGCATGGTCACATTTACCTTTGCACGGCGAAATTCCGCAGGTGAAATACAGTCATCTCATTGGGAATCTGTGCAATTGTGAATTTCATGCAATGGATAGGTGAATTTGCCACGTTGATCAATAGGAAGTTGCTTGGTTTGTCTTGGTTGTTGACCTTTGGATGGGTGGTGCTTTGTACACAGCTACACTGAATATTGACAGTGGACGAGGATATCATTTTAGTGGCAAGTTTCTTTTTAACTTCACTCTCCCAGAGTTTAAAGTGCAGCATTAATAAGAGGCTGCTTGTCAATTAGTGTTTTGCTGGTTTCAAACACGCTCAATATACACTACTAATATTCAATTTTGCTGTGCAAAATGTAATGTGACCACACCTTTATGATAAATTGCTTGCATTTTTCCTCATTTGTTACTCAGCTGAATGAAAAAAGTAAATACAAAGCCACTGAGGTGCTTTAGAACACTGTGTGTAAAGAGTTATCTATAGTGTTATCTACCAGTAAAACATGTAGTCAGTCCAACATACCCCTCTGGGTGATCTTCAGCCAGCATCGTCTGAGCACGGTCTGACAACTGCTGGATGGACTGTGCATAGTCATCCACGGTCTGCTTCAGGAGCAGGTGGCGCTTCAGCATGATCATAGCACTCTGCTCATCCTACAAGCCAGAGAGATATATACATAGGGATAATATTCCAGAGACAATAAAGTGACAACAAAAAAACCTGTGTACTTACTTAAAGGGATAGTTCAACCAAAAATACAAATTCTGTGATTATTTACTCAACCTCAGAATGCTAGGCAGTGAGTAAATGATGACAAAATTTTAATTTTTGGGGTAAAGTATGCCTTTAAACCAAGTGCTTACCTAACCCCGTTTCTTCTAAACTTAGGGCATCTTGACACCGCAAAAGTTGCACAAAAATGGCAAAATATATCTTGAAAATGTGTTTACAAAGAGACAGTACATAAAAATACTTGCACAGGAATCATAATCATTGGAAACAATGTATAACAAGCTCCAACATTGATTTTCGTGAACAGCAGCTCTGTTGTAGCAATTACGATTTTTACAAAGCCATGCCAGAGCCAGAATTTAGAGCCGGCATAGAGTTGCCTTAACTTGGCAGAGTAAAGATGTCTTAAGACAGTGTATAATTATCCCACAATGCTTGCAGAATTACAGATACTTTATATATTTATTAAACCAGTCATACTATTGTTCTGTAGGCTCTTGTATTCTGTTGCAGTCTCACCTTGGCCTTCTCATCAGCAATCATGTAGAGTTCTTGTTCCCCGATCCAGGCTTCAGCCTCATCTGCATCATTGTAATACTGCTGAGCCTCATTGGAGCCATTCAGCCGAGCTCTCCGTTTGGCCATCTCATTCTGCAGTTTTCCCCATATGTTTTGGAGTTTCCTCATCTCATCTGACATGCTCTCTGCCTCTGGACTGCCTTCCGCTGCCACTACCATTCGCTGGCCACGCTCTAGCACTTCATCAATGCGTGGCTGGTGACCGTCAATCTCCTTTTGTAGTGACTATACAGAATATGTATGTTTAACATCAGAGAGGTGTGAGGGAGCATGGTAAATATGGTCATATGATTTCCATTAAAGTTGAGCTCTACTGCATTGGAGGATTGGAACTGATCACATGATTAGGACTGAACTGTAGAAGTGAGGGGAAAAATTGAACACTCACCTGGTTCTTCTTAAGTAGAAGCTGAACACTCTGAAGATTGTTGCCATGATCCTCTGCCATTGCCATTGGTAACCTCTCATTAACCCAGAGCTGAAGTGAACAAAGAAAATATTCTTCAAGAGTGCACTATGAAAAGAAATCATGCCATTCAGAAAAGCTGCAGTTTATGTGTGCTGTATTCATGTACATACTATCTCATCTGCAAGGTCTCTAAAGAACTGGTGCACAGCCTTAGCAGCCTCCAATTTGCCCCTGCGTTGGGCAAGAGGTGTGAGGAGCTTCTGGAATTCCCTCTGAAGAGTTTGCTGCTCTGCCTCAAGCTCAGGTCGGTCCTCTCTAAGAGAGGCATGCTGCTGTACAGCTTCCTGAAGCTTCTCGAGCTCACGTGCACGATCCCGAACTTGATTGTCTGTCATCTAGGGCAGTTTAGAACAGATTTAAACAATATTACAAGCACAAATCTTGGTTAGCTTCAATCCAAGTAATCAAAAATTTCCTGACAAATTAACAGTGGCATCACAACAGTGACAAATCAACACGTTTTATACCTGATGTTTCTTCAGCAGGATGTTGGCACTGGTAAGATCCTTCACTTCTTCATCCACATCACCATGGAGGTGCTGCTGCAGATCAGCCAACCATTTCTTCAGGTCAGTCAAGCTTTGGTCAAACAACTCTGAGCGGTTTGCGTCAAACAGCAGACGAGCCTTCTCCTGTGTGGTGCTCTCCAGTTTATCCCACAGTTCATGAAGATTAGCAAGACGGTCCATTACAATAGGCTCACACTCAGGCTTGGATTCCATCAGTTCTTGTCCCTCCTAAATATATGATCAAGGATTAAAGTAAACATTCTGACATTTCTGATCATTTTAACACAGAGACTGCCATTTCTGAGAATTGTAGGAATTCACAATTGATACATGTTATGCAGTACACATAAATCTGCTACAGTATATACCTGATCAATGTTATGAAGCCAATCCTTGTTGGATGCAAGTTCTGCCATGAAGGCCTGGTGTTTTTGCCACTTGCTATGTAGGTTTCGAGCCTCATCATATGATGTATCCTGTGCAGTCAGCATCTTCTCATTTATCCACAGTGTAAGCTGTGTGAGAGAGAAGTAAATGATCAATGAATGAGAAAAGCTCTCAAGGAACATTCAAAATATATTGGGAGCACAACTGAGAGTTAGGTAAAGCATTGCTCACATCTTGGGTGTTTTGAAGGAAGTGCTGAAGTTCCCTGTTGTCTTTGAGTTTCCCTGAGACTTCCTTGGCTTTGTCTACATTCTTGCTGTGCCTAAAGACATGTACACACAAACACATTGGCAATTTACTGGTAAGTCTCCAGTGCAGAATAATGTGTATGGCAGAAGCATATATCATGAACATGTGAAGACATGGCTTTTCTTCACTACTCTATTCTTTCAGTAGAGAATGCATTTTAAAGAGCAACATAAGCCAATGGATTAGGTGTTCTTTCACAAAGAGATCAATACCCATCAAGACAGGCGCCCATATTTACGAGCTACAGACAGCCTGGGCTAATAAGGGTAATGCAGGCTTCCCCTCTACAACATAATGCTGCTTTCACTTACTGCTGATCCAGCATAAGTAAACAGAGGAACCATAAATGCATGGGTGCATTAACAAGAACTATCGAACAAACACCTTTTTTTTCTGAATTACACTTTAAGGATCACTTTGAATGACATGACTATAAATACAGATTCTTATTGTGCCCATTTACATACTGATCTAGGGTATAAGAATAGTGATTCTCTTTGACATCAATGACCCTTTCCCAAGGTCCCATTAACTATTGCTATAATACTAAGGCAATTCTTTTGATGTCCCAATTTAAAAAAAATGTTAATTGTAAATTGAAAATTTTCCATTAAAGTCTTACAAACTTTCACTTTTTTCTTTAAAAGTATAGTTCACCCAAAAATGAAAATTCTCTCATTTACTAACACTTGTGTTGTTTCAAACCCAGATACTTTTTTTAATTGAACACAAAAGGAGGAGTAGGGAGAATGTTACCCTCAGTCACCATTCACTTCCATTGTATGGGGAAAAAAAGGTGCAATAAATGTGAATTGTTACTGACGATAACTTTCAGGCTAAAAACTTCTGTTGTCTTCCATGGAAAAAAGTCACACAGGTTTAAAACATCATTAAGGTGAGTAAATAATGACAGAATTTACATATTGGAGTGAATTATTCCTTTTAAATATGGGATTTTTATTATTTTTACAGTATAAGTTTAGCAGCAGTAACAAGAAAAAAGTTTTCATAATGACATTATTTGTTTGCTGGGTCACAAAAGAATGCTTTTTGTAAACATTTTGTATGTCCTTGGATGTAGTATAGGAGATATGATAATCAAGAAATCAGACCTGTCTTTAATAGAGTCCATCTTGTCTTTTACCCTTCCTGAGTAAAGGTTACCACTGTCCACCAGCCTCTGTCCAGTCTCTATAGTGCTCAGTATCTTCTCCTCATTAGCATCCATGGTGGTTACAAAGTCCTCATGCTTCTTCAGGGCCTTCTCTGCTCCGTCTAAGGTGTCATGCATGTCTACATGGGCTAAAGTGTATTCCTTTTTTAGAAGTACAGGTACAAAGCACAGAAAGAGAAAAAATTTGAGAAACAATGTTATGGAAAGGCAAGAAGAGTTAACATTCTTTAGTAGTAAGCAAAAGACAAGAAGTTAAGCTGTCCCCAAAATGACTGTTCACAGGTCATTCTTGAAGTAGATCAGATTTTATATAAAAAATCTGATCTACCAAATTGATATTATCAATTTTGGTTCATTAGACGAAAACTCATTCATTCGGAAATTACATGTATACCTGGTTATTTAAGATGCTCTCAGCCTGCTTTGCATCTCTCATAAACTGCTGAAAGCCTAGACCCTGATTTAGGAAGTTCTTGCGGCTGTCCCACATCTTGTGTAGCTCATCCCAGCCCTTATCGAGACCCTCCAGCCTTTGCTCCAGTTGCTGGTACTGAGGATCATATTCTTGATCCTGAATCACAGCTGCTCCCGTGTCCCTAACACGATGGTAGTCTTCCTCATGGCCATCCATATCATCCTTCAAAGCATCATTAAGACTCAGGAACTGCTCAGCCTCTGGCAAACTATCTGGCATTTCCTCAGATGCAATAGCCTTCTGCGTCTTGAACAGCCAGGCCTGAAAATCATCCATCTCCTGTAGGAAGGTCTGCAGCTTGCTGACTTCCCCAAGAGAGTCCTCACGGTCTTTCAAGGTGCGTTTCAGTGTGTCCCAGGCTGTGTCCAGATCTGCCTGTCTGGCAAGGATATCAGAAGCATTTTCTGGATGGTCCATCACAAGCTTCTCTGCCTCACCATGCAGGAAATCTAACTTGGCTTGAATGGCAGCAAGGTCTCTCTCCATGCCAAAGAGCTTCCTCTGGATGGTAATGACTGCAGCAAGGTCATTGCCAAGCTCTTGCGTAGACTCGATAACTTGTGTCTTGTCTTTTATCCATGACTCTGTCTCATCACAATCAAGACCATAGTTGTGTAGGCTGAGGGCTGAATCCACTTTACACTTTTTATCCTCTACCATTGCTTTAAAAGCTTCCCATCTGTGAGGTGTAAAATCAAAAGACATTACAGATCACCCATGGAGTATTTTAATTGGAACTGAAAGCAAATTATAGAGCTGGGCAAATGGTTGAATGGGATTCATAGGAACCGGTACCTTTTATTGAGATGAGCTTGACAGTCTTTCACTTGTTTTGTTTGTGGATGTCTGCTGTCCTCAAGTTGCTTGGCTGCTTTATTGACATCATCAACCCGGGCCTGCATGTTACCCATCTCTTGAGCAAGAATGCTTAGCCTGCCAAACAGAACACAATGATATGACAATGGAATAAACTGGAATAGTATGATATCATAGGATGGTGCATTGTACCTTGGCAAATGTTCCTCAACCCATTTGCCAGTTTAAGAAAAATGTATATGTTGCCTCTGGGTTTAGCTCTTCAAAAAAAAAAGAGCCATACCTGTTCTGTACAACTTCCAGATCTTCCAACTTCTCTGGTGTCTCCAGCCCAATCAGCCATGTCTCCTTCTGGCCCATCCAGATCTCACAAGCATCCGTCTCACTGAAGATAGTGTAAAGTGCCATGGTGTCATCCAGCTTTTTCTGCCTCATGTCTGAGAGGGTCAGAAGTTCAATATACATGTCCCGGATATCCTTCAGACGTCTCTGGATGTCTGGTGTGTTTCTAAGTTCTTCAGGAAGTGCATTGGCCTGTTTAGACAAAGCATCAATGGTGGCTCCATTTTTAGCGGCCTCATCTCTTAGGTTACGATGTCTCTTGAGCAGATGCTGTGTAGTGTACTCATCATGCCCAACATCATCACTGCCCATCTGCCGCATAGCATCGACCAACCAGGCCTTAAGGTCATCAGCATCACCCTGAAACTGGAAGAAGCGATGGGTGTCTTGCAGATTCTGTTTTCGGAATGCTGCCAGCTCCTCCAACTGCTGCCACTGTCTTCGTACGTCTTCCATGCGCTGTTGGACTTGGGGAGAACCCAAGAGCTTGGCCTGGATCATGTTCTCTCCCTCGTCCATCACCTGCTTCAGATTATCATGTCTGGCAGCAAGCTCGTCCTCAAAGACACTGTGCTTGCTCTGCAGCACCAGCACATTGGTCAGGTCCTTACCATAATCAAGAGAAGAGAATATGTGCTCCTTTTCCCGAATCCAGCTCTCCAGCTCTGCAGTTTCCCAGAAAAAGTTCCAGAGACGTCGTGACTGCTCAAGATGAGCTTTCCTCTGGGCTGCCAGAGCACACAACTCTTGATAACACAGGTCCAAATGCTGTACCCGATCACGGATGATCTGTGGGTCACATGGTTTATAGCCTAGATAGTAAAGAAAAGAATAATAATGAGAAAACATGGGAATATTAAAGACTCTTAATATCAGTGCACAAATACAGTATATAAGGTGTTCCAGCAATTAATATTGTGTGCTTTAAATCAGGGACTTCTTCACTGTCTTGGAAAACCATTAAAATGGTTTCTGCCTTTACACTCCATTCCACCCAACAGCAAAGTACGTCAACAACAAATGGCAAAATTTAAATTGTCAGGTGTACTCACTGTCACCATTGGCAAATTTAAGAGCTGCAGCATTGGCTGATCGGACTCTTTCTGCCTGTACTGCAATATCCGCCTCTACCAATGAATGTTTCTGCAACAAGTCCTCAACTTCCAATAAATGCTTCCCATAGTCTGGGGACAAGAGCCGGTCCTGGAGAGCATGTTTCAGATTAGAACCTTAATGCAACCATAATATTCAAAACAAGTAAAACATATACTGTACATCAAACACACTATTTAAATGTCCTTCATACCTTCATCTCATCCATCCAGCTGATAATGTGGAGCATTTCTTGGAAGATTCTTTGGAGGGTGAGGTTCTTTTCCAGACGGCCTCTGCGAGCTTTCAGAAGTTCCTGCAGGTAGTCCCATAGCCTCAGGATGTTGTCTTTTCTCACATCAATGCGCTTTGCATCATGGTATCTCTCTTCCTCCAGTTCTTTAGACAGGGCCACCAGGGCTTGGACACGTTCTTCATAGGCAGCAATATCTGTCTCTATGGCATCATGTTTCTTCTTAGCTGCCTCAACTGCTGGCAAGTCATAGCCAAAGTTGTCCTTTATAGTAGACAGTAAAATGAAGGTTATTAATTTAGATCTTCAGGGTTTGGCAAGAAATTAAGGCTATCAAACTGGCTTCTTTCTGTGCTTTTTTTATACACTTAGAGACTTTGCATTATGAGTTGCATACCTGTGAAACCAGTCTTTGATTTTCTAAAAGCCAGGTCTCTCTCATGGCGGCCTTCCTGTCAAAGCGACGAGCCATCTGCTCCAGCTTCTCCTGCCTGATGAGTTCATCCCTCAGGACCCGTTCACGGTCGTGCTCTGCCTTTTCAAGCCGCTCCCATGCCTGATAGAAAAAGCACACACTTGTTTAAACATCACAAAGCTTCTCAGACCACTGGACTAACTGACCCACACATTCTCTCTTTCTGTCACTGTTGATACAGGAAAGTTTATGGCAGTTTAGTAACGAGATTATTTGTTTACAGAAATAAATTAATAGGGGGCTACTCTTTGTTTTACTGTATATTCACTATTATAGTTACTGTTCTTACAAAAATTTTATTTTTATACATTTTATATGCAATATTGTTTTGATAAATGATTCTGCTTCATTTCATTTGGCTGATACGCATGCAAATGCGCTTTATGGCAATGGTGACATTTTATTGCTTTTTTACTGTCAGGACAGGCTTTTGCATAACAAAATAATATTTTTGCTAAACACTTGGATTACATTAAATATACTGTATAACACTTACATTTTACTGCAATATTTTAATCTTTAAGTTTGGACCTGGCAAAAAAAAACACCTGATAATAATTAATGTGATAACTGTTCAGACAGAGTAAATAGAAAAGTAATCCAATTACGATTTAGAGACAATAATTTGTAACTGATTTTTTTTTTTTACTTCCCCAACAATGTTTACTGTGATTTCATACAAAAAACATAAATGAAGTAAAAGAGACTAATAGGTATCATTTTGATTCATTTAAATGTTATCAAGGCAGTGATGCCATTGCTGGAGCTTAATCCTAGTGTCTCACCCTGTTGATATCTGCCACCAGTGCACCCTCTTTTGGTGTGTAGGCCTTTTGATTGTTGGCCCTCATCCTGCTCTGGATGGTAAACAATAGTACTTCTAAGTTTCCCTTTTCCTGAAACCTGAATAGAAGGAGACCCAACAAAGAATAATTAAAGATGGTTGCTTAGCAATATCAATAATTGAATAGAAAAATAGAAAGAGCTATTTGTTTGTGAATAGCCTTAATTACTTTGGTGGTTTCTCCACAGTGCGGTATGAGTTGAAAGCCTGCAGTTGCTGTTGGACGCCTGTAAGAGAGTTAGCAAGCTTGCGGTTGTTCAGCACAATGATGGTCTGCTCAATCCATGTTAACAGATCTGATGACAATGTCTCATACTTTTCAATCATCTTCTCTGTTTCAATGGCATGGTCCAGTACCTGAAGAATAAGAATACTCGTCAATGTGAATAATTTCCTATGGGACCTCTATACGCACTCAAATTTCGTACCTTCCCAACTCGTTTGCCTTCAACTGCCAGAGCTTTCATTTTGGAGAAATAGTGGTAAAATGCAACAACGTATGTGATTATGGACTTCTCATCTGGGTTCTCAGTGAACACATCTGCAAATAACACAATATAAAGATTTTATCTCCATAATGAAATGATGGTTGTTATTGGATTTGGCTTAATAGTTGATGAATACTGCCACTTACCCTCTGGGTCCAGGAGCTTGGTGACTCCTAGGTTATGATCAGCTATGTTAAAGGCCTGCTGAAGGTTGTGAGTGGGGTTGGACCTCTTTAAATTGCCATAATCCACCAGATCTGGCCTGATGGATTGAAATGAGAAACTTTTATTTTACATTTTTACCACTTTAATTGATAGGATAGTAAGGAGAACACATGAGAATATGAGGTAACATTTATTGCTCAGAAGTAGCTCTTTTTTTATCTTAATGTTCACTTGGTCTCGGATGTTTCTCCTAAAATTACTTAGGGTACATACAAATAGACACAAATGAGGCAATTGCTGACTTTCAGAAAGATTATTGAGCTATACCATTTATTTGCATAGCATAGTGCAGATATTATGTTCTTGCAAGAATTTGTTCTTATTGACATCTCTGAAATTTGATTGCAGAATTTATATTTGACAATTTACATTGACTGTGTTGACTATATTTGACTGTGACATTGAGATCTCTTCTGAAATTTTAGAGGAGAGTTGTGATTATTAGAGTCTTTTTCTTAACAGACATTTTTTATTTACCTATGTTTGTGTATAAGAGCATTGAAAGCCATGCCGTCCTTCCAGCTTGTGGTAAAGTTGGTGATGTTTACATTGGGGTACCTGTAGTTACAAAACAACATCAGACAAATCCAATTGTACCTGCAATAATTCCATAAAAAAAATGCAGCATTTGCTGACTGATTCATTGCTACTAGAGTACGACAACTGTTGTCCTACCCTGCAGTCTTCATCTGACACCACAGGAGAAGTGCATCTTTGGCAGAGCGAGTCTCCTGCCTGCCTGTTTGGTCAGCTTGTCCTGTCTCTACTATAATGTCTTGAATCTGTGTACAAAATCAGAAAAAAGAGTGTTGCATCCTGCATGTGTTTTTGTGGTATATATGCCATCACTTGTTCTGCCTGTGCCATTTCTCTCGCTCACTCCCTGTGCTTTAAAAAAGGTGAGACACTGGTAGATGGTGAGCTCGCTCCAGATTTGGGCCACGTGTCTGAGAATTCACAGATATTCTCAACTACTATTTCTCTTCAACTACTATTATAACTCCATTAGAGAAGAGCGTAGGTGTGGCCTGACTGAATTTGGTTGGTGATTAATTTACATAGTGAGGGAAGGCCTTTGTATTTTTAGTTGCATTTGCTTTAGGTTATTTATAGTCTGAGATTTTTTATTTTTGTTTATTACTTTGAAGCCATTGCTCAAATTTGTATTCTTTAAATAAATTCAAAACTTCTCCGTTACCCTGTGTTATCTCTCTTTGGTCTGACGGCTGGGGCGGGAAACCACCAAAAACGTATTATTGCGCCCTTATCCCCTAGACTGGGAGTAAAAATGGTTTAGCATTTAAACATTTAAAAGCTGGAATAATCAAATCCCACTAGTCCATTTTAACTAAACCCATATCTCTAGAGTATTATTTCCTGTCAACTAGACATTCACTCTGCCTTGAAGCATTTTAACAGCAATAAAAAACAAGAAGAAACAAGAGACTGTCAATACGGTTGACATTTCTTGTACTGTAAATCTCACATTAATTTGAAGAGCTAATTCACCCTTGGGCATTTATTCATGGATATGTACAGGCATTGTTACTTTATTTAGATCCTGAGGTTTTTCATCTGTACATCACTGTGGGAGTCAGGCACGATAAAGAGCAGCCATTCCCATCCTTTTCCTTTTATTTATGAGGGTCTAAATTGTGTAGCAGATCATATTGTTGAAAGTAGCTGGGCTAAAAATACCCTGCTATTTAATCTAGAAGTTAAAAATAAATATAAGCTTTTCAAATCAGCCTAAGACACAAAACTAAGACAAAACTCTGTTGGTGTTCTACAGTGATATAAGATAGGAATGTTTGGATCATGAAAAAACTACATGTAGCCCATGAGGTGTTTTATGTTAGTTTCTATATCAAAAACAAAACTTCCCTTACTCCTTCGAGTTTTATATTAAATAATATTTAATTTTGGGATTTTTATTTATTTATAAATGGTTGTTTCTTTGTTCATGCTGCCGTGTGTCTTGTAACGTGCAAATATTCTTTAGTTGCTTACAATAGGGTGACCATACGTCCTCCTTTCCCAGACATGTCCTCTTTTTTGGACCTTAAAAAAAGCGTCCGGACGGGATTTCTAAATTTGGATATATGTCCGGGATTCGGCTTTAGTTGCATTATGATGTACATCTGGTCTAATACTTCACTGTGTGTGCGCGCATTTTTGCATTGCTTTATCCCGTCTTTGTAAGTCCTGCCTTCTTGCACACCAATTGGTCAATTATAAGAGGCTTGCATCAACTATTGGCCAAATTCCTGCCTGTCAATCTCTTTGCGAACGCACAAAGCGCTGTTGTTTTCGGCATCAAACAGTTGCTTGACAGTAGCATCTGAGTGGAAACAATGCCCAAATGAAAGTGCAAATTTACAGACGATTTGCACAACAACTGCCCATGCTTTGGTCCAGGTCGAGATCCGTGGGAAGCAGAATGTATGACATGTAAAGCTGGCACTTATGTGTCAGTTGCTAATAAAGGTGCAAGTGATTTAGAAGCACACATTAGCTCTGTGAAGCATATAGGGTCAGCAAAAGGTAAAGTTCATCAGGTAAATTAACGGACTGCTTTTTCTGACCAGGTAAATTTGATATCGCATTGCTTCATTTTCCATGGCCATTCAAAATAATAGTAATAGTAAATGAAGTTACACTCATGGCATCAAATATTTTGATTTAGTGCATGGACATTCAAAAAAATTTGGAAGTTTTTATGTATTTATATATATTTATGTTACGCTAATAGAGTGTCTTTTTCACTGTATTAAAATTTGCATTCATATTAACACTGTTTTGAACCCTATTATACTGTGTATAGTAATGGACCATGGAATGTGTGGACAGATAAACTGACCTGGAAGCGAAGGATAATGGTCCAGATGAGGCCCAGGATAAGTCGGTGGTTCCCATCTACAATATCATGTGATCCCATGTTCTCCAAGTGCACTCTTTGTTCCTTTAGAAACTGCAGGGCTTTGTCCACATTCTCCAGACAGTGGATCCGCATTCGGCCCTTGGTAGGCTTGGGCTGAGAGTTGGAAATAGAGTGTCAAAGATATTACTGGAATGACTTGATTAATGTTCATGAAGAGTTCCTGTTGTTCTGTGGTGTTGTCCAGGCAAGGTTTGGTGGTATTACTATATATGCACACTCACCAGACTCTCCCCTGACAGAACCTCCAGTAGTTTGATGAGCATTCTCCCATCCCGCAGGTCCAGATAGAGGTCTGTGATTCGGCAGCTGACTCTGGCTAATATGGAATTCACCCATTTTGTGAAGGTCTTCTTCTGGACAGCCTCTCGCTCGTCTGGATTTGACAGTAAGGGAAAAAACATTCAGCTACTCTAATGTGGCTTAATACTTTCTGTGTGTTTTATTCTCCTATTTGGACAATTATATGCTCACACGACAACGGAAACACATGCGTGGATGTTGGTTTCGCTATACGCAATGCATTTTAGAAGACTGGGCTGTCAGTAAAGGGCTGAACTTTCAATGTAGGGAGTCATGTCACAACATGGTGCAAAACACAGCAAAGTTTGTCTTTGTGGTTCAGTGGTTGAGGCTGAGGGTTACTGACCAGAAGGTCAGGGGTTCAAGCCCCAGCACCACCAAGATGCCACCATTGTGTCCTTGAGCAAGGCACTTAACTCCAGGTTGCTCCGGGGGGATTGTCCCTGTAATAAGTGCACTGTAAGTCGCTTTGGATAAAAGCGTCTGCCAAATGCATAAATGTAAATGTAAATGTTGAGTCAAAAGATTAGTCTCTAGTTTCATTCAAATTTGAGTGATTTATCGCGAAATCCGCACTGCTAATGCTAATGTACACTAATATGTACTTTAGTGCTATTTTTCTTAGAAATCCTATATTTACTGTGCATTATCACATTGAGAATCAATGGGTTCATCCAGACAGCTGAAAAATGTTGCTTTCAGAGGCTTTATATGGAGTTAGGATAAAAATAAGGTGCATTTCAAACTCATATGAGACAAGTGCAGACAGACAGCACTCTGGAGGTTAAGTCATTAACTAAGTAGGTAGCAAGGAAGCATCCGATAGCTTTCCTATGCCGCTAAGAGCCTTCACTCCTAAAATCCTAAAAAAGTTTCAGGCTGCAGATGATGTTTGGACCACTCAACATGTTTGGCAGACATGGGACAATGATAATCAGTACTTAGATTCAGAATTTATAATGTATAATTTTATTTTATATGGTTGGCAGTGATTGGATGATGCTGGTCATTCATTTGAAACAGAATTAATTATCCAAATTTCTAATGTAATGTCTGTAACATCTCAAAACACGAATAAACAACACTCCTGGAAACATAATAAACAATTTTCTATAACTTTTGGTATTATTTAAAATGTAACAACGTAGTCCCACTGTCCACATATATTGCCATACATTTTTAGAAAATCTATTTGCTCAAGAAATGTGTATATAAATGTGTGTGTGTGTGTGTGTGTGTGTGTGTTTATTAGGTGTTACTAGTAAAATCTTAATATAATTATCCTCTGGACAAAGTGATTAATGTTACTGTCTTGACAGTGATGCATCATTTTTAAATAAAATATTTTTTATTAAAATAAAATGAGCATTAATTACATTTTATCTGTTTCAGAAGTAAATTGGTACTTTAATTCAGAAAGTGGCATTCAACTGATCACAAAGTATAGTCAGGACAATACTGACGTTAAAAACAGCACCATCACTATTTGAAAAAAGTCATTTTCGAAGCTGAACACTACAGTCTTCAAAGACAAAGGACAACTGGCTCTTACAAGGACAGAAAGAGATGTGGAAGGCCAGATGTACAACTAAACAAGAGGAGAAGTCCATCAGAGTCTCTAGTTTGAGAAATAGACACCTCACATGTCCTCAGCTGACAGCTTCATTGAATTCTACCCGCTAAACACCAGTTTCATGTACAACAGTAAAGAGAAGACTCAGGGGTGCAGGACTTATGGGAAGAATTAAAAGAAAACGGCACTTTTGAAACTGAAAACAAAAAGAAAAAGTTATTGTGGGCAAAGAAACAGACATTGGACAACAGATAATTGGAAAAGAGTGTTCTGGATCTTAAACCCATTGAGCTTTTGTGGGATCAGCTTGGGATGAAAACTCTTTTGAAATAGTTTAAGAAGTTTTCAAATCAAAATAGTAATTTTTTCACATTATTAATGTTCTGATTATACATTATGATCAGTTGGATGCCACTTTGTGAATAAAAGTACCAATTTCTTTCCATAAGAGCAAAATCTGTACATTATTCCAAACTTTTGGTCACCAGTGTACACTTGCAATTGTACTTTACAAAATAATATATCACATTTATTTATAGCATTACAATAATGAGAATGAAGATGCATTTTGTATTCTCATTACTGTAAATGTTCTTAATGATCTTGCTTCATTTGCTTTGTACAAAATGTGATTTCTTAATTTTTTTCTTTTGATTTTGGGGTAAAATAAGACCAGCAGATTTCTTAACAGTGTTTTTGTAAAATTCATTTGTTTAGAGTCAGAAAGGACATACAGTACATGGAATGTATTTTGCATGATGATGGTCAATGTGACACTCAGTATTTGAGCACCGTTTCTTACTATTGTGCCTCTTTTGAGAAAAAAGTAAACACTTTGGGTTTACATATAGCTACCGCTAAATTTACAAATGTCTCAAAGCCATAATTTTTAACATCTCAAACTTGAAAACCCTAAAACTAAAAAAGTAGTTCATACTGTTACACTTATACAGTTATTTAATCAAAACATTTGTGCAAGTGCAGAGTACAGTATGTGTATTCTTCATGATGTATTAAACTATATACTGTATGTGTATGTGCAAGTGTTGTCCTTGAACACCACTTCTGCAGTACTGTGTTTATTTAAGATTCTACCAAAAAAAAAAAAAAGAGCAAAATTGTGCATTCTTAATGATGTGTTTTATAAATTATTCAGATCCTAATGGAAATGGGGAGAGACGGGGGGATCAAGACAACAAACAGAGACGAGCAGAAAAATAGAGCGAGGAGGGAGAAAAAGAGAGTGGGAGCAAAGACAGTTAAATGGAAAACATTAGTATGTGATGTGCAGTGTGGAGAGGATACATGCTTGTAAACCTGGGTGGCATAATACCCGAGGGAAAAACCATTACTTAGAACATACTTATACATTACTTATGTGCATGTTCTGCCAACATAGAACTTTTTTTATATTATTAGTCTTTGAATTAGTCTGATATTTCCTGTTTTCACAGATGAATGGAAAAACTACAGTATGGAAGCATATCTCTTCTATCTGGACCACAAAATGATGAACAAATAATGATAATTTTATTGTGAAATGATGATGATGATGTCTGAAATTGTGTTGTGCATTTGCAGAAACCATTCGTAAGATCTGTTGAGATCAGAATGTGTAATGAAAATCAACGCTGCACAACAATTTCAGGCACAAGACTGACAGTATATATGCACAGTAAAATGTGATAACGTGCAATTGTTAACTTAAAGGGATAGTTCACCCAAAAAAGAAAATTCTCTCATCATTTACTCACCCTCATGCCATCCTAGAAGTGCGTGACTTTCTTTCTTCGGCTGAACACAAGATTTTTAGAACCATATTTCAGCTCTGTTGGTCCACACAATGCAAGTGAATGGTGGCCAGAACTTTGAAGCTCAAAAAACACATAAAAGCAGCATAAAAGTAATCCATAAGACTCCAGTGGTTAAAAACATATCTTCAGAAGTGATATGAAAGGTGTGGCTGAGAAACAGAACAATATTTATTTTATATAATTCCTTTTTACTATAAATATCCACTGTCACATTCTGAAAGTGAAAGTGGAAATTTATAGTAAAAAAGATTGAAATATTGATCTGTTTTTAATGTATTTAACCACTGGAGTCATATAAATTACTTTTATACTGCCTTTATGTAATATTTGGAGCTTGAAAGTTCTGATCACCATTTACTTACATTGTATGGACCTGCAGAGCTGAGATATTCTTCTAATAATCTTCATTTTTATTCTGCATAAGAAAGAATGTCATACATCAGGGATGATATGAGGATGGGTAAAGGATGAGAGAAATTTTTTGGGGGGTGAACTATCCCTTAAAGGAGCTGTTTTTACTTGATCTAACCTATAAACTTGGTTTTGTTGGTTTAACCTAATGTATTCAGATTGATTCAGCAATCTTAAATAATATTTTTGAGTTGAATAAAACCAATTCATTTAGATGTTACCACATCTGTTAGGTTAAACCTTTTTTAGTGAGTAGTGAGACATACAGGTAGACATATTGCCATAAATATTTCAATCAAAAGTAAAACGGTGCTTGTCATATCATAATAACACTGAGTTAATCGGAATTGTAAGTTAATCAATCCTCTCTAAATTCACTTCTTTCCCCATGCAAGCTGATGGCCTATTCAGATTAATTTAGCTAACAAATCGTCTTAAAAAGTTATTTCTATCTGTACATGTAAATAATGTTTTGCAGGTAACCAAAAATGTGCTTCATGTGGTAAATTTACTCATCTAATTTAACTGGTTTTATTTTATTTTTAAGTAAAAAATATTATATATTACTTAATCAACCTGACTATTACACCAACAAAATACATTTTTAAGCGTCAGTTAGAATAGCTAATTAAAACTGCTTTTAAAACTATTTCCCTGTTTCAGAACAATTTTACCATGTTCCCATCCAGAGCGATGAAAGTTCCAGCATATAAAGAGCTCTCAGCCCAGTACCACTACATATTTCATGATCAAATTACTGCCAAAAAGATTCCACTTCCTGTCCACACCTTGTACAGTGCACTGTAGTCTAAACTCTAAATGATGATCTCTCCAGTACAACAGCAGAGAGTCTAAATACTGTAGATTCACATCTCTGATATCCTCTCTGTCTTGCATGACTGCTCTGTGAAATATTCATATTGATGGATTTTCCCTGTAAAGAACAAGCTAGTATTTTTGCACAGTCGGCCCTCACTAGATGGGACCTGCAGCCTCATTCTCAGTCTTGGTGCATGAGTCATTGTTTGTAGGACCTTACAGGCTGGAATTACAGATTGAAGTACTTAAAGTCAGGGTTGGGAGGGTTACTTTTGAAATGTATTCCACTACAGATTACAGATTACATGCAGTAAAATGTCATTTGTAACATATTTGTAACATAACTGCGAGTACAGTAAGACAAAATACACATGTTAAAAATACATTCTCTGAAAAACCTAAATATCTGATGTAGTGTTGTTTCTAAAACAAGTTAAATTCAATTCATCTTGTTTTAAAGATTTTTGGATATTTTTACAGGAAAACAATACAAAAATTATCAAGAATATGATTTTTGCCCTAATATCAAACGTCTGACTAGAAAAAAAGAAATTATGATCCAATGTGAATTTTCCAGATAAAAATAATATGATTGTGTCTGGTAACATGCATGTTAAATGGCTAGAAATAGCATTTTAGCTTAGCGTAAAGCTGACAATTTCCACAAGGTTTATTTCTATTTCTTCTGCTCCAAACTTTCTTCAAACGTACTTCTCTGTCTGCTCATATGAATGTAACACATCGTAAGAAAGTGTTTCACCGCTGTTCAAATGCACTTTGGATCGCATCATTTAAATGTATGTTTTCCATCTGAAAGGACTAAATACTAAATGAAATAAATGAGAATAAAATGCAAAGTAATCTCTTCAGTAATCAAAATACATTTTGAATTTAACTGTATTCTAAATACCAATGATTTAAATTGTAACTGTAGTGGATTACAGTTACTTATATTTTATATTTTAAATACAGTATCCCGTTACATGTATTCCGTTATTCCCCAATCCTGCTTACAGCTACATACTTAGGCCTACAGAATAGTAGATTTTTGAATTTTCTGAAGAAAACTCACAGCTACAGTGCTAAAGCGTTTGTGTGGATGCTAGCACATTTATATTGGTTAGTTACCCACCCCCAAGTCTTTGTGATATTCTCATCCATACAGAACATATGGCTCAGGTCCCTCCTTCAATCTACTACATTTATGTGATTTTCACCCATTTTATCATCTGCCAGGATGAAAAATAGTAGTACTTTCTCTTTCGCATGATTTGAGACATCATTCATATTTATGGCACAAATGTGCAGGATAAGTTATGCACCCTGTTTCAATACTTAGGCTTAGGGTTTTGAGTTTTTTTGCCTTTATTTCAGAGGAAAGTAGGAATTTTGAGGGTGAGAAAAGGGGAATGGGATCGCGACATGACCCTAGTCGGACTTGAACCTGGATCCCAGGGAGCCAACAGCTCTTATACAGTATGTCCTGAGCATTTTCATACCCCACTGTGCCACAGCTCCTTCCTTGGATTTAGGACAAAATGTATTTTTTTTAAACTAATATAAAGTATTAGCAATAGCAATAGTGACGTTTTCCTTAGAATGTACAGTACATCTACAAGTGCATAATGTTTTAGTAAAAAAATTGTATAAGCTGCATAGTAGTGCATAGTGTATATTTCTGTCTATATATCTTAAAAGGATAGTTCACCCAAAAATTTAAATTCTCTCATCATTTACTCACCTTCATGCCATCCCAGATGTGTATAACTTTCTTTCTTCTGCTGAACACAAATGAAGATTTTAGAAGAATATCTCAGCTCTGTTGGTCCTTTGAATGCATGTGAATGGTTGCCAGAACTTTAAAGCTCCAGAGTAAGACAGCATAAAATTAATCCATACAACTGGAGTGGTTAAATCCATGTCTTCAAAAGCGATATGATAAGTGTGGGTGAGAAACAGATCAATATACCTGTATATGTCCTTTTTTTACTATAAATCTCCACTTTCACTTTCACATGTGGTGCCTGTTTAGTTTCACTTTCATATCTGAAAAATAAAATAAAAGCTTTTTGATCAGCAGAAGAAGAAAGTTGTATGAGGATAGTATGAGGGAGAGTAAATGATGAGAGGATTTCTATTTTTGGGTGAACTATTCCTTTAACACTTTGCACTTTGCAAGGCTTTACCCATCACTATGCATTCATACTATGCATGTATACATTAATAATAGTAATCGGGAAAGAATACAGTTTATCTGAACTGTGCACCCACTGTACCACAGCACTAAATAACTCTCTCATCAGAGAGAGAGAGAGAGAGAGAATACTCAGTTGTCCACAAATTAACAGTGACAGTCAACTTCTCTCTAAAAATAAACAGAGATGCCAGGAGAAATTCAAAAAGGTAGGAGACCTTAGACAATGCCAAATAACCCAAATCACAGAGAGAAAGAGACAGACAACATCAGACAATTCCGGTAAGATGCAAGAATAGCAGAAGAGGGTAAATAGATGGTAGTTAGTCACTCAATGTACCAATCATTTCACCATTCAAAAAGAAAAAGATTGATGGGGAAAAAACTAAAAGTAATTTTTAACTTTGAATGGCCTTTTTATGAGTTTGTGTCATTAAATATTTAGAGGTAAAGCAGTAAGCAATTGGGACGTACAGTATATACAACAACATAAATAATGAAATTAATAAAAACTGCACATATAAAAGACAAACCAGTTTTTATATTCTCACAGCGGTCAATAGAAAAAAGTCATACCAACCAACTCCCTTCCCAGACCCACTTCAGAATCTCAACCTAATCTCCACCTAAATTCCCCAGTGGCTAGGTGGAGAAGTATGCCAGGAAAGACTGCCCTCTGTGTCTTTGAGGGTGGGAGGAAACTCTACACTCTTGTAGGATGCTACCTTGTAGTTGTCTGAAGCGCCCATCCAGGATGGAGTTGTTGAAGCAGATGTTGGAAGTGCTGCAGCTCAGCCAACGTGCCCGTCTCATACTCCGGGATGGGGACAGGGGACATGAGGGTGAGGATCGTGGAGATGAGGGCCGATGGCCCCTTGGCGTGCATAAGGAAGAGGACAAAGAAGTTGAGGAGACCGGAGTGAGAGTCTTAGGTGCTACTTTGGATGGGATGCCCAATAAAGAACCATTCCTCACTGGCAGATGCTCCGGCTCAATAATCTGGGGTCCATTGGTTTTCCCACCTCTCTTACTATGGGTCCGGTACACTGGCGGGGTGCTTCTGCTCCGGCTGCCTTGGGCACTGGTCCGGATTGGGGCGTCTTTCAGCCGGCTGCTTACCTCACGGGTATTTGGAGTAGTCCGGACCGTAATGGTCTCTCTGCTGGTTTTCAAGCTGAGTTTAACCTCCCTCAGTCTGGTCTGGCTTACGGGCACTGCACGACACAAACACGGGCTACTCATCCTAAATCGCTAAATCAACACGCACCACCGGAAAAGAGCGAGACGTAGAGGACAATGTTCTTCCCTCCTTCTCTCTCAGAGTTCTATTCTCCTCTGCCTCCCCTACTCGCTTCCTCACTTACTCTCTCTCTCTTTTTCTCCTTCCCTTGCTCACTCATTCCTCACTTAGCAGAGATGCTGTTGTGCCTCTCCCAGGCAGTACATGGAATGGTTCTCCTACGCCCCAGCCATGCATATGATATGCCCCTATTCCTGACTGCCCCATAACACACACACAAACACACTTATCTATGTCAAGAAATGGATGTTTGTGTGTAATAATTATGTGTGTTTAGATCTATGTTCAAATACAATGTGATGTCTGATTGTGTGTACAAAAGCCTGTGTGACGCCAATGTAAATACATACAATACCAAATAAATACATATATTAATGACTGTGGACTAAAAGAGTACTTAGTATACTCAAAGGGATGCATGTCTGTTCAAAAGCAGTAAATGAACGGTGAAGAATGAGAAGCACTTTTATCTCTACCTCTCTCTCCCCCTCGCTTTTGAAACTCTCTCTAATTGCATTACAGAAAGAGCAGCGCACAGACACACCGACAGAACGCATCACACCAACTCTGGCTCAGCAACATGCACTTGGTTTAAAGAAACAGGCAGAAGGTTACAATCATTAACGCATCTCAAAACAGAGACATGCTCATCTCATCACAATAACAAACAATTAATATCTGTCCCCCAGCAAGACCATCATTAATGGTTTTTGCAGAATCAAGCATCACCATTACTTGCTGCTCATTCTTATGGATTTTTAAAAACCTCTAACCTAAACTTTTGCACGTAATTTGCCCCATTACCCAGGGCCGTCGACAACTGGGAACATTGTCCTGGGCCCTGTGATGAGGACCCACTAAGGTACTCTAAAGGTACCACTAAGGTATGTAATAGCTTATTTATTGGGCCCAGGGAAGAGGGGGCCTACTCATAAAATGTTGTCCCAGGCCTTGTGGGCCAGTTCGGAACTCCCCGGTGAGTAAAAGTCTTCAGCAATGGAAAAATGAATCCAACGTAACAGAAATAAAACGTTCTGAGGCAGGCTCCTGTGTTCTTGTCAAGTGACCAATGAGCGTCTTCTTTTCCTGAAGAACTGACAAGACGCCAAGCTGATGAACTGAATGTATGCACTCAGCTGCATATCATCACAAATCGCTTCCTAAATCACTCAATTACAATTGTTTATGCTGTACTCAGCTTTACTCTGTACTCCAGTTGTTATTTCTACAAGTTCCATGTGACAGGGATTCAGAGAGCGATAGAGTTGCAATGAGTTGTATGTATGTCACCTGTCCGCCATTCTTAATTCGCAAGTGTGTAATTTCTTCAACTGAAGAGAGCAAGATCTTTGCAATTGAGTCTGCTAGTGTAGCGACGACAACTTTTAAGGTACAGTTGCCATCACTGGGGTGGTACCCTCAAGGGGACCTTTTTTGTACCTCTAATTAGAATAGAAGTTGTTTATAAAGAATGTTTTTGACTTGGTTTGAGTAATTAATAATACTTTAACGACCTATTATGTACCTTGAAAGGTAAATTTTGTATGTGTTTATAACAAAATAGCAATGGCCTGGCAACCACCCACAACACCCTAGCCTCATGCTGAATCTAGCACCACTTACATTTCTATAGTATGTGACTAGTTATGATATACAAAAAGCCCATTTTCAGGGCCAAGATAGCTCAGCGAGAAAAGACGCTGACTACCACACCTGGAGTCGCGAGTTGACTCCAGCCAGGTCTCCTAAGCAACCAAATTGGCCCGGTGAGTTGTGCAGAGAATAGCATGAAGCCTCCACACGCACTATGTCTCCATGGTAATACGCTCAACAAGCCACGTGATAAGATGCTTGGGTTGACGGTCTCAGATGCGGAAGCAACACCTGGATTGAGGCGAGTCACTACACCACCTCGAGGACTTAGAGCACATTGGGAATTGGGCATTCCAAATTGCGAAACCCCCCAAAAAAGCCAATTTTCATAACCGTCAAGTGTATGGATTACCCAGTCACTAGAAGTGGGTTTGTAACACTGGTCTTGAAATTGCTATTTTAAACCTGCTGTCTCTGTGAGCAGCCAACCCCATACTGTAGGTGTGCCAGAATTGCAAGCTCCTCCAGCCATCCCAGAGATCTAAGCTAAGGGCACAGACGGACAGGGCAGCTGTCCAACTCAGTCACACAGTGGCATGCTGGGTATGTACACATGATCCTGGCTGGTTGGTCGGGGGTGGGGGTGAATGTAGTGTTCAGCTGCTTGTATGTCTGTACTGTATATATGTATAAGTATGCACACATTTTTAGCCAAAGCAACATATGCTCAGTTTTATGTCACCTGAGATGGCTCACCTGCGAGTGCTTTAATGCGCGAGCGCTCAAACAGTCTGGCCGAGCAGTTGTCATTGTCAAGCTCTCCATCAGACAGTTCAAAGCGGGTGTTGATGCGGCTGTATTGCTGAGTGATTTCAGAATTGTCGAAGTCTGTAGTCATTGTCGCCATAGAGATCCGTGGGAATGAGATAAACAGACCACCAGAAACAGCGTGCCACCCGAAGACGAGACTATGGAATGCCAGAGACCGATGACCTGAAAGATGAAAGAGGAGAGAAGATTCGTAAGATATTTAACTAAAAAAAGAAAGAAAAAAAAGTGATGGCACACATCATGGGCATGGTAATATATCTGCAGACCCAATGTCAATTTCAGCAAGCAATTTTGTCTGCAAAATTTGTGTGTAATCATTCAATTGTATTACATATACAGTATATCTGCATTATATTGGCCATTGGGCCCCAGCTCTCGAGATGTCGGCATTAGCCATTGGAAAAACCCATATTGGTCGACCTCTAGAAATTGTGCATTTTTCAGTCTTTGTTATCTTTTGTATTTGGTTACAGTTAGATGATAATCTTGGAGAAAAGGTACATCTTAGAAAGATGTTTAATGGATGCCCATTTCTTGTCAGAGACATGGCCTGGCGGGTAATCCACATGCTCTGACAAGTTGCTTATGTGGACGATCCAAGTCCGTATCTCACTCATTTAATTTCCTAATCCCACCCACTCTTCTTCTCCCTATAATTTACAGTCCCTCCTACAGTCCCTAACTATGAAATGGCAGGAAAAAATTAAGATTATTTTTTTTACAGGCCTACCTGCTTCCCTTATAGAATCTCACATTCAAATTTTCAAAGGCCGCCATTTTTAGCACATGTCCTCTAACCATCACTCTTTATGAGGGTGTGTATTTACATGTGCTACAGTGGAATGGCGGGTGAAGGTTAGCTGCTAAGATAGTTCTATCTTTGTGAGGCATGTTGCTCTTGTGTAGTCTTATCGCCCTGTCTGGGGGGCTGGGCAACCGCTCTGAGTAGGAGAATGTGAAGAGCACACTTCACAAATGTTCCTATTTCGTCAAACGCTACGTGATCGCAGATATTTGTTTGCGTGATTATTTTTTCTACACAGTCAAAACTTTTGGAGGAAAAAAGCAAACACATTCAGCTGCCAAACAAAAGCAGGAAACTGCTTCAAATTAATAGCCACTTTTATAACCTAACCCTAACCAATGCCACCATTGGTGTATGAGTGTGTGTGTGAATGGGTGATTGGGAAACATTGTAAAGCGCTTCGGTAACCTCTAAGGTTAAAAAAAAGCGCTATATAAGTGCAGACCATTTACCATTTACCAACCCTTACCCAAAGCTTCTCTAGTTGGCTCCAAATATCTGGGCCATAAAAAGCACTACATCAAATTAATTACAGCTACTGTATTGTGGCTATTTGTAGCAGGTCATCAGGGTTAGTGTACTCTCACTCAGCTACAGTGGAGTTAGTCATTTGTAAATATACAATATAAAAAAGATCATTCCCTTTTCAGAACCACATCTATGATCTGGCTGAATAGAGATAAGAGAGACTGAGAATCTAACAGGTGTCAGAGAAGAGGGTAATGGACTGTTACTCTTTTTCTCTCTTTCTATATCAGGCCGGTGCAGGGGGGTGTTATCAGTGAACAATTCTCCAACCGTCAGTGGGAAACCCCTTATCACCGGAGGCACAACCTTTCTGCTCTCTTTGCATATGGTTTCTCTGTTTCTGCAATATGTTCATGTTATGTGCACACATACAGTTTATGACAAATTATCCACTATCTTAAACACAAGAGCTACTCTTTTCCATACAATAATAACATACACTACAAATAATAATACATTTATATCAGTGTTTTTTCTTTGTTTTTCCTATAAAATGTCTAATCATTCTTAAAACATGATAAATTTACTTTAGAAGCTAAATGAGGTAAGATATTTTGTCTTGTTTTCAGAAACTGATAAAAACGTAATGGGTTTCTACTTATAACAAGAAAAAACTGTTAGCCAAAGTGAAAACGAAAGGGATACATGTTTATTTTTCAGTTTTTTGTTGTTGTTAGTTTTCTTTTGTTTTAAGCATAAATCCCACTATATTATATATTATAGTATATGTGTTTGATTTCTCTAAAAGCAAGACAAAATCATCATGTCATACTGCTTCTCAAATAATTTGTTTTTCTCAAAAAAATATTGTTTTTACCTGAAAATAGGACAAAAAATAAATAAAAATAACTCTCGGTAAGAACATTATTTTTCTCCCCCCAGTGTATAGGGTGGTCAAGCTCCAGAAATGACACAAAAGTACCAAAAAACTACATAAATATCTATATGATTTGTACACTATATTCCAAGTTTTATAGAGCTATATAAAAGCTGTGTGTGAGAAACAGACCAAAAATTCAGTACAAAATATGGCGCTCTGGCCAGGGCCGTTTCTAAGCATATAGGGGCCCTGAGCGATATCCTACTTGGAGCCCCCCCTTGCACCACAATACAGTCTTCAACAAATGTGAATATATTAACTTTAAATTAGACTATATTAACTACACAACTCACAGCTTTTAGTACATAAAATAAATAAAATAAAATAAAAAATGACCTTGCTTTACAGGGCCCCCCTGGTGGCTCGGGAGCCCTTAGCAGCCGCTTTTAGCTAGAAATGGCCCTGGCTGTAGCTCTCGAATTTCATGTGCACATTTTTTCATGAGTAGGTAAACTATTCTTTTAAAAATTTACAAAAAGTTTCAAAATATTAAATATTTATTAAGACATGAAATATTATTGAACCTGAACAATATGGAAATATTATTTTATTGTTATAATAACCATTATAATTGGTTCTAACTGTATGCAATTGCAGTAAAAGTCATTAAGAGGTTATCTCTATATAAAAATATCTATCAACATAACCGCCATATGTTTTTGCTCAAATTCTTCCACCGAGGCTGAGAGGGCGGCTATCTACTGTCCAGGAAGCAGCCCAGTGGGGCATTTCTCACATGTGTGAGGGGAGAGGCCTCACTGAGGTGTGGTATGATTCATAACCCACTATGTGTGCCATGGATGGAACAGCTGGCCTCTGGCACTATGCTGCCTAAAAGCATTTTAAAGTGTTGATGAGAATAAGAAAGTTCGATGATGGGTACAAACACCACATTAAACATGCAGTATGTGTAATAGTGAGCTTCAGGCAAGCAGATCAGACAATTAATAGTCAATATAATACAAAACTATTCCTGGAATTAACTTTATAGTCTTTTTGTGAAGTTTTGAACAGCAGGTACTGATTTTTACACCACGGCCAGTTCTCCTTATAAGGTGAGGTCAGAACAGCACAACTAACTTTGCTGGCATTTCAAAGGCCCAGTGACAGAACAGATGTTTTTCTTTCACAGATATTGTGAAACTGCTTTCTTTTGTTTATTTGATGGAGAATGAAAGGGTGCAGGCCAATGAAGTATGTTGATTGAGAGTCCATTGTTTGGCTTGTCATTAAGAAAGAATGACGGATGAGAGTAATCAAATTATTCTTTAAAGAGAATGTAACTTTCATTCTAAGCAATACAAAGGTTTTGAAAATAAAAAGCAAGACATTCTGTAGGTTTCTGCCAACTGTTGCATAGATTTGCATCAGCTGTTTTCTCCAAGGGCTTTTTCTTCCCTGTTCACACACATCAACACGAATGTGATCACACAGAAATTGTTCAGGACTTATAAGTCCTAAACATATATATACATAAGAACAATAATTAAAATCATTTAGATTACAAATACACACAAATATCAAATGCGATGAAAACAAAGCCTTATATATGTTATCAAATGACACTGGCCACCATAAACTCAAGCTAACCTTTCTAGAATTAAGCAGAGTTTCATAAGTAACAATATACTTACCTATACAAATGCAAAAACAATCCGGAATAATAATACGCTTCTTTGTCGAGGTCTTTATAATACAAATCCGTTATATGAAGGGCAGTAATAATAATTCCATGAGAGGCGCTGAGGTCCGGGTCACGGTGGAGGAGAGCTGCTGAAGGGGCAGGGACAGCGCGCAGGGTCGCCGCACATAACACTCATTCTCATCAGCCGCTGTCTGACCCACCCAAAGTGTTAAAAATAAAGTGTAGGAGCGGAGCGCTGCTTGAGCGGTGTCAATAGTCACTGACTTTAAATAGCACACTGCCCGCCTCTAATGCAATGTCACAGACCCTGCGTGAATATAAAACTACTGTGCAAATATTTACACGCCGCTTCTAGTCGATGTACGAGTAACAGTCTGGATATCCATTCTGCAGTGGAACTATTCTTTTTATATTTTCTTTTAAAATAACACGGTTTTTTTTTTTTTTTTTTTTTGGTTGAGAAAATGTATTGTGATAAAATTAGCTTTTACATATGGAAAGTACTGTGTTGATACTACAGCTGGAACTGTAACAACCCCAAACTTTAAGTTCACTAAATACTTCACTGTATGTGTTCAATTTGTGCAAGTAAAAAATACGATTAGCTGATTGTAATATACTGAAGACATTTTCATACATGTTGAACTATGAACTATTAAACTAAATAATATGATATAATGGCTACTGCATCTTTACCAACAGTGAGTCCACCTATATCAGAACTGCAATTAGGCTAAACCTATTCCTCAGTTGTGTACAATAGTAAATCGCCCTCGAGGTGTATCTGTCAGCATCCTGCATGAAGACAAGGAACACACACTACACCACGCCCACCTCTCTGGATCATAAAGCGCTACTATTGGCTAAAACAAAATATTTAAATCCAATGCAACTGCGCAACAACAGTCTTGTTCTGGAGGTAAAAATCCCATTCACTTCTTCCATAGAGTAATTGATTTTCAACGCTAACTTATAAACCTTTAAAGATAGACCTACCGTGAGCCCTGAGGTTGTTCGTCGATGGTATATGATTCCTTTGAAGCCATCCGTCTGCGTTATTTCAACATCATTGTGTAAAAATAATCTTTAATAGTGAAGTCCTGTTGAACAACTACATTACCCATAGTTCAGCAGGGAAAAATCCACCAATCAGAGAAGCGCAGCTATCAAAGCCCGCGAAATACGCTTGGAAAACATCCACCACTCCCATGACGCACTCCAAATGATGCAAACGAGTTGGTCTGACACCCTGCACTCTCAAAATACTTATATATTTGTGTATATCTGAATATTTTGCAATATATTTGTGTTTATCGCAATATTTCATTTTATATACTATATTGTATCAATACTTATAATCAACTCCCTGAAATCCAGACATCTGAAAAAGTGGGTGGGCATTGTTGCACTCTATTGCTTTATGATTTATGTTGTCTTAACTATGTAAATATAACAAAAATAAATTTTTCAATTACATGTCACATATCATAATATTAAACTGAAGGTATAAATGGTTAAATAAAAACATTCTCAATTCTGTTTTCTCCAGTTAGCTCACATGAGAACCAGTTAGCCTATTAGCTTAGCATAGTTTCTTCCTTTTAATTTCATCATGTTTCTTGTCACTATCCCCAACTCGTGATGCGGCAGAATGATTGTGTTCTATGTAACAAAGTTACAGTATATTTAATCATTCAACAAACTGACCAATTTTAATATTTGTGGTTATAGTTAGATTTAGGGGTAAGGATGGGTGTTGTTGTAGGTTTGCTGAGGGACTCCAAATAAACACAACAAACAGTTTTTTAATGTACATCCAAATGTTGCAAGACCTCAGCGTTTCATTGAAGGATACCTTGTAGTGGAAATATCTTGTAGCTGTCTTGCAGGATGCAGATATCACTTGGTTGACAACCTGAAGACTAGCCTACAGTCAGTGTTGGACTTTGTCTTAGTTTTTATTTTCCAAAAATATCAGTTTCAAACATAAAAAAGAACACATTTTTGTGAATGCTTGCTACAGTACATCTAATTCTGAATTATAATTTTTTTCCCCCCAGTTTTCCTGACCAACCACTGGGTGGCGCCATGGAGATTCTGTTTGCCACTGGGCTTTTCTGGTTCCAGAGTCCATAAGAAGCCATTTGAAAACTACCAAAATGAGTTATCCAGATGGAGAACAACACCATTTTACATGTTAGTTGCCATAAAAATGAGATCAGGCTCAACTTGTGCAACTGTTGTCTGTCACATTAACTCAAAGTAGTTAATGGTTGACAGGGCGGAGGGTGGGGCCGGGTCGTGATTATATACACCCGGTCCCTTATCAGGCTAATTAAGCCTCCGAGAGGGATAAAGGCTGATTGCGGACGGTGGTGCGACGAGAGCGAGATCGTTTACGGACATATCCGTCATGTGTGTGTGTTTGTCTTTTGTTTAAGTTAATCATTAAAAGATTATTTATATCACCAGGCTGGTTCTCACCTCTTCCTTTCCATTGAACAGCTTTACATTGGTGCCGAAATCCGGGAAGAAGGAGGGATACGCCGTAGTAGAGTAGGGACGGAGGAGCCCGGCCGCCTGGAAGCGGAGGAACGGCCGCCGACCGCGAGAGGGGAGGGGCTCACTGCCCACCGCCTGGAGTGGGCGAACCTCTGTCAGGGGTGGGGGAGCAAGTTTTTTTGCATTTTATTTTTGACAGGAATTAAAACAAGGCTATGATGGTTAGCCTAACCATCTCTTAAATTACATGCACTGTATGAAGTTATCAAAAAGCTCCTGGACCAAATCTAATTTTGTCTGAAGTCTTTTGTGTACTGAAATTTCTTCTTGGAAAGATATTTGTCATTGTTTCGTCAGCACAACAATCTAAAAAAATAAAAACAATTGAATCAACTGTACAACCAATTTAAGAGACTTTACGTCTATTCCTCACAGCCTCATTGTCATTCCTGTCAAAAAAACAAATATGGCGCTACTGTAAAAGGGTCTATTAGCTAAATATCACATTATCCGCTAAGCATTAAAAACATAGCATAATGCGATGCGAGTGAAAACACTGGAGACCGGAAAATGAAAAACATACGTAAAGAATCGTGGAAATCTTACACGTTCAGAAAAAGGTGGATGCAAAGGTTAATTCCAGTTCTTCAATCTGATTGAGCGATGTTACAGCAATGGGAAGTTTCACTATTTGTATCACTCTGCTTCTCCATGTTCATGGCTTTCCAAATAGTAAAATAAATGAAACAGAAACAATTATGACCTTGTTTACGATGGACACCAGAACGTGGCTAATTGCGAAAAAAGTGACCTTCCCTTCCCGTACTCTTTACTCCCGTATACATGCGGCTTGGTCAGTAAGCAGTCATCACCATAGCAACTTAATATCCCCACAACACTTGTGTAAATAAGACACATGGTGTCCGAGGAAGACATCACCATTTTATTCTCCGTTGCTTCGCTTCATTTCCAGAACTTTCCATCGCAATCTGCAGTGGAATTGCTCTTCAATATTGGAGTTTCCCTTTAATGTAAAACTCTGGGATTCCCCCAGTGTACAGCGCATATATGCGAAAGTAAGGGACAGGTGATAATTTACATTGGTGTGTATGAATGTGTATAGTTTATAGTGTATGTTCTTTTTCCCACTGTACTCTCCGAAATGTTAAAATTCTTTCCGCTGTGTTGACTTGTTGTTTGGCTCATCCTATGATGTTTGTTATCTGGTCTGTTCATGCACAGGCAACTCCTCAAAAACCTGTAAGAATGCAGCTTACACGTTTACATCACCATATAAGTGATGTTAGCCGAACAGGAAAGTTCTTCAGACTGGCAGAGCAAGTAATTATATTTTGATTAAAGATTATGAAGACCTTTTTTTCACTGGAAAAAATGCACAATAAGACCTGTAATTAAAAGTAGGATCATGGAGTCAAATTTGATCTCAAATTTAACACTCTTCGTGGTTCAGATCATCAGCTACTACTTTTTAATTTGACTACTATGTCTTCTTATGGAAGCAAGGCATTTCTAAATGCTAGGCTTAATAAAGATGGACAACAACAAGGTTATATGAAAAATGGCAAATGTGTTTAATAAAAATATGTTCTGGTCCATAAATTAAAAGTCAAAGATTTTGGAAGCTCTTCCAAACAGACATAAAAATAGTCCAAAAGAAGAGAACAGTTTAAAACATAAAACTTGAAAAGATAAATTATTTTACATTTAGATATGACAGATTAAACATTATAAAACATTATAAGGGACATGTACAATATTTCTAAAAAAGAAAATAAACAATTATTCTGCATATTTTTGTTTGTTTCAGTGGCAAAAAAAATCCTTCAGCTGTTCAAGTTACAAATAAATCAATTTCTGCAGCGCTTTAGCAAAAGCTCTCCTAATTATTACCTCAAAACATAATGGCTTTCATGCAAATCCAGATACATGTCTATAATCTATGTATATAGTTAAGGCCACTGTGGAATAAAGGAATACTGTAATACAGTGGATCACTTCTTAAAATAAACAGAGTTGTGCATAGTATAGTATATTTCAAATGATAATCAAGTGAGAATTATATACATACATGGAAAATATCTTTGGGATTTTAATTTGAACATTTAAAGTCTTATAATATTCTCACAACAATCAATACTTTGGCACATGAGGGAACCCTAAACAGTTAACTAATAACAAAACAAACTAAAACACATTTTTTAATGAAAGTGGCAAGATAAATTGTTGCACAATATAATCATACCATCAGTGCTATGCGAAAAATAATCAAGTCAAGAGCAAGAAAATTAGGTGCAAACCTTAGCAAAAACCTTCATGGTTTTAGTGTAAGTGCTTATTGCTATATGTATAACCTGATTTGTCACAAAGAGAAGAAAGAATCAAGGTCTGCTATGACAGCTGCTTGCTTTCTAGACACTGTATTCAACAGTCTAGGAGCTAAGGACGGAGTTCCCAAATCCACCTATAGGGGGAGATACACACAATATTGCAGCTATTGTTATTTGGTGTTGCAAATATTGACACTTTACTACAATTTGTATTTGTTAACATTAGCTGTTATTACATTAGTTGTAATGCATTAAGTATGAACAATGAACAATATTTTTACAGCATAACTTTGGAGTAAATTTGTAAACTTGGGCAAGTACATTTGAGACAGCAGGTTGCATTTTTGAGTAACAAATTAAGATAATTATTAATTAAAAATAACTACTTATTTTATACTTATAACTACTAAAAGGGTTAACAATTTCTTGTTCATTTCAATCACATTTGGCATTTCATAACATTTAAAGTATTCTATAAACAAATTGATCTCCATTGTAATTGGATCAGTCAAGTTGAGCCCACTTTAATCATTCTTCATAACAAATCTAGCTGAAAGAAATGTGTTTTATGGGGGCATTAAGCCCCTGCAACATGGGAGGTTTTTTACCCAAAATACTATCCTTTCACTTATTGGCTAGTTATTAAAAAAACTTCTTATTTAATCATCTTGAACAAAACTGAAAATGACAAATAAGTATTTTGTTTCAAAATAAATGTGATAATTTTAGGGATTTCCATTAGCAAAAAAATTATACTAGTGTCCAAAAACTTCTCCAAATAAAACAGAACACTTGTACATAATAACTTATTGCACATGCAAATACAACAATGACTAAAGTACTGTATGCTCTCTCTTCAAAGCATGCAGGCATGAGTAACAAGATCTAATTCAGTTCCATTCTGTTTCATTTGAGTCATGTGTCATGTATTTGAGTGTCATGTACTTGGTGCCATCTCCTGGTGGCCATATGTAATTACAGTGAGAGATACTCTCTGCCCATATTTGGATGACTTCCACTTCTGGTTGTAGCGATCTGAATCCTAATACGATTGGTTTAGTGTTCCATGACACTGGACATCAAACTGCATAATTTCCAATGAAGTCATCTGATCCAGGATAAATGTGCTGTGTACACATTGCGATTCGTGTAGATTAACTAATTTTGTATGCATCAGATTACGTTGTGTGTGGGCTCATTTAAATGGGATATAAAATATATTTAATGTTCTGTTTATTTTTCGTTAAGTTATAAGCAAAACCGCGGCTTATAAGCAACACATGTTTGTAAAATGTCAAATGTATGTTAAAGGCATGTACTTGGCTATTACTCGCAGGTTGTATTCTACCCTTTGAGAGCTTTCCAATGACATATGACACATGACTATTTGATTAGTTTGATGTTTTTACGGATTGCAATAATACGTGCAATGACAAATTTATAAATTATCAAAACGGAACACTTCTGATTTGTTTGCAAATGTCAAAGCACTTGTTCAGTTTTGCTCATAATGCCTACATGCATTGTTAATGTGTTGGTCAAGACTGTAATTATTATTATTTGGATAATCTTATAGCTTTTAATATTAAAAATGTATTATTAGAAATTAACTTTAAATCGAGATTTATAAAAGCTGTAAAAGTATTTAGTTCATGTTAACGATTGCATTAATGTTAACAAATACAACCTAAAGTGTTACTCAGACATTACAGATTATCACTCAAGTGACAATTGATAAGTGATACACAATGATGAGGGGAAGGATATATGGGGAAATTAGCTCACTTGTAGCAAGTAGATGACTGTGACAACCTCTCGACCATTACGCTGGCTGGGTTGAAGTATCCATGCACTGGGCAGCATCTCTCCACGAACAGTATCCACACTGGGGCGTGGAAGTGTCTCCTCAAACACAGACTGCATGGCCAACACCCACATATCATCCTAAGGAAAAAAGGATGGTTCAAAATGTGATATCAAAAGAGCAGCTAATGTACGAGAGAGGTGAAAGGGTCAAATAACAAATAAAAAGGAGAAATCATGTGCTAAATTCTTAGAATGTAATCTCTGTCTACATGTTGGCATCATGCATTTCTGGGTGAGTAAATTATGACAAAATTTTCATTTTTGGGTGACCGATTTCTATAATAGATCTGAGCAACATAAAATGAGTGTCACGTCATTGACTCTGTGAACAAGCTTTTTTGTAACACTACAATAAGGTTGTATTTGGTAACATAAGTTAAAATCAGTTAACAGTGAACAATAATTTACAGCACATATTTATTCTGGTAAATGTTCATTTTAATAAAGATTAAATAAATTTTTACAATTAAAAGTTGTATATGTTAACATTAGTTAATGGATTATGAAGTAACATGAACTAACAATAAAACAATTGCATTTTTATAAATAACAACAAGATGCTGTAAAAATATATTGTTCACAGAATAGTCACAAAAAAGGCAAGTACACAAAATACCTGTTTTGATTCTGTGCTGAGGCAGCAGAAGTCCCGAGGCTGTTTAAGCTGGCAATTGGATGTGTCGGTCAACAGGTAGACTACAAAAATAGAGAGAAAGAGATCAACACAAGCAATACAACCAGTAAAGTTTATGTTGCTTTGTCAGCATTTGCAGCTAATGTTTTGTTTTCATGAAGTGTTGTAGTTCTCCAGAAAACTGGGTAACCTTTTTGTGTCTTACCTAGTTGTGTACTTTCATCCAGTGGTCGTGTCCAGGCAGATCTGACAGACTCGTGGTAGAGATGAGTCTTTGAGTGATCTCGAACCGTACACCACAGACTGGCCATAGGTCTCTCCAGCTCCACTGCTCCTAAAAACCCATGAGCCGTGGGCCTGGATGAGGCCTTGTGAAAGACCTGAATACCTCTCTCCACACCTTGGTGCCTGGTCAGTAATGACAGATTAGAACAGAACTCAATCTAAGGCTGTTTTCACTCCTGGTTTGATTGCTTGGTCTAAGTTCGATACCACCTCCTCCCCGTCCCCCTGCTGATCCCTTTTCGCATTGTACTTTTAGATCCAATGAGTCAAAATTTTTGTGGTAATTAGCAATATCCCACAAATGCTGTTTATTGACCTGAACTTGTATTAAACCTGGCAAATCCCCTTAATGACTTAGGAGATGACGCCAGCTTCACTGTATTACTGAAGTATTTGTCTCTTTGGATTTATCACCAAAGCTTCACACAGTACATGATGGTTCTTCATTTTATCAGATACTTTTATCTAAAGAGACTTACAAATGAGGAGAACAAACAGAAGCGCTTCACCCTAAAAGGCGCAAAAAGTTCACCCTAAAAGGCGCAAAAAGTTCACCCTAAAAGTTTCAAAATTGCTTAGAGACATAACCATAGTGAGGAAGGTGAAAGAAAAGAAGTAGACAAATGATCTTTTGTAAATGTAGCCGAGAGTGCATTAGTAGGGTAGGGTCAATTGCTCACGAAAGAGCAGTGTCTTTAGGTGTTTTTTTAAGGAGGCTAGTGAAACAGCTGCTCAGGTGGAATTTTATTTAACAAGTAATTACACCAGCGGGCACGGTCGAAGTGAAAGATCCTAGGGGCCATTCAAATGCAGAACATAAGATTCTGGAGGGCACACAGGCCTGAAGTAGTAAGTATAGATAAGGATGTGTGGAGCCAGTGGTTGTTCTGTAAGAAAGCATCAATTCTTTGAACTTAATGCACGCATTGGCAGCCAATGTAGTTCAATGAAGAGAGGTGTGACGTGCGTTCTTTTTGGCTTGTTGAAGACCAACCGTGCCACCATGTTCTGGATCAATTGCAGAGGTTTGATTGTACATGCAGAAAGGCCTGCCAGAAGAGCATTGCAGTCGTCCAGTCTAGATATAACAAGAGCCTGGACAAGGAGTTGTGTAGCATGCTCAGATAGAATCCATTGCAAATTGTACATCAGATGTAGATTATATATCATATATAGCAGTTTTCTTTAACGACTTAGGGCACACTGCGTTCATCTCAACTCCAGGTGACTGCACAACAAACATCCTTTTCAAGTGCACTCAAGTGCGATGCACTGGTGTGCACCTAAGTTAGGTTTTAGGGGTTACTTAACCTAACCCTAAACAGCTTTCACACCATCCCAATGACCAAAATCTAGACGTCAAACTAACTCAGATGTACACAAAAAGCACTAGTATAAAGGCACATTATACATATTACTTTACCTCCAGCAAGCACTTGCTTTCCCTGCCAGTAGATTCTTCACATCACCTCCAGAGGCCAAATATACCTGTAGTCAATAAGCCAAGCAAGTCCATTTAGCATTTCACATTGACCTGCTCTAGTACAATTTGAACCGTAAGTCAGAAAAGTGTCATACCTCTGAAATAGCACTGGCAAGAGTGCAGTCTGCAATATCCTGATATGAAGCTGATAAAGATGAGGAATAGCCAAAAGAAAGAGTGCGTTGTCGAGCACAGGGAGGTGATGATGGAGTGGAGGAGGACTCTGGCTCATATCCAGTGATGGATGTCTCTAGGCTGACATCTAGGGAGAAAAGTGATTCAGATTAATGAAACAGATTTTCATTTTTTGGATGAATTATTCCTATAATGAAGTGGCTTGGAAGCATAGCCCTTGGGTTTTTAGTTTAAAGCGTTTAGTTTCAGTGAACACAAGGGAATTTATTAGGTTTATTTATTATGATGATTCTTATAATATTCTTATAAAATGTCTTTAGTGCTTAATTTGTAGGCTATTAATCATTTTTCACCTGCTTGCGTGATAGCAAATGGGGCTGTTGGAGATGGTAAATGTTTGGATTTGGGGAGGTGGTTATATATAAGATTTTTTAAAAACTTTGTTATATTAATAGTTTTTTTTCGTTTTGTTTAAAGTGCAATTTGAATTTAGAAATGTCTTTTAAGTTTTTCGTGTTTCAATAAATACATTTTTTAAAACAAAATCAATAAAGCAAAATTATTCACCGACCCTTGGCAGGGGTGTTGACCATATAATCGGATATTTTTTATATATCGCCCAGCCCAAAAGGGAAGTTCAATCTTTCATGAACAATTGCGTGTACTCAATTCCATATTGCAACATGTTACCTATTAATTTTTGCACATTTGTTTGTTTTATGTTTTTTAGTAGTCTATGGCAATATAAACATTTTATTTTATTTAAAATAAAATTATTAATTTGTGCTATGGTTCTTTCGGGAAAAAATGCATCAAACAAAAACTGAAAAATTGGCTCCATAGTGAAAAAAAGTTTCTCGACCCCTGGTTTAAAGGGTTACAGCTCACCCTGGACTGACAGCCATCTACGCTGGGCTTTTGAAGTCTGTAAGGGCATCACAGGAGGTCGAGTTCTGACTTTGAATCCTGAGACTCCATTAACCTGTGTGATGAGGTGAATAAAAGAGGTAAAGACATTACCGCATTTAAAGGAAATAGTTAACTCGAAAAATGACAATTCTGCCTTCATATACTCGCCCTCAAGTTGTTCAAACCCATTTGACTTTCTTACTTACATGGAAAACAAAAGGAGATGTTAAGCAGTTAAGTGATAATTTACTTTCATTGCATCTTTTTTCCATACACTAAAAGAGAATGGTGGCTGAGGCTATCATTCTCTCCAACATCTCAAATTTCCATGGAGGTAAGAAAGTAATTCAGGTTTGGAACATCATGACTGAGTAAATTTATTGGTGCTGTGCCTCACCTGAATGATTGGTGAGGTATTGTCTTTCAGTAAAGCAGTATTGCTGCTGTTGTAGCCTGATGTAGGCCCAGAGGAAAGACTCAGGTCTGAACCAGTGCATAAAGTACTGCTACTAATGCGTGTGCGAAACTGCAGGTCATCCTATGTAGGATAAGAGGAGAGAGCACAGAACAAATTTAAAAAACTTAAATCAAGGTATGGGCATTAAGGTTGAATTCTTCTTGCAAAGAAACAAATATGATCAAGAAGGTTTCTCTGAAACACCGACCTTCACTGCCTGTGCGAGAGCTTGTTGCTGAAGTCGTCTCTTCTCTTGCTCTGTCCTCTCGCGGAGTCTGTCTCGTGCACGTGCAATCTCTGCTCTGGCCTCCTCACGGGCACGGCTGTAGTCACGCAATAGAAGCTCAATATCAGATGGACACTGACCCTCCCGCCTTGGCGGATCGGGAACTCTGGGGAAGAACAATTGGTTCAGTATATAGAAGTCAAACTTTAATTGTTTGACCAATTAGTTTTGCGTATTTCTAAATTACCTGCTAGTTTCAACTATCTCTTGGCGGAGCTGTTGCAGATATTCCCTGCGCCTGCTTGGTAGGTCTGAAATTCTGTGAGATTGCTGCTCCTTCTCATGATTTACAGGGATCCGGTGCTTACTGGGACTGAGGCTTCGAGCCCGGCGGGATGCTTGAAGGCGGGCATCTCTATCTTTTCTCAAACTCTCAATGCTCCTCCTGTGCCTAATGACAGAATGGAATTCTATTCATAACAAACTGTACAAATTTATAGTAATACAAATTATTTTTTTAAATAACTTTAAACATGCAGAACTTTAAAGGTGTAGTAAGCAATATAAGCCATTCTGGAATTTTCGCCAGATTTGATTTCGCCACTGAATTAGACACACAAACTCTTTTCAAATCCCCGTCCCTACAAATTTCTAATTGTACCGTTAAGACCTCTGTAATCAGAGGAGCAGGCGAGCAGCAGTGCATCATTCTCAGTGTTGTTAATAGCATTGCTAGCAAAATGACCTTCTTACACAACAAATTAACAACTGCTTATGAAACTGAATATGTTGTTCAGGAATAGTTCACTCAGTCTGTTTGTCCATACAATGCAAGTCAATTGGATCCAAAACATTCAAGCTCTAAAAAGGAGATAAAGGCAGCATAAAGGTAATCGATACGACTTTAATCATCTTCTGAATCAATACGATCAATTTTGGGTGACTCAATCACTATAAAACTTGACATTTGCAGTCTCTTTGACACCATCATGATTTGAAGCTTTGAAGCTTTGAAGCTTACACTTCCTTGTGCTTGAAGCATGCACAGAACTCTGTACAGTACACAAGCCCGGTCCTTTTTGGAGCTTGAAAGTTTTGGACCGAATTAACTTGTATGGACAAACACACATCATGTATCCTTCAAAATATCTTTGTTTGTGTTCCGCAGAGGAAAGAACGACATAAGAGTTTGAGACGGTATAACTACACTCTCAGCATCCTGCTTCCCATATACAGTTTGGGCTGCCCTGTAAATGTGGAAAATGATTGGCAGGCAGAAAATGCATCAAAGTCTACTGATTGGTTTAACAGAATCTGGCCATGGCCCGCAGCCAAATTTTTCTTTTCCGTTTACAGAGACTAACATTGTGACAGAGACAGTTGATATACTGTACTTGTTAGAAAGACTAATTTAGTGATATCTTTCAGGTAATAGGGACATTTTCTGTAAGCCATTCCATTAAAACAAATAGATTATAGCACCTTTAAATTAATAATAATAAGTAATCAAACTTAATACAGACCTGTCAAGGAGCTCTTGTTTGGTAGAGGCTGAAGGATCATCTTTGGAACCAGACTTGAGCATTTTAAGCAGAGTGTCTGTTTCCCCTTGACCGTAGTGCAGCCTGGCCTCGGTGAGTTCAACAGTCAGCCGATGAGGGCTCAGATCCAGATGTAGAGACGCCATAACTTGCTCACGCTCTTTCCTCAGCCTCTCAATTTCTTTTGTTCTACTATTGGCCTCCTCGAAGGGTTCTAGTCTACAGATCAAGCTAGGGCTTTGGGACTCCACTGGCTGCCGGTAATTGGGACTGAGCCCTGAGAAGAACTGTACGAATGGATTGTTTATTTTACTCAGAGTTGATGGTGGCTGCTGTTTGATGCCTGACCAGTTTGTAAATTTGTTGTGCATAGGCAGATCATCAGGGATCCACTGATATTCTTTGAGTAAGTTGGTCTCTGTCAGAGGATTGATGCTGACCAGAACATCGGTGTTGCATTCACTTGGAACCAAAGACATTGCATCATCTTCCAGAGACCTTTGATTCAAATTATCCCAATTTTTCGATATATACTCAGATGATCTGTTATACTTCTCTAGTATAGTGCTACTATGATTCAATTGGCTGTTAAGATTTGACAAATGGAATCTGTCTGGGCTTTCCCATTGAGGCTGCCTGACTTTATCCAAGGATGATGGGGAAGTTTGGGCAGCAATTGTGCTGCTTGGTATTTGTAGCTGAGATGGAGAACAGTTCGTAGTGGAATGAATCATTACCCTGTCCCTAACTCTTTGAGAGTGCTCCTGTCTCTCATTTTGCATACATTTGGTGCTTGAAGACAAGCTATTTATAGAGTACTCATCAGATCCATTAGGATTTGGACAACTAAGGTCACTCTGGTTTTCAAGGGTGATGGATGACACTGACATACCTGTGGATATTTTAGTATTTTGAGTGTGAAGGATACTAAGATTCTCCTGATGTAGAACCTTATTCTCATGATTAGACATTTCATGATCTTTAAATGGCATTTTGTATAGATCTGAGCACTGTTTCTCTTTGAGATTTTGGTCCACAGTTGTCTCATGGTATGTTAAATGCTGGGAGGTTTTTGCTTGAATTTGTTGGGCATGTCTTGCAGCCTTTACAGTAAGAATGGGTGAAGATGCACGATCCATGAGCGTGACTTTATTACAGTGATTCCGTAGGTTTACATTGCTCTGATATGGCTGATTCTCCTCTCTCTTTATGTGTAGAAACTCTTTTGCTTCAAGGTAGCTCGATGAAGACTTTTTGGAAGAACTATCAACTTCAAACGCTTCCAACTTTGGGGATTTCTGATTTGGTGCAACAGTCTCTAATGAAAAAACCTTTGGTGGCGATATTAGAGAATTTGGACTGTCTGCTGCCTTTGAGCCTTTGGACCGCAAATCAGGCATGCTTTTAATCCTTTCAAAGGCCTGTTCACTCAAGATATTGGTGTTACCACCTAGTTCGGACATGTTATGAAAATCTGAGCCAATCACTTTAACAATAACATTGACTTCATGGGCCATAGCACTCTTTGCTGCCGAAGAATTATCAGTCTGGATCCCAATGTCCATGGAAGTTTGCGTACAACAGTCCTTCTTGTTGTTACAGCCTGAATTCACAGTTGAAAATTTTAAATAGTTTTTAGGATGCTCATATTTTGGTGGTCGTTCCCCTGTTCTCATACATTGTATGTTCCCCAAAAGATCAGATGTGTTGTGTATCAGGTCAGAGATATGTTCAGACATGTTCTGAAGACTTGCCCATGTGGTCGGTGCACCATTCTCCTGTTTGGACACTGGCGTCTGAGTGCTGCTTCTTCTATGATGGCTCTTTCTTTTAAGGTCCTTATCAACCTCAGTGGTCTGTGTGCCATGATCACACTTGCTTTGACAGGGATTTCCATGTTCCTGAGATTCATACTCGGAGGAATAGACCAGTACTATGTCATTAACTTGACCTGAACTTTGGGTTAAATCTACTGAGGCACTATTGCAAGAATAACATCTCAAAGCTGATAGCGTCTGCTTATTTGAACTACTAGAGGAATAAGAACCTTCCTTCGGCAGAGGCTCTGAAGAAATTTGATCTCTTGAATCTTCAACGCTACTCAGTGTGCTAGAGAGCCCTTTAAGATTTGCATAATTTCTCAAATGGGAACTGAAAGGGGAGTTTTGATTATTTAAGCCATTGTCTACACTACAACACCTAGTTATGTTCATGTTTGAACTATCAAGCGGCAAGTGCTGGCCGGATATATTGGCAGCACTTCCAAAGGCCTGGTTTTTGTGGACTGCTCTGTTCAATCCCATAGCAGTTCTTGTATGAATAAAGGGGTTAATATCACTTGAGGCAAAATGCATTGCGGAATCTCTAGTATGCAAAATTGGTTGTACTTCATCATCCACATAAACATGTAAAATAGGTTTGAAAGAACCATTACTCGTGTCTTTTCCATCCTTTGTTTCAATCACCTCTGTTTTTTGTATTTTGTCAGTGGAACCATGCTCTACCCGACATGCAATTGTCTCATTCTCAGCTTCCCTACCCATGGTGACTCCAAATTCAAAGCGTGGCATACCAGTGTTTGGATGCTGGGTGTGTCTTTCTCCTGGTTGCACTTCTAATGATCTTTGACTACTTGCTGAAAGTGAAGATGTTCTGCGTTCATGGAGTGAAAGATTTCGGTGTCTGTCATGAGCAACAGCACTTTGTCTGCCAGATGCCTGTAAATCAGGTTTAGTATGAGACACCTTACTAGACACATGAATTTTAGATGTGGTACTCTCATCCAAAGACAAATCAGGTGTCGAGTCAGTAGATGAACTTGGAGGTGCCGTAAAATGGGCCCTTCTGTATCGCTTTTGTTTTCCTCTCTGCCTATCATCTTGCCTCAACATGTTTTGTATCATCCACTTCTGTGGGATGTTCTCCTCTATCTTTGGCTGTTGATTCACATCTGTAATTATAATGTTCCTTTGTGTTTAGACTGGAAGGAGTCTTGTGATACACCTCAACAGGTGATGAGGGTTTGACCAAAGATTTATCAGGCTCTCTTTTTTGTATTTGTGTTGACTGGTGCTTTTGAGGTGTAGGTGGCTCTTGGTTTCTCGCAGGTTGGTCGTTACAGTTCTGAGTTGCTTTGATACAACTATCTTTAATCTGAAACATAGTCGGCATCTCAGTTACTGACATATTCTCTGATTGTGGTTCCTTGTCGAATTTTACAGCCGCACAGGTTTTTAACACAATGCGCGATTTAAGTATTTGTGTATGCGAGGAAATGTGAGGGCCTAAATCTGAAATAGTGGTATCTTTTCTAAAATCTTCGAATCTGGAACTCTGATGTTTGTGCTCCACAGGTCTTTCTCTGTCCTTATCATGACTACTATTGATACCAGGGGTAGTTTTTTCAAGGGCATGCTTGGTACCAGTTTTATCTTGGCTCACACAACTGTGATGTTTTCCAATGTTTCCTGGCCCAAATTCATAAAACGCTAACTTGCTTAAAGGTCGGGCTTCAGGAGTATAATCATCAACTGTTTTGTGGCAATGTTCCATGCTTGATTTCGTATTATATGGGCATATATATACATTTTCATTTTGCACCTCTGAATAAGAAGGTAATATTGCAGCACATTCTTCCATGACTTGCTGAAATTGATCAAGTGCATTTCTATTGCAATCACTTCCTTCAGAGTGCACAGCTGAGGCAGTATGTTTCACTGTAGCTTCAGAGGGTGGTGACACCTCAATTTTGCTTTTAGTGGACAAAGTAAAGATTTTGTTAAGACCTGGTGAACACAAAGTTTCATTTGAAAGTGTTGAATGTCCATGCATAAGTGGTCTATTGTCAAATTTGTGCCCTTGGATTTCCATAGCAGCCAATCTACTTTTTGTTTTGTCGTTGACTACTTGAGCAAACTGATGGTCAGCTTTCTGGACTTTTTCTAACCCATTTGTCTGCTTCAGCGACTGAGTCACTTGAGCATTCCTACATAGAAGCTGTGGTTCTATTACTGTTACTTTTCTACCTTCCATAACCCCTTTGCTCACTGAATCTGTCTTTTGAGCAGTGTTTAAAGCATCAACATAATCCTTGCTCTCTTGGGTAGATGAAACGGTTTTCTCTCTGGATGCATTCACAACCATAGATGTTTCTGTTACAAAAGAAAACACTGATTTGCTCACATTTGCCCCATCTGTGCTCTGTGATTCGATGGCACAATATACCTCTGACTGCATCTTATCGCTGATATTCCCACATTTGTGACCTTCTTGTTCAACTTTTATCTCTATGGAGGGTCTCTCCATACTATGTGCATGTTTTTCTTTAGTTACCAAGCCTGTGTGATCTCCCAAGGACAAAGAATTTCTCGATTTTATTTGGGTGTCATGGTTCACCAAGTGCACAGTAGTCGCGCTTGTAGGATTCTCTGTTTGAATATTTTCATATTCAAATGTATTTTTGTTTGTCTCGGACTTCGGACCATCCAGTATAGCTGATGAACAGTTTTCTTTGTTTGTTTTGGAGTTGTGATCTTCTCCAAAGTCTTCGATCAGAGACATATTAAAATGTTCTTTCACCACCTCTGATATTTTATCATGAATTGCAGAGTCGCTCATTTGAAAATATCTGTTATTAAATGTCTTTCTCTCCATAATCTGAACTGCATTATTTTTTTCCTCTTTTTTGATCTCATTAAAGTTCAGGCTTGCAGAATGTGTCGGTGTCAAACCACAATCAAATGTATTGCTTTCATTTCTAGAAATATTGCTATGACCATTGCTGATTAAAGCCTTGTGAGCATCACTGGTTAATGGTGCACATATGATTTCCTTCTCATTCAGATCTTGATCAGTGAGCAAATTTTCCAAAGGCTTTGTTACTGATTTTCTACTGATAACTGAATAAGCAGATTTGTTGACATTTAAACAAGCAGATTGTTCCAGATCCATATTTGACTGTACTGATTCAGTGTCTGAAACCTCTACATCACATTTCTTTGGAAGCTTCATATTTCCCATAGAAGCTTTACAAGAATCTTTGTTCTTTTGACAGGTTCCAATGATTGATTCTTTCCCCAACAGCACACCAAAGTGTCCATTATCTCTATCAAAAGTATTACCTTCTTCGTCATAGTTCTCTGATTGTTTGATTGACAATGCATCATCTTTGGTATCTCGTAAGCAATACATTTTATTGTACTGTTTTGGGTACAAACAATAATTTTCTTCATAGCCTTGCTGGAAGGTTTTTTCATTGCCATAATTTTCTTCATTGATACTGGGATGGTCCATCCTGCTAGGAGTTTCACATACTAATCCCTGTTCATCTTTGGAGCTCTTGACTTCTGGATCTCCTGCATTGTGGCATGGTAAAACCTGACAGCCAGTTCTTAGATTTAAGTTTGTCTTCACAGAAGAATGCTCCGGGTACACTGGGTAATGTAAATCTTTCCTACAAGTGCTAACTGGGAAGCACTGTAAATTACTCATGCTTGTCGAGATGTCAACATCTTTGGAACAAGAGTTGATCATCAGTGCTTCAGTCAAAGTGGGTTTCAGTGGTTCAGATTTAGCAATTGGTTTATTGGTGTATGTTACTCCATCTGGATTGGTTTCTGTAGAAGTTGTGCATGGTTCTGCAATGCTAGTCAGCTCATTATAATCCTTCAACATCTCAATGCTTCTTTGCACCATGGTAAAACCAGGATCACTACTCTCGTGGCTTTCTAACAATAGGGTGTTCTCAAAGGATGTGTCGTTTTGTTCTTCAAGCACTGTGTTTACACCCTGTTTGGAGTCAGAATGAGGTGAGGTGAGCTCTTCTGACAAGTTCATGTTGTCTGAGAGATCCAGACTTGTAGAACTTTGGCAGCTATTGCTCTCTATTGTTGTGTGTAGATCTTGTTTGATTCTGGGGCTTTCCGTTGCATCAGTGGATGACCAAGCGTCAGTAAGCGCAAGTATATTCTCTGTCTCTCTGCTAGTGCCACTACAGGGTCTAGATTCAGATACTAGACACAAGATGTGTGGAGGTTCTCTAGCCTTGTCTTTGTCATTCTCCCTTTTCAACTTTGGACTTCCATTTAGGCTCCAGAAAACCTCTGCAGGTACTTCTTTTGATATTTCCTTCTCCTCTGTATTCCTAATTAAGTGAGAGCTACATGAGGCTGGCAATTTACCAAAGTTGGGGACATTCTGAAGCCTCAGCACTGATCTGGCAGTAACATGCTTCCCACTACTCTCTATAACAAGGGAATCCTGGGACATCTGACTGTCTTCACTCTCAGCTTCACTGGAATTACCTTCCTCCAGCTGAAGCTGCTCAGCTAGAGCTGTGGCATAAGCAGATGAGAGGGAGTCCAATGAGAAGATACTGTCACAATCTGAGGATCCATTGGGATCCTCCACACCACTCTGTTCAACCCATCTGGCAGTTTCTTTTTGCACTCCAACCCATTTCTTTTCGGTACTCAGAGTTTCTGCACTATGCCAGTGCCTCTGTTGCTGTTTCAATGAGCTAAGCTGCTCTAAACTTTCATAAGACATTGTCGATCTTATATGGTTTTTCACAGTTTGTTTTTTGCATGATTTCTCATTAAATTGACTTGTTTTGTTCAAAGATTTTGCACCTCTGCCACCACAGGACCCTGATGGTGGCTTGCGGAAAACCTTGACCAAGGCAGTCCTGATCCCTGGGCAAACTGAGCGGGAAAAAACCTTGCGGATGTTCTCCAAACCTTTGCTGCCACTTTGAGAGAGAATATTTGTCCCCTTGCCTGAATGTCTCTGTGTGCCTAATTGTTTTATTATTGGCAATACTTTTCTAGTGGCTTTGGGGTTTGAATCCAGACAAAGCTTGTCTTGGTCACTTGTGTTTTTCTTGACTAGTGATTTTGAGAGTACAGATTGTGTTTCAGTCACTCCAGCTGATCTTGCTTCGTTTACAGAATTTATGAGGCTTTCTGAAAAACTTGAAGCCCAACTTGAAGATCCTTGGTCATATCTTGAGGGCATTGTGTTTGAACGCCTTCTAATCTTTTGATCTTGGAGGCATTCATCAGATACCCATGTAGTGGGGCAATCAAATCCAGTGAGAGATGTAAACTCAGAAGACCTATTCCTTTTGAGGAACTGGCTGTTTGGGAAAATACAAAAAACTTGATACAGTTATATTCTCTTAAATAGCAATCACATTCCACTGCTCATAGTCTCATGATACTGATAATTTTAACTAAAGAAATCTACAAATTCGCATACAAATTCCGTAATATGTGCCAATTGGTTTTATACAGATAAGTTAAAGTGAAAATCCTTTAAGTGATATTTCACCAAGAAATGTACATTTTGTCATCATCTATTCACCCTGTTATTGATTCAGAACCATACAACTTGCTTTACTCCATGGAACACAAAGAGGACATGTGGGGCAGAATGTTATCCTCACTTTCATAGAATGGGAAAAAAACATCTCCTTTTGTGTTCCACGCAGGTAAGTAAGTCATATGGATTAGGAACACCATGAAGCTGAACTATCCCTTTAACATTGTTGTTTAGATGCTTAAACTAACCTAAAAATAGGAGTGTGCTGGGGGTACAACCGGGACAGAAGATCAGCAGAGAAGGAATGTCTTCGCAAGGTCAGTGGACGTCCTCTGGACTTTGAGGTGTACCCCAGCTCTGGAGATGAGGTTTCATCCCCTCCTTGTAGAAGCTCATTTTCCAGCCTCTGCAGTTCTCGCTTTGCCTCCAACAGGTGGCGTTTTCGTGCGATCTTTTCCAGTTGGTAATGTAACCTTTTGCGTCGCACACGATTCTCAGCTTTGCGCAGAGAGTGATGTTTCAGCAGTTCCTCCTGCACCACTCTTTTCCTGTCACCCATCAAGAGTGATGGTGGGACTGTTTCTGCACGGTCTTCCTCCACATTCATCTGACATGATGAACCATTCAGTACAGGAAAAATGGAATCTGTCTGAACCCCTGACTCCAGTGTTCCCTTCTCCCTGTGGGCTGCAAGGCGTTGCTTTTCTTGCAAGATCCACTGCTGGACTTTAGTTACATAAAATCAAATCAAAACAAATACAGTTTAGAGGAACATGAGGCTGTGTAAAGACGATTTAACGACGATTTAACATTTTAATTTTCAAGTATTCACAAATATTCTTTAAAGGAATAGATCACCCCAAAATTTTTATTATTTTATCATTTACTCACCACCCCAGATGTGTATGACTTTCTTTCTTCTGCTGAACACAATAATTTTTAGAACAATATTTCAGCTCTGTAGGTCCATACAATACAAGTCAACAGGGTCCAAAACTTTGAAGCTCAAAAACGCACATAAAGGGAGCAGAAAAGTAATCTGTATAACTAGTGGTTAAATCATGACTTCAGAAGCAATAAGGTAGGTGAGAAATAGATACATTTTTACTATAAATTTTCCTCCCTACCAAGTAGGTGGCAATACACATGAAGAAATTGAATCGGACTTAAAAATATCTGTTTCTCACCCACACCTATCATATCGCATATGGAATTTAATCAATAGAGTCATTTGGATTACTTTTATGCTGCCTTTATGTGCATTTTGAGCTTCAAAGTTTTGGACCCTGTTGACTTGCATTGTAAGGACCTACAGAGCTGATATATTCTTCTAAAAATCTTTGTTTGTGTTCATTAGAAGAAAGAAAGTCATACACATCTGGGATGGAATGAGGGTGAGTAAATGATGGGAGAAGTAAAATTTTTGGGTCAACTATCACTGTAAGCTTTCACATGGGCTGTTAGAAGGATTTTTGGGGTTTTCTTTACAATCAAGCTCTATAAATGCCAGATTTCTAACTTTTTTATTTAAGAAGGTCAAATTAAAACAGTCTTAAACTTTTTATAGTATCTTTTATTTATCCATAATTTATTTTCTTTCTTTTTTCTTTTTGCTATCCTTCAAAATGCCTTATTCATAGATATTTTTAGTTTTATTGCTGTCCCAGATCCAGACTTTCAATCTTAAACTATGAAAATCCATCGCAAAGATATGAATTAAATTTATGATGTAAACAAAGAGAAAAATAATCCAACTGCTTTAGTATTGGTTTTGTGAAAATTATTTATATAATTTTTTTACAGGCGTTGCACAGATGTCACGTCATTTCTACTACAACAAACAATTTAGCCTTTAATAAAGTTGTATCAAAGTTAGTTTACTGAGGAGACAAAAAAAAAAAAAAAAAAAAGTATGTTTAATATAACATTTTATGTGAAGAAAAGAAAAATAAAGCCAAATCTCACTTGTGAACAATTTCTACTTATACAATTTCAATTTCTATTAAGTCCACAGGGCCAAATACACCCACAGTTGAAGAAACACCCTTACACACTGTCAAAAAACCACAGGGTGGAAAATTAAAGTATGTTTTAAAAACCTCAGAGAAGATTTAAGAATACATCTTAAAGGTTAAGACAAAGCAGTAAACTTTGTAATAACTATAGTGTGATCTGGCATTGAATCAAGTAAGACTCGGTTTGTCAGTATGTTCAGTATGTTCAGTACTCACTCTCAGAGTGTTGCTGTCGAAGACACGCCTGCTCTCTCTCCAGATCTCTCTCCGCTCGTCTCTGTTCCAGATGAATCTCCTCTCGTAAACACTCTACGTACCGTTGCTGCTCTGCTAGTCGCTGTCTGGGAGCCGATACATTGCCGTTCTCATGACAACCTGCTCCTGCAACCCTGAGCACACAACAACAAACATAAACTCACAGACTGGGGATGAGGCAGTACAACAATATGTTCACTGGTTAAAAATTCAAGCAAAAACAAAAACAATTCAAGTGAAAGTATTTGATTTAATAATGCATGACAGAAACAAAGCAAACAAACTAATTTCATTCCATCTATCCTCTTTTGTTGTTTGCATACTCTCAGTAGAAACGCAGCAACAGCAAGCCGATTCTATAAACAAGGTAATGTTTCTCTGGAGAGCTCATTATCAGTTCAACATTTAGAAACATCATGAACTTGTGCAATGCATCAATGAGGAAGCATTTGATGGTTCTGAAATGTATTGTTCTTGTGTTAACAAGAACATTTACCTTGAGTCAGAACGGAGCATGATGAGGTCTGTAGAGTTGAACATCAGACCTCCTTCACTGGTCTGCAAAGACCACAAAATGTATTACTCTTTGATTCAAGCAAATTTAGTACTAAATTGGGTGCATTCATTCAATCTTTACTATGCATGCAAATTTAAATAAGAAACACAATAACTCTTTCATTTGTGCAAGTGTACAGTTCTTGTAATGAAATCAAACATTCATGTTCTTACGGAGTATTTTTTGTCTAATTTTCCTATAAGAATTTGACTAAGGTTAATGTTTAAAACCAGAAAATACAGTTAGCCTATGGAGTTAGAAAAATAAACTTGTTTTCCCTTTGAATCAATCGTTGGCCAATAGTTTTTCTTGTTATAAAATTGTACTTAATTTTGTTAGATTTCTCTAAAAACAAGAAAAAATATCTTTATAAAAGTAAACTTATCTTGTTTTAAAGGAATATTCAGAGTTCAATACAAGTTAAGCTCAGTCAACAGCATTTGTGGCATAATGTTTATCACAAAAATTAATTCTGACTCGACCCTCCTTTTCTTAAAAAACAAACAAAATTTGGGTTCCAGTGAGGCACTTACAATGGAAGTGAATGGTGGCCAATCTATAAACATTGAAATACTCAAGGTTTCAAAAGTATAGCCACAAGGCATTAACAATTTGTGTGTTAACATGATTTTAATGTGATAAAAATCACTTTTCTTTGACATAAGTTATAGCCAATTTTATAGCTCCATTGCAATGATGATATAATGCCTTAAACCCTGTAAACCACTAGTTAAAGAACATTCCAGCTCAAATAATACACAATTTTTAAAAGAATTAATGCAAGTGCTTTTATAAAATTATAAGCTTCACATTTCTGCCTTTAAACCCTCCAAAAATTCACTTCCATTGTAAGTGCCTCACTTGTAACCCAGATTTTTGCTTTTTTAAAGAAAAGAAGTACAAATTATTTTTGTGGTAATCAACATGGTCACAAATACTGTTGATTAACTTGTATTGAACCCGGAATATTCCTTTAATAATGTTTACATGTTTTTACTGGAAAAGATGATTTTTTTGCAGTGCATGTATGTCTTTATTTTCTTTTTCTGAAAATGCCCTGTACATATACCAGCAGTTTTTTAAACAAATACATTTTGATTCTGGACAATGACTAGAGATGTACTCTGTATTCACAAACTGAAAATCAACCTACAAATCTATTATGGAAAAAAAGAAGCAAATTATATGATGAGCAAAACTATTTGAGCAAACGGTTTATAAATGTACATTAATTTCACAATGTATTAGTATTTTAAACCCTAAAACTTTATGTCCAGGTTTAAATTCGATTTTAACTCCCAGTTTTTGGACGTGGACTACTTTATTCTGAACCACACTGTATATAGGTGTAATCGTGTGTGTAATCTGTGCACTGTACCCGTCTCCTCTCCCTCAGAACTGCTGCTTCTTCAGGGTGATTGAACCTGAACTTATGAAGTCCTCCTAAATTTATCACTGCACCTTCGGGATGATAGAGTTGCACAACAAAACATTAGAACATACTTACAATATAATCTGCTATTTGTATGTAAAGGTCTGTGCAGGAAAAAAATGGGTGTAAATGGGTTTATGTGCACATTGTATTTACCTTGTGCGAGTCTGCAGGGTTCAGTGACCTCTCTCTCACCGACCATGCAGATATTCCCCGGGACAGGCTTCAGGGTCACCACACCACTCTGATTCTCAATCTCACATGCAGAACCTTCTGGCAAGACTGAAGGGTTGAGGAGCAAAGTAAATCAATACTGTCCACTTCAAACAATTGTATTGCCCTACAGAACTTATTGAGATGAATATGAGCTACCTATGTGAGGTTCTTCCAGATTCTCATCCCGAGGCCCGATTCTTGTCACCCCTTTCTACAGCACCAAAAAAGACATTAAACATTAATAGGATTAGGTGCACTGCACTGTTGGACATGTCCAAAACAAAACATTATTAAATCCTAAAAGGAATATTCAGAGTTCAATACAAGTTAAGCTCAATTGACAGCATTTGTGGCATAATGTTGATTTCCACAAAGAAAAAATGTTGACTCGTCTCTCCTTTTCTTTAAAAAAATGCAAATATCTTGGTTACAGTGAGGCATTTACAATGGAAGTGAATGGGGCCAATTTTTGGAGGGTTTAAAAAAGGCAGAAATGTGAAACTTATAATTTTATAAAAGCAGTAATTCTTCTGTTAAACTTGTGTATTATTTTAGCTGTAAAGTTGTTTCAAAAATCTTTGTTTTATGGTCGGTTTAAGGTTTACGTTATGTTGTCATGGCAACAAAGTTGTAAAATTGGATAAAACAGAAAAGGTTAGTAAGCGACTTTATCACACTAAAATAATGTTAATATGCAAATACTTTGCCTTGTGGTAATACTTTTGAAACAGTGAGTATTTTAACATTTATGGATTCGCCACATTCACTTCCATTGTATTTGCCTCACTGTAACACAGATGAGTCAAAATTAGTTTTCGTGGTAATCAACAGTATGCCACAAATGCTGTCGATTAAGCTTAACTTGTATTGAACCCGGAATATTCCTCTAAATTGTGTTTATTTGCAGTAAGCTCCAGCTTTGATCACACATCAAAGCTATGCAGGGAATTTGTCAACTCTGTTATGTGGGATAAAACGTCCAGGAACAGAATCATTCCCAAGTGGTTTTAGCTTTTAAAGAAGGTAAAATGCAGAAACTGCGAAGCCTAGAGAATTTCATGGGCTATACGGGCTAACCTCCTAGCACAGATTTAAGTAAACACCTCTGAGGAACTTTTACTAAATGTACAACACAACCGCATGAAAGTAGGTAAGTGAAAAGGAGAGAGGGAAAACTGAGCAGAGAGAGCAAGACAACATGACCAAAGCTCTTTTTTACCTTCCTGTGAGACGTATCTCAAGAGTTTTGCAAACAGAACAAGACTAGAAAATACAGAAGAGAAATGAAGAGACAATCTACTGTAAGGAAAGACAAAGAATCATTAGTTAAACACCAGACAGAGCAGAAGACTTTTGTAAGGAGCAGACTAGCTGAGGGCTGAACAGATATGACTGGAAAAAGCAACCATAGACCTTAGTAAGGTAAGATGCCATATTTAAAGGGATAGTTCACCCAAAAATGTTTATTCTCTCATCATTTCAAGATTTCAGCTCTGTAGGTCCATTCAAAGTGAAGGCAGCACAAAAGAAATCCAAATTACTCCAGTGTTTTAATCCATGTATTCAGAAGTGATATGATAGGTTTAGGTGAGAAACAGATCAATATTTATGTCTTCTTATTTTCCTATAATTTCTCCTCCCTACCCAGACAAAATGCAAAATAATAAAAGTGAAAGTGGAGATTTTTAGTAAAAATGTACATAAATATTTATCTGTTTCTCACCCACTCCTACCATATCGCTTCTGAGGACATGGATTCAACCACTGGAGTCTTATGGATTACTTTTATGCTGCCTTTATATGTTTTTTGGGCCTTCAAAGTTCTGACCACCATTCACTTGCATTGTATGAACCTACAGAACTGAGATATTCTTCTAAAAATCTTCCTTTGTGTTCAGCAGAATTAAGAAAGTCATACACATCTAGGATGACATAAGGGTGAGTAAATGATGAGAGAATTTTGATTTTTGGGAGAACTATCCCTTATATCGTTATATCAAGCTTCCCGCTACTCGCAAGCTGAAATCTCTGAGCTGCAATGGTGAAAACGGTAATTTGAGAGCACACAGCCAATTATACACTAAACACACTGATATGAGGTTCTGCAGATGGATACTATTGGACCCACTGCATGAAAATCAAGCATTAGTAGTGTGTGTTGTGTTTGTGTGTGTGTATTCGTGCCTGTGTGTGAAGGAGATGACAGGGCAGAGAGGCACCTCTTATTCATACTGTGGTATGCAGCGCATGTGACTGTATATCATTTAATTAAATTACATCCTTCTGCACTTGGCAATATATAGCCTTTTTTGTTATTATTTTCAAATGGTCTTTGATTTAATCTCAAAACTCTCAAAATTAACAACAAGATGATATTGTACCATTTAAAAAATGTTGGTATCACGATATTTCATTATAACCGTGCAACCCTAATATATGTATAAATATATATTCACTATAGGCATTTCAGTGATGTTTCCATGACTTCATAAATTGTATTACTTTCCATGACACAATTTTAAAATTCCCTGCTATTTCCACATTGTCCACAGGAACCCTATAACTTGGTGTCAATCATTCAGCCGATGCAACATTGAAAATACGTCTTTACAGTGAACAAAAACACGGTTGTGAAAATTAGATGTGACCTAGGACTAGAAGATAAATTATTGAATAGACAATTACATCTACACCTTATAACCTCTTTTTCATTGACACAAAATTGTATAAGTCGTGTACCATGACTAAGGTCTACATTGCATATAACTTGCTGGATAGTAACATTTCAAGGGGAAGCTACAGTTAGGCCAGTACCCGAAGATGGTAGATGGTGACTCCTGTGCTGAGGACGTCTGGTTCCAGAGCGATGAGGTGGGGCAGGAGAGAGTGGATAAGCACTCCAGCTCTGTCCTGATTAATGTCCACACTGTAGCGTTCTAGCAAGGCTCGCTTATCATACCAACTGTCAGACCAGTCTTTCGTCAGCTGCTCCACCTGAAAAGACAACGTGATTGTCTGAAAAACGTTGCCTTCTGAGAAAGTATACAAAGATAGGATGGCGTAATAGCACGTCCGAATCCAACTTTTGCATAGCATCTAATCTACTAAGACGCCTTCATCTGGTTGTTTTTTAAAAGGCAGCATATATGTATCTTTCACTGCATATGGTGGCCCACAGTCAGTACAGCTTGGTGGTTGCTAGAAAGAATAAAAATGGTGTCTGAGAGAGGGCAGATGAAATTAAATAAATATTTTTTTCCACATATACTGTGTGTCTATTTTGTTTCCATTTTTTTATTTCTTCCATTAATTGCTAAAATTAAGCATTGCAGTAAATAAATATTTGCTTCTTTAAGCTTCTTGAATTTGCTCTAGATTATTAGACATGATGTTATGGTGCCTTGGAAGACTTAAAGGGATAGTTCAACCAAAAATGAAATTCTCTCATCATTACCTCACCCCATCCCAGATGTTTATGACTTTCTTTCTTCTGCAGAACAAAACATTTATATTTTTAGAAAAATATCTCAGCTCTATAGGCCAAACAATGCAATGCAAAACTTTGAAGCTAAAAAGCACATAAAGGCAGTATAAAAGTATTCCATAAGAATCCAGTGGTTATATCCATGTCTTCAGAAGTGTTATGATAGATGTGGGTAAGAAACAGATCAATATTTAAGTCCTTTTTTACTATAAATCTTCATTTTCACATTTTTCTTCTTATATTGTTTTTGCTGACTCACATTCTTTGTGCATTTCGCCACCTACTTAAATATTGATTGGTGGTGGTGTAGTGGTCTAAAGCACATTACTGGTAATCTGGTAATCAGAAAATCGCTGGTTCAATCCCCACAGCCAACACCATTGTGTCCTTGAGCAAGGCATTTAACTCCAAGTTGCTCCGGGGGGATTGTACCTTTAATAAGTGCTCTGTAAGTCGCTTTGGATAAAAGCGTCTGCCAAATGCATAAATGTAAATGTAAATGTAAATCTGTTTCTCCCCCACAACTATCATATCACTTCTGAAGATATGGATTAACACTGGAGTTGGCTGGATTACATTTGTGCTGCCTTTATGAGCTTTTTGGAGCTTCCAAATTTTGGTACCCAATCACAAGCATTGTATGGACCTAAAGAGCTGAGATATTCTTTTTTGTGTTCAGTAGGAGAAAGTCATTCACCTCTGCGATGGCATTAGGGCGAGTAAATGATGAGAGAATTTTCATTTTTGGATGACCTATCCCTTTAACGCTAGTATATATTTCATTTTTCCAGATGCCGTTGCATCTCGTGCATGGTCGAGCACTTCAGCATCTCAAAGTACATGCTTTAGAACTTTCATGCAAAAGTTATCGACTGACTGGGCAGTGAGGTGGCAAGACAGCCTAGGTGTTTGAAGGTAGGAAGTGGTACAATAATTGAATATCTGACTCTAGTGTTTCATGTATATGAACTCACCTTCAGTTCATTCTGTAGGACTATATCAGACAGGCTGCCTTCTCTTTCATCATTGAGCGATGGGCTGGGGTTCCTCTGCTGTGAATGGCAAAGGCAATTAATGAGCGCAATACAAACACTTTTGTCTGAATATGGACATTTGGCTAATATCATCCACATTGTGACAATGTGACCTAACCAGGTGCAATGTTACAAAGCATCAAGTGATAAATCACATCTATAAACAGCCATGACTGTCAGTTTTTTTTATTGAAAATCAAATATGTTTTGATTGGCTCTTATTTTGTCACTTTGCACAGCATTTCGCTTTCAGTTAAATATTAAGAAATATTACATGAGATTCATATTATGTTAATCGGCTTGTTGTAATGTGTTGTGTCTAGTTAGGATGACATGTACGAATCTCATACCATTTCAAAGCTGAGCAGCATGCTCTTTAGACGATCAATTTCCTCACGCAGTTCTCTGATCAGCCTTACATTGGCGTCCTAAAGTAAAACAAGTAAATGGTTTTATTTTATTTCCATTCAGTGGACACAACACAGGCTTTTATTATAAGCTGATGTTGGTACAACAAGTTCTACAGATACACATGGCCACACCTCGTTAACTCTTGGCTTGTTGACGATGTTCCTGGCGTGAGCTGCGTAGCGGAGGGTGCTCAGAGTCTCACTGTAGCTGCTGCTGGATGGTGAGACAGCTGGAGAACAACGAGAATAATTTAAATACAGAAAAGACCAGCATTTCCACACTGGCCCAGCCTGATTAGTGCTGGTCTGGTTAGTTGGTGAGGCTGGTTGACCAGCATGGCCTTGCCATGATGTTCTTGCTGATTAACCTAGTTTAGAAGCCTGCTATGGACACCAGTACACCAATATACCATGCTGGGGACCAGCAACCAAAATACAACATATGCTGCTGACCAAAAGTGCTGGTCTTTTCAGAAGGCTACTGCAACAGATGCAAGACAAGAATATCATTTTCATTCTGAATGACTTACTTGCAATCATGATAGTCTTTGAGTTGCCGCCCAGACTGTCTTTGAGGAGCCAGGTGAGGACGGAGTCTCTGTAGGGGATGAAGCAATGTCTGCGTCCACTGCCTGACAGAGAGCTGGACTGGCTGCCTACAGTGCTCCCTTCACCCTCACTGAGCACACTGTTAATGCTCTGATTGCTGCTGAACATCTGACAGTTCTGAGCTGGAGGTGGCAGCAAAAAAAATATTTAACAAGGAGTTAACAAAGAGGATACAAATATTTTCACAAGTTCTTCAGAAAATGCAAGCGGTGCTTGCCCGTGCAAAGCCTGTTGCCACAATGCTGGTGGTTGCGTGGGCATTGCTAAGGTGTTCTCAGTGGTTTTAAGCATCGTTACGAGATTGCTAGTGTTTTTGGGGTGGGTGCATGCTGGGCATTCTGAAGAGCCCACCCGAGTCCTTAAATTTAAGTCTACTTTATATTTTCACCCATTTTATTGTCCACCAGGAGTCAATCGTAAGTCCAATTGCTGAACAGGGCACACATATTCTCTAGCACAGTTTGTTCTCATTCGCAGAAAAAATTATTTATCATGTCCATAGCAAAAACAGTGTGGAATGAGTTCCATGTTGAATTTTTATATTTAAGATAAGGGTTATTTTCAAATCCATATATATATATATATATATATATATATATATATATATATATATATATATACACACACACACACTCACTTCTTTTCCTGTCAAAATGCATTTATTTTCTTTTTGGGACAGAACACAAAACAATATGTAACAATATAATGCTTTATTAACCTTTTCCAAACAAAGCCTTCAACAGTATAAAGATAGAAATATAGCACTGATTTAAGTAACATTAAACGTTTCCCAAAGTCTAAGTGGGAGGTTGATTAATTAAAATAATTAGTCCCCATAGGTTGAGTATTTATTGCAATAGGCATTAAATCTCCTAAACTCTCATCCTCCACAATTTTAATCAGCCAGCAGACAGTGGCTATCCACTTTGCTACAGCAATCATGAAGCTGCATTCATGATTTGCATGAAAAGTGCTTGCAGACAAAATGTCTCATTCTGCGTTTTTGTGATAGTTAAGACTCAATGTGCTTCTGTGGTAAATAAATAGCGGTTCAAACATCTTTTCTATCACAAGTTCCATCTGGGCTTGTTTTGTACAACAAATAGTGTTAAGAGCTCATTTCTCCATCATTTAATCACTGACACAGAACTGCTGTTGTGTGTGTGGTGTGTGCATCAGTGTTATTCTGTTAAGTTAGGTTTTATTAAGGATAAATGGGTTAATCGCGCACAAGAAAAATAAAAGCATTAAACTTTTTAACAACTCGCATTAATCACATTTTTTGGTAATATAATCGGATTATTTTGGATTACTTTTTGATTACCTGTGATCTAACTCTTGTTTATTTGATGTCACATGCATTTGAGTAGGATAATCTATATAATTTTGACATAATGCTGCTGACATAACACATTTAAGAAAACGTAATCAAAATATCAGAATTGATATTCCTTTTTTAATTTTACTCGCTATTTTTGGCAAAGATGGCAGAAAAGGATTGTTTGAATTATTCTTATTTAGAAGAGGATTTTTTTAATACTATTGTCTTGCAGGTTTGAAGTTTTATTTTGTCCAGACTTTCAGAATTAATAATTAATGAAAGTAACTGGATGTGATTTAGACATATTATTTCACAGTTATACATCAGCAATGATTAGTAGTTTGCATGATTATTTGTCATGAGAAGGCATGATCTAACATATATCAGCGATAGGCTCATTTAGAATTTAATGAGTAAAAAAATTATTAGGGGACCAAATAATTTATGAACAATTTACTGCAGTTGCATGATTCATGTGTAATCATGAAATCTATAAAAAGTAACTGTAATCTGATTATAAGTATTTTATAATGTAATTTAATCTAATTACAAGTACTTGATTGTTGTAATCTGATTTCATAATCCAGATTACATGTAATCCATTGCTACCCAGTACTGGCAACAGCTATAGTGATTCCCTGTTTTCAAATATGCACTATATAATATGCCAAAAGTAGAATGTGAAATGAGTAGGATGTCCAAATCCTAAATATCATAAAACACTAGGCAAAAAATACCCGGATGATCAACTGCATCTACCGAGATTCTGACGAGTGCATCAGTTAGACACAATACTATCCCAAAAGAACTGAGGACCATTCAGATTCAAAATGCTGAACTACAATTAAGAGTCTGGCAGCTCTTTTCAACTGTAAATGCTCTATATATATATATATATATATATATATATATATATATATATATATATATATATATATATATACATACATACAGGTCCTTCTCAAAAAATTAGCATATTGTGATAAAGGTCATTATTTTCCATAATGTAATGATAAAAATTAAACTTTCATATATTTTAGATTCATTGCACACCAACTGAAATATTTCAGGCCTTTTATTGTTTTAATACTGATGATTTTGGCATACAGCTCATGAAAACCCAAAATTCCTATCTAAAAAAATTAGCATATCATGAAAAGTGTCTCTAAACGAGCTATTAACCTAATCATCTGAATCAACTAATTAACTCTAAACACCTGCAAAAGATTCCTGAGGCTTTTAAAAACTCCCAGCCAGTTTCATTACTCAAAACCGCAATCATGGGTAAGACTGCCGACCTGACTGCTGTCCAGAAGGCCATCATTGACACCCTCAAGCAAGAGGGTAAGACACAGAAAGAAATTTCTGAACAAATAGGCTGTTCCCAGAGTGCTGTATCAAGGCACCTCAGTGGGAAGTCTGTGGGAAGGAAAAAGTGTGGCAAAAATGCTGCACAACGAGAAGAGGTGACCGGACCCTGAGGAAGATTGTGGAGAAGGACCGATTCCAGACCTTGGGGGACCTGCGGAAGCAGTGGACTGAGTCTGGAGTAGAAACATCCCCGCATTCCCCAGGTCAAGCCACTTTTGAACCAGAAACAGCGGCAGAAGCGCCTGACCTGGGCTACAGAGAAGCAACACTGGACTGTTGCTCAGTGGTCCAAAGTACTTTTTTCGGATGAAAGCAAATTTTGCATGTCATTCGGAAATCAAGGTGCCAGAGTCTGGAGGAAGACTGGGGAGAAGGAAATGCCAAAATGCCTGAAGTCCAGTGTCAAGTACCCACAGTCAGTGATGGTCTGGGGTGCCATGTCAGCTGCTGGTGTTGGTCCACTTTGTTTTATCAAGGGCAGGGTCAATGCAGCTAGGAGATTTCAGGAGATTTTGGAGCACTTCATGCTTCCATCTGCTGAAAAGCTTTATGGAGATGAAGATTTCATTTTTCAGCACGACCTGGCACCTGCTCACAGTGCCAAAACCACTGGTAAATGGTTTACTGGCCATGGTATTACTATGCTCAATTGGCCTGCCAACTCTCCTGACCTGAACCCCATAGAGAATCTGTGGGATATTATGAAGAGAAAGTTGAGAGACGCAAGACCCAACACTCTGGATGAGCTTAAGGCCGCTATCGAAGCATCCTGGGCCTCCATAACACCTCAGCAGTGCCACAGGCTGATTGCCTCCATGCCACGCCGCATTGAAGCAGTCATTTCTGCAAAAGGATTCCCGACCAAGTATTGAGTGCATAACTGAACATAATTATTTGAAGGTTGACTTTTTTTTGGTATTAAAAACCCTTCTTTTATTGGTCGGATGAAATATGCTAATTTTTTTTAGATAGGAATTTTGGGTTTTCATGAGCTGTATGCCAAAATCATCAGTATTAAAACAATAAAAGACCTGAAATATTTCAGTTGGTGTGCAATGAATCTAAAATATATGAAAGTTTAATTTTTATCATTACATTATGGAAAATAATGACCTTTATCACAATATGCTAATTTTTTGAGAAGGACCTGTATATATACACCATGAAAGTAAATACCTAAAGAACATACTTTATTAACAGACGAAAAGTACATTCTTCATCAAATGCTGTACAAACTGTAAAGGTACACAAATTCGGATACGGTTATTGCTTTAGCAAGCACCACTAGTAAGAGTAGATATGATTAAAGAAAGCCAGTGCCTACCAAGAGCAGAAATGACGATCCCAAGCGTGACGAGAGATTTGTTGATGTTGGCTCCCTCTGTTATTCTGTCTCTGCAGTAGTGCGGGTCTGCTCGCTCACTGACACAGCACAAAGAATAGGGTCTCAAGCCAATGTCAGAACTTCACTGTTCACAATTAAGATGGCCATCCAGTGATCAACCACTAGGGGAAACTTGCCCACGTATCATATGTGTTATTGGTTTAAGTAAAACTACAAACAAACATAGACAACTAACCTGCCAGCCAGGTCCACCAAATTGATCTTGCTCACAATTTCTGAAGGAAGGTTATTTTCTAGAATAGCCTACAAAAAACAAACAAAAGCACAAAAAAAACATTAAGCTCAGTGTTCTTAGTGGTTTAGTCAGACTTTAGTTAATTTGATAATCAAGCAAGAATATATCTAGAATAACCAGCTGCTATATAGAGCAAAGTACTTTAAACAGACAACTAAACTAGTCTTATGCAGTTTGCAATGTTTAAAAACAGGGCAAAAGACAAACTGATGGGGATCTGATGGTGCCATGGAGAGGACATTAGATTCAAACCTGTGTGTATCGAATGGTAAAGATGGCATGAGATCGACTGCTAGCATCATGGACGTGTGTAGCGGCGGTGATGCGGTTGGCGATGCCCACCTCAAGCAGATCCACTGCCTGTTTGTAGTCTGTCACTACATGTTGAGAGAGACCTAGAACCAACATACAGTATAATTGCATCATCATCTTTTCTGATTGGACAAAGAAACTTAAAGGGATAGTTCACCAAAATTGTTTCATTCTCTCATTATTTACTCTACCTCATACCATCCCAGATGTGTAGGACTTTCTATCTGCTGCAGAACACAAACAAAGATTTTTAGAAGAATATCTCAGCTCTGTAGAACCTTACAATGCAAGTGAATGGTGACCAGATCTTTGCTCCAAAAATCACATAAAGGCCACATAAAAGTAATCCATAAGACTCCAGTGATTATATCTTTGTCTTCAGAAGTGATATGATAGGTGTGGGTGAGAGACAGATCCATTGTAATGTCCTTTCTAAGTATAAATCTCCACTTTCACATTTTGAAAGTGAAAGTGGACATTTATGGTAAAAAATAAATATTAAATATTGATCTGTTTCTCACCCACACCTATCATATCACTTCTGAAGACATAGATGTAACCACTGGAGTCTTATGGATTACTTTTATGTGGCCTTTATGTGATTTTTGGAGCAAAGATCTGGTCACCATTCACTTGCATTGTATGGACCAAAAAAGCATATATATTCTTCTAAAAATCTTTGTTTGTGCTCTGCAGAAGAAAATAAGGGTGAGTAAATGATGAGAGATCTTTTATTTTTTGGGTGAACTATCAGTTTAAATAATGGTAAACAATATAAAAATCAGGAAAAGATGAGCAATTTCTATCACACTGCATCATATACCTAAATATCAACACAAAAGACTTTTATTTTAAAGAAAGATAACAGAAGAACAATTTTCAGACAAAACATTTCTCAGAAAGAAGTGTGCTAAGTATTCAAATTCAAACAGTCCAAAATTAAGACAAAAAGGATTCGGATACTTTGTGGTTGTCTGGCCTAAGTGTAACATGTCCGTAGTTAAGGTGATGAACTACACCTGTGGTTACTCTACTCTGCATCTGTATGATCTGAAGAGGAAATGACTTCATACATCTACTGAAAATGACCATGAAACCAGTTGGTCAAACGTAATTGCAAACATAGTCCTGAGAAAGGGTCTAGCATCATATGTTTGCAGATGCCACTTAGATTGTCATTTTATTATCTAATCGAATGCAATGAAATTCATACATTTTTATGTGTGGTTGAAGTGTCCAAATACTTTTAGGGGCCATTGAATGTACATGTGTGTGAAAGACATCTTGATCACTACTGCTCCACTGGGCTCCAAGCAGCCACATGGAAGTGAGGTCACTTCCTTTGCTGCACTGGGCTTTCTCCTAATACACAATGACTGGATGTTGGAGAGTCAGGGAGGGATGGAGGAGGGGCAGAAACAGATCTACAAGCTTACCACCCCTGGCCCAAGCGGTGTTGGGAATTGAGTTGCAAATGCAAACAGTCAGGAATGAATAACTTTACACATTTACTGTACCTCTTAAGTAAAAACACACAACAATTTATCAAAGCCTCCCTTAATGTTATAACACACATTGAGAGCTTTCCTCAAAGCACAATGTTTTCATAAGAGTAAATTATGCAAGGTGAAACAAACTCAATTGTGGGGCTTCACCAGACTTTTGTATTCTTTCACAAGGAATAGCCTTGAGGGCAATTTTTGGAGAAATAGTTTACCCAAAAATCATTTCCTCACCCTCACGCTGTTTTAAACGCATTTTACTGTCCTTCTTCCAGCGAACAAAAATGGAGATCTTAGGCAGAATGTTAGCCCAGTCACCATTCACTTTCATTGTGTAGCAAAAAGATGAAATGAACGTGAATGGTGACTGAGATTCTGCCCAAAATCTTGTTTTCTTCAAAAGAAAGAAAGTCAGGCAGATTTGAAACAACAAGACTTGTTGGTGAATGATGATTTTTGCGTGAACTATCCCTTTAAAGTCCCCCTGTAATGCCTAGACAAGCAGTTTTCTTCAGCATGTTGACATATCTCCTACTGAAAGTTTAAAAAAGGCTGGTGCTTTAAAAAAAAAAAAAAAAGCCAATAGGCTTATTTATACCCTTGCTGCTTCTCATGCCTCAGCACCAGGAAAACAAAGATGCAATCTCAATACAGTGTCCGACCACTTTTTCACTGATAATATACTCACAATACACCAAGAACTCTTACTCGTACTGTATATCCCCAAATAAACCTTTGTAAAAAACCCTGCATCAAACATTTGAATAAACTCCAACAACTTTCCTTGCATCAAGCTCCTGCATGCGTATTCTATTCAGAAGTGATCATCCCTAAGCCCTATTCCTTCAAAGGCCAATTACCCTCCACTGTAAAAGCTTCAGAAGGCCGAAGGCTGAAAAAGTGGAGTAAGAGTCTCCACGAGTAAAGATGTTGACTACCACCCCTGGAGTCACGAGTTCGAATCCAGGGTGTGCTGAGTGACTCCAGTTTGGTCTCCTAAGCAAACAAATCGGTCCGGTTGCCAAGGAGGGTAGAGTCACATGGGGTAACCTCCTCGTGTACGCTCAACAAGCCATGTGATAAGATGCGCGGATTGATGGTCTCAGATGTGGAGGCCACTGAGATTCCTCCTCAGTTAGCATATAAATTGTCGTAAAGATAATAGATATGGACTAAAAGCAGAAAAACTTTCATTTTTATTTCACAGAGACTTCAAATTTGCTGTTTGTGAACACTTACCCTGCACATATGGCCCTTTCTCTGGGTGTTCTCGAACCCTCAGGGGTACTGGTTTCTTCTGTTCCACACCTCTCAGCAGATCACGAACACGCTCATTATAGATCTCTAAAAAACTGTAAAGGAAAACAAGGGATTGCATTTGGTTTTTGCTTACAAGCATGCTAATTTTTCAACATCCTGCCTAATGTAGAAATGCTTCAATCTTAGAAAAAGCTTGGTAATGTTGCGAAACAGATAGCAGGGTTCGACAAGAAGGATTTTTTGTTAATGACACAAATGTGCCAGTGGTTCTTGCTCAGCCAACATTTCCATGGGCCCCAAGCCCCCAACACAACAAATCATACACTCTTTTTTTTATTATTATTTGTCAAATAATAAAATAAAGAAAAAAAAGGTTTCTATCTCACCTTATTTCAACTCTACAGCTTTGTCCATCTGCAGTGTCAACACCAGACCTAAAAAGCCCCTGAACAGATGGTAGAAAGGCTCATTCAATAATTAACATTTAAAACATACCATTTCTGAGTGTTTCTTCAACTTCAGGCACTTTCATGTTCTAGGGGTTGGTTTTTAAACTTTTTTCTTTTTGTTGTATGATGGTCACATAAAAAGTGATTTAGAAACTTTATACAAGGCCACAATCATTTATTTTTGGTACTTTTCAAATGAATAGATTTACATGTTTAAAGGCTTATCACAGACCCAGACATTCAATATTAATCTATGAAAACCCTTTATAATTTGTTTAGTATCATTACATGTTTAAAACTATGATAATCTAAACAAACAGTGAAATAATTACAAACCATTTATTTTTTATTGTGTGAAAATTATTTCTCTCAATTTGTAAAAAATTACCACTTTCCCACAACGTCATTTCCACCACAAAAACGTAAAGTTAGTGTACTTGTTAACCAAGTCGACAAAAGTGTTGAAGAGTATGCTTGAGATGAAATATGAGATAAGTTTAAAGAAAACAAAGAATAAATCAAGGTAAAACGTTTTAGTAGACAAATGAAATAAAGTGAGAGTGTTTTATCATCAAGCTAAAAGTGTCAAAAGTTGAAGAAACGCCTTTCAGAGTGAAAAGAGTCAGAGCTTATATCTCAGAAATGTCATTATCGACACCAGTAACTTACTTGACAGATCCTTGGAGTCAGCCCCATGGAATCCTGCAAAGAAAAGTAGGACACACAATATTAAGGTTGAAATAATGCTTCCCCAATGTCACCAATGACTTAACTGATGGTAGCACTGTTACTTACTGGAGTCCCCATCATGGTGTATGTTTTCCCTGAGCCCGTCTGTCCATATGCAAACAGACATACATTATACCCTTCTGAAGCCCCAGACAGAACACACACACCCAGATCCTGAAACACCTAGAGGAGGAGAGGGAAATATCTTTTAAACAGTATTAGTTTAAACCCTTAGTAGTAATCTTCGACATGTAACTTGTCAGGATGTGAAATTCTCTTAAAATATATGTTTACATAGGTAATCATTGTTTATCACCAACATCCTAGCATGCTTATCTTTTCATAGACAAGCACCATCTAATATAAACATAGGTAAATGCCAGCATAGTGCTGAGATGGGCAGCATTCTTTAGAAGAGATTTTAAGCCACCTGGCTTTAATGAATTTTGAAGACAAACAAACTGAAAAGAGAGAAATAGAGGGAAAGAAATAAGTCCAAGTGGGTCTGGTGTTAGATTAGACCACACCAGCATCTGAGCTGTAAGTGTACTGAGCTGCAGTAGGACTTTCCCTAGTTTTTTCATTTCTCTCTCCTTAAATTGAGAGCAGCTAAAGTCTGATCTCTGTACACTCTGAAGGGCTCTTGTAAATACAGACACAGCACATTCTCTATGTCCTAAACATACACGATAGACTTCAAAGACATGGCTCACTTGCTCACTCACTCCCTCCCTCCAACAAGAACACACAAATACACACCAGCAACGAATCATCTACATGCATGCTCATTTGAAAAATGTATTCAAAGAGCACAGAGCAATGACCTGTTCGGTCATGAAACTAAAGGTTCGTTGACATGTAATCTGTTAGCCAATCAACTTGCGTACTCTCTCTTTGTCTAACGTTTATATTGTCTCAGATGTTTGCAAGTAAGCTGATTTCACTGCAACGTCCTACGAGAGTTTTCACTCTGAAACCCTCCTCCACTCCTGCACTAAAGGTCTAGATCTGCTTTAAGGGGACTCTTTGTATGTCTAATCATGCAGCAGCAGCATTTTCTTCATGCTTGATGCAGCATGTCTTATGTATGTCAAATTGTGCAGCAGCAACATGTCATACATGCTCAACACGGCATGTGTATTTTTTATATAGCAGTAATAAGCCTTTGCACTTGCTGTGCCGCAGTAGAGGCAGATCTAGTTTGCCAAGACTAAACCTACCAATATCTATTACAACACTTTCAATTTATTCAGGGAGTTGTCATGAATGATATAATTTCATCGGATGCATCAATATTTTTACACATTTATACACCCCTAAGGTTTACTCTGCTACACAAGGCAGAAATGTGTCATCACAATCAATAAATACAGTTCACTGTCCATGAACTTGTAAATAAAGGAGGTGTAAATAAATCCCAATCTATGGCAACAAGGCAAAGCTCACCTCTTGACCCTCTAATGTCCTTCACATTTGGTATTTGTTCTTCCTGAACAAATTCCCCATAAAGGTACCCAAATAAATGGCCATTCATAATTTCTTAGGTTAAACACAGCTAACAACTGTCTTATGCATGGACTATATTCATTATAGTGTTAATAAAACCTAAAACTACTAAAAACATACCCCTAAATTCCATGAAAATACTTTTTAACAATATAACAATATTAACAGGATGGTTTGACACCCTAGACATGTGTCATGTCAACCCATATTGTGAGTATATAAATGGTTATATGGGTAATAAAATTGTTATTGTAGGTCTCAAAGGGAAAGCATGCACAAATACACACTGTGATGATGTTTAAAACCTAACAGGTGAAAAACAGAAAGAATCTAAAGTCATTTGACTAGCCTATATTTACATAGTGAATGGTATGCCACTCTCCAAACAACTTCGAAAGAAGGTATTAGTAACACACATAATACCTAACTGCTACACGTTTGTTTTTCACACACCTTTGTCTATCTTCATGAGCTTTCAAAATAATATAAAAAACACATCTTTCTTATTGTGCACCAAAGGTGTGGGAGAGAGAATGTAATTCGACCTTCATGTACATTGAAAACCCAGTGAGTCAGCAAAACAAGAGCCTCTCTGAGGGTTTTGTTACCCATGTGTTTGAGTCCTGGGGCCTGGCGGGCTCCGTCTCGGTGTAGGTCTGAATAGAGGCTAATTTGGGATTTTGTCTGCAGGGAGAACTGATCAGCATCTAGTAGTTGCTTCAGTCGCTCTAATTAGCCAGAGTTTGATTCTTCAGCATGAAAGAATCAGTGAGGGAGCTTGTTAAAAGAGTTCATCTGAACTCTGCTCACGAAAGGAACTTTTCTCTGTTACAGCACAATAGTCGGGGCATCTTTTTAATTTGCTTTTACTGTCACCGCTGGACCAAGCACTTTTAAACATGCTTTTAAACATCAATATATCAGTGATTAAATCTGGTAGTGAATCAAGACCATACATACTACATACATAAAATTACATAACTTTAAATCGGTAGGCTGTGACAATGTTGCATTTTATTTAGGGATGCACTGATGTAACAGCTGCCAATATTTATCGGCCAATTATTGACCAAATTAAAACCATCAGCATATTGGATATAAGCATGAAAACGTTGATATGGAAAAAATCATATTTTATTTATAACACACGTAAAAACTGTGAATTTAAATGTACAATCCAAAAATAATAATAGCCACATTACATAGAAGACTTTTGAGACATTGCTATGATATCCATTAATGCCTGATGATTGATTGATTGATTGAATTAAGATTGTAAATCACATATGGCCTTGTGAAGCTACTAAACCTTAAAAGACTGCGTTTTAAAATACAGTCAGCATTCAGCACTTCAGTCAGTACAGTGTTAGCACAATCCATTATACAGATATATAGATACACAATCCATTTACACCGGACTGCTTTGTGAATGAGTGTCAATATAAAGCAGGATTTTCAAAAAATGTGATTCTCAAGCATGAATCAGTACCAACTGTTCATGTTTGCAAATCGCCTTTTCAAATGTGCATGTTTCCACGGCTAATGCAGCTCAAGTTTCCGTTATTTTGAGCTGAAACGTCACACACATTCTGGGGACACCTGAGACTTAAATTACATCTTGTAAAAAGGGGCATAATAGGTCTGCTTTAAACTGAATGTTTTAGAAGTACAAAATAACTTTTTCTTCATATCAATCATCCATCATGCTATAATATTTAGCCATTTTTGTATCTTTTTTATCTTTCTATCTTCTATTTAACTTAATTCCAAAGGGGGGGGGGGGGGGGGGTTCAATAAAATAATATTCAATATAAAATGTAAAAATATAAAATTTGAAACAAGCACATTTGCTTATATTCAGCAAATACTCATTTTAAGCTGTTATTTATCCCAAAATAAGTCACTTTTCATGCAAGTCTGCTGCCATTTTAAATAGATCAAGAAAAACATTGGAACCACTTTTTTCCACAGAAAACCACTAGATTGATCCATAAATATGTGAAACTTACACACCATAGGTTGATTGCCTCATCAACTTGAACAGAGAGTGAAACAAGGGCCGTCAAACATTGTGTATAATATTTGGCAGACTGCATTATAGGGTAACAACAATTATATCAAAAATGAATTTGATAAAATGCAATTAATAATTTTATTTTTTTATTTTACTGATTACAACAAAACTCATAATGTGAAGGTCATCTTTAGCAACACATTGTCATATGAACAATCATTCAGTAGGAATGGAAATGTTAACAGAACTGAATGTTATTAAAATCATACATTTCCCGTAATATTTTTTAAAAAGAGAACAGATTCTGCATAAGGTAGCCAACAATAAGCTAATGAGGTAGCTGTACTTCGAAAAGTGAAAAATCATGTATAATTCACTACTGAAACTTTATTATTTTCTGCAATGCTCCGAATCGGTAACACTCAGGTATCAAAATTATCTCAGAAGATTATTTAGCCATGCATTCATGGCTCACTCGAAGATCAAACTCTAGCCAAAATGGAGCCAATTTGGCACCTAACAACAAGTCCTGCAAGAATAAATACTGCAATCCATAGGAAATGAATGGCCCTCTAAGCTTAGGGGTGTGCATTCAATTATGTATGTGTGTAGACATAGGAAACCTTTAACAAAGCATATGATGTTTGCTTTCCTCCATTTCCCTCCTCAAACCACAAACAAAAACAAATGCACTTGTGGTGACAATGCAAGAGGGGAAAGCTGAATATAGAGTCGATTCTGGACAGGAAGTTGTCCAGAAGGTCAGTGCCTCAGAAAACACGTGATCCAAAGACTCCTTTGAGAAGATCAGTCAGGGAGGGATAAATCAGAAATTGGGGCAGTGGAAAACATGGGTCAGGCAGTGTAAACTAGGTGAGATGACGTCATTCAATAACAAACAACACTATCAGCAGTTCAGTTTTGGTTTCTCAGTGAACGCTTAAAGAGATAGGTCACCCAAAATTTTTTATTCTGCCATCATCATCATTTACTTACTGTTATGCTCTTCCCAACCAGTTTGACACATTTCAAGCTTCAAAAAGTACACAAAACAACCATAAAGTATCATAAAAGTGGTCCATGGTGGACTTGTGCGCTGTAGTCTAAGTATTTTAAAGCAATACATTAGGTTTGTGTGAGAAACTGATCACATGCAACCAGGTCACAGAGTCAGTGAGTTAAACTCGAGAAATGGATCAATCAGATTTGTGAACGATGTCAAAAAGAAAGTCATACAGGTTTTGTAACAACATGAGGAGAGTAACAATGAATTGTCATTACTGGGTGAAATGTTTCTTCTAGAAATATAGTCAAAGACTGCCTATATTCCCCAGGCTAAAAACAGAAAAACTGTAAGGAGGAATAAGAAGGATGGATATGAAGGCAGAGGGAAACTCCACTCTATTAAAAAACTATTAGTGGGTAATACGTCCACATTAAAGTCTTAAGGTCTGTAATCAGTGCGTGAAGGGGAGAGGCTCTTTAATGTGGCCTTTTTAATAGCCACTCCTGAAAAACCCTTGTTTCTTGTTAGATCCCATGGGGAGTGCCAACTGAACCTGATCCAAGGCGAGGGCCGTCCCAGACCATAGACCAATACGTCAGCTCCTCTTCTTGTTTTTATACAAAGAACAGGGCCAAAGATACAGAAACACATGGCGTACACTGGAGGCACATTAAATAACATGCATATGTCATTGCATTAGATAACGAAATAACAAACCAAGTGGCATTTATTTGAAAGAAAGACAGCACAAACACATTTTCATGCAAAACATTTCACAAAAAGATGAAAAAACGTTCAGGTTGTCAAACGTTTATGGAACGTGCCCATAGTTAATGTGAGTTAATGTTTGATATTTTATAATGTATTGCAATGAAAGTAATACTAAATGGTATGTTTGGATAAAATGTCCTATTTTGGGGCCACAGTGTGAAAGACATTTGATGATCACTACATAACACCTGTGGACTCCATGCGAGGACAGACATACATTTTAAGTGTACTGTAAGTGTCCAAATGCTTTGCACACATAATACGCAATGAATCACACAAATGCTAACAAAACAAAGGCAAATCATTTTAGAAATTTGTGATGTGCTATGAATGTCACTTGACATGATCAAGAAAGATCACTGAAATTATCTTCACCTCATTGTTATGATGAAAGTAAATATAATATATTGTCACAATGATTTAGACAACGGCCATATTCTTTAATCCTTAAATTGTGTTCTGGCCATTTTGACCCAAACAACTTTTTTTTTTTCTTAATCCAATTGGAATAAAATTCCTTGACTTTATTAACATATGGTATCTGAAAACACATACCATTGACCATTTTCTTTAAAATTTTTGGGTTTTATTTCACTTTGGCCTGGCCATTGGAAATAAATGGATTAGACTTGAATTTCATACACTAATACTCACTGCAGTTTGGCCTTTAAGCGAAACAATTTGCTCATCCATTCTACTAATAGCGACTTTTCCAACAATATATAACACATGGCTATAAAACTAATTTCAAACACTTAAGCATACGCCTTCAGATCAAAAGATTATTAAGATTATTGAGAAACATTTCAGTCAAGTGTTTCAAAAGTTTGGCCCAGTAGTGTGTGTGTGTGTGTGTATATTAGGGATGCCACAATTCTCAATATAATATTGAACCGTTCGGTACAACATCCACGGTTCAATATGCACGGTTTTGTGTATAAATCATTTCCGTGCATTTCATTTCTCTCCAAATTGGCTCTGTTTGTGTGACTTTGGGTCTACGCACTGAGATGAGGAAACACCTCCCCGCGAGTAAATATCCAATCACTATGCACTAAATTTAGGGGGCGCTTAACCATGCTTGCAATGCTGGTGCAGATTTCACACTTTAACATAACATAGGAAAAGATAGCTGACCTAAGGGATATTGCACTTTACATTCTGAATGAAGGCTACTGTACTGGAGTGCTGGTAAGTTCAATGAGATGGTTAATGTTTACTGAAGTCAATTTATGTTTACATGTATGTTTATTTTAAAAATGTAGGAATTCATGTGTTACCCAGTTTTTTTTTTTTTTACTAGCTTTTGCCGCTTAACTAGCTTCATACAGTGTGACCCACATTTGGTTTTTGATCACTGAAAATGAGTCAAACTTAATTTATGTCTGAAGCCACACTCAGAACCCCATATCTCTGGGATTTCACCATTTAGGGCTTAAAATATAAAGATAACAAAAAGGAAAGTTTGTTCTAAACCAGAATCTAAAAGGATATATTTAATATGTCTGGAGTCATAGGCACTTAAACTTTGGAAAAACAACAAATTTCTCATGTTTTTTCCTATTTTTGAACTCTATCTTATGTCAACACATTGGGATTCAATGCAACAAGGGGTGGGGTGCTGAAGTCAAATGATTTTATAAGTAGATCTACCCATCTCTGTGTTTCTAAGTTTCTTATTTTTAACTTGTTTTGCTCCAAAATCATTGTAGAAAATTTACATTTTAAGCCCCACTACAAAATAAAGCCCTAGGCATACTTCCATTTTGATGCAAATGCTTAGCATCTGCATATGGTCGAACGCAAGTCTGTCGAAGTATACTCCATATAACTGTGTGCGCATACACAGGTAGTTGGCGCATACCCGCTACAACTGCTAAGAGACACCGGACTTTTTCTCTCAAGGAGTTTAGGCCCATAAAGATGTCTTTATAGTCCTTCAGACTTGAGTTATACAAATGCAGGTATCTCCAGACCTCCTCACACAAGGCATCTTGACTTGCACATTAACTGTTGTTGTTTTTACTTTTGTCTACTGATGTTTAGTAGAAATTGAACCTTCTTCTGGTGCTTCTTCCTGACAGCAATGGCTCAAATTTGAGTGTTGCCATCTTGTGGACCCACTAATTAATGCAAATAACTCCAGGCACATGTGCATTCTGCGCGTACAAAGATGAGCAGTTCGAAAAATCGGGTTGCACGCATTTAGTGCTCGAGCACTCTGCTGATGATGAAACTTGCATCACACGTCCCGTACGCGGACACTCAAGTGTTCACGTCTGACCAAAGTAAACTTTGGGCTTAATGGTTTGCTTAGTAAATATTGACCCATAGCATTTAATATTTTGGGGTTTAAGCTTCTTTTATTTACATTTTACATTTATGCATTTGGCAGATGCTTTTATCCAAAGCGACTTACAGTGCACTTATTACAGGGACAATCCACCCGGAGCAACCTGGAGTTAAGTGCCTTGCTCAAGGACACAATTGTGGTGGCTGTGGGGTTCGAACCAGCGACCTTCTGATTACCAGTTATGTGCTTTAGCCCACTATGCCACCACCACTCTATATGTTTATCTTTCTTTTTACAATTTGCTTGGTTTAACATTCAAACTCCACTGTGCTAAAATTTCAGGTTATGAGTCTGAGATTCTGTTTATAACTTGATGTGAGTTTGGGTAGAGCTGGGTTACAGGGGACACAAACAGAGGTTGGAGGAGGGGGCTGTGGGAGAGAGAGGGAGACACTGAGCTCATTGGCAGGGGATCAGCTCGCTTGTCATTTGTCATACTTTCACAGAAATGTGTGGGTCATATTTGCATGGGAGGGAAAAGAGGTCAGGGTATTCCACACGCAACACAAAGATGGCCTACAGCATGTGCGCGCACGAGAGAGAGAGAGAGAGTGTGAGTGTGTAATTTAACTAAAGTTTTTATTTTTCTACAGTTATTCCAAGTCACCAAATGTTTGGAGCAAAGGTTAAACTACAGGATAAAAAATAAATGCAAAATCAGTGGAGATTTTCTCTTGCTCCTCCTCCCACTCCAATAAAAGTTCTCCAAGTGCAGCTGCTCTTATGAGGGTATGTGGAATATCTTCCACAGCCTGCTGTGTGGTTTCAAGTCCTTGCTGCAGTTATAGAGAGGTACATGTGTTCTCTGCAGGGGCATGTCTCAATTAATTCTCTTTAAAGGGACAGTTCATCCAGAAATGTTGTCGTTATTTACTCAACCTCATGTCAGTCCAAAAGACATGTTAACTTGTGGGTCATTGGAATCTGACATATAAAGAAATTCAGATTTCATGTGGTCAGTCTGTGTGTAAAGACATTTTGTGTGGCTATCCTTCACATGTCCAGCACACCACTGACACAGAAACCCAGAAATACTGAGAGCATAATAAAGTCGTCCACTGTTTCAAAAAGGAAAAGTCTAAGAGGGAGGAGGGACAGAGTGATAAAGAGACAGAGGGAGGGAAAAAACACAAAGCTGAATTCACTTGGGAAAGAAAACCAGCATTGTGCTCCAGCTCTGGACCAATGACGTCCTCCAAGCGCAATCTCACAGTGATTTTTTTTTTACTAAAGCAGCTGTGCCTTTGGCAAGAGCGGGGCTGCAAGTGACCCCAGTACCCTCTAACTTCCATTATGTTATACTCATGTCACTTTCTTAAGTCTATGATATCCAAGTTCAATGATATGAGTTCACTGTTGATACAGCAACTTTGGGAAACCAAATCAAAGCCCCTTTGAGTCCACCCTGACTATTTTTGAAAATATAAACAGGTAATCTGGAACAGTATGGAGATATGATTTCAAATCTTTCAGAACATTAACATGGGCGCCCACTTTTATGAATGCCTATCCAGTTTCAGCAACTTGGCAGGAGCGTTATTACTCATCTCATGTGTGAAGAGGTAAGCCAATCATAACAGAGGTAATTTACATAAAAAGTCTAAAAGGTACAGTAGCAAAAACAGTCTGTGTAATTCTAAGTAGTGATAATTTTGTAGTTGAGTTACACTCTAACCCCCCCAAAATGAGTAATCGATTACTCGTACATAAAATGTATTTTGATTTATTAACAGATTACATAGAACGGTCTCAAAATATGCTAACTTTAACAAACTATGCTTTTCTTTTGGGGAAAAAATTTTACATAGAAACTAATACTGATAGCATAAGGGGAATGCACAGATATAAACTCACATGTTATTATTAAGAAAAACAAGTGTTGAAAGTTGGATTTGTAAAACACGACTCTGTCCGTGTTCAGATACTTCACACACATACCGGTCTGATAAGCTTCTGAGTTTCTCGTACCGCTTCGCATTTCCACCATAAAATCAAATTCTCATCCCTTGGTTTGCATGACTGCAACAAGAACCGAATATCAATAGAGTAGAATTCAATAAAAATCAAATGTTACAAGTATTGCCACGCTTAACTTTGCTTTAAAGCATACAAAGATGCAATCATGTCTCCTCTCATTCAACAACTTGATGACACACATTCACAGCACCCCCAGTGGATGCAATTGTAACTTCGAAATTTGTTGAGAGATCCAGAGAGAAAGTACAGCATATTCAGCATTGCCCATGGTAGGCAAATGAGCAAAGGAAAATCAATTTGCATTATTCAAGAAGTGTTTTTAATCTGACTAGCTGGTGCAGAATGAGTGCTCGATTAGTCAATTACTTGTGCACATCCCTAATTCTAAGGGTTTTATTTACAAAATAAAATTACTGCAGGGAACAAAAATAAAATGCACCAAACGCATATATGATGTCATCTTCCAAGGAATAGTTCACCCAAAAATGCTAATTCTTCATAATTTATTTGGCCTCATGGCATTCCAAACCCGCATGACTTTCTTTCTTATGCAAAACACAAAAGAAAACCACCAAAAAACGTACATCCATTGTACGCGAGACGTACAGAAAAGTGCTAAAAACAATTTATCGCAAGTTCTTACGTGAACACACTAGCCACTGGGCAAATGTGTCAATGGCTTTCGGCTGCAGCTGGCACATGAGTGAAGCAGCATATCACACAACAGTGAATGGGCACTTGAGAGTATTTGAGTACATTTGATTCGTTTTGTAGACTAATTAAACAAACAAACCATGTCAAAATCACATGACATGTTCTTGGAAAATGTTTTTACGTGAACGATTGTACAGATGTAGGTATGTTTGCAGGATATCCTTTAATAACACTGCTCAGCAAGTGACTGAATAACAACTGGAATGAGCTGTCGGCTCAAAGTAGGAAGAGCTCCAAGTCACGCCCATTGATGACGTGGACCAATGGCAGAATGTTTAGCAGCAGGTATGACATTTTCCTGAAAGTTCGTGCTGACGAGCTGTTATGAACCACCGAAAAACAAACTCAAAAACACCTTCGTTTTGGCCAGATTTTGTTCTAAATGACGTCACACCCGTTCGTTCTTTGATTTCTTGTGAAGTATACCAGGGCCTTAAGAAAGAAAGTCAGGCTGGTTTGAAATATCAAGATGGTAAATTATGACAGAATTGCACTTTTGGATGAACTAACCCTTTAAGCATTCAGAATGCCCTAATCTCACACCAGTTTAACAGCTGGCTTACATTTACCCTTCTTTATCTATTCTGCTCCCAAACCAGATCCACCATCAACCTCTCCCTCCTCACTCTCATCTCGCTTTCTCTCTCCAGACATGGACATACAGTATAGAGATGGACATGTTCCTCTAGAGAGACAACCCCCAATCTTTTAGCCACAAGAGCAAACGCGTAGTATCTTTCCATATACACAGATGGAGGCGTAGGTAGGGTTGACTTGCTCCTAGAGAAAAGGAGAAGGGGGCAGCCACAGTGAAGGACTTGGGCTGGTTTCCCTTCTGCGGAGGAGTCTCTGGAAACCCCACAGGAAGGAGAGGCTCCAGTCTCATTCTGTCGCTAGCAGCCACAGAGACCCATGTAGCACAGCAAGATCGAATTAAAGAACAACAACAAGGCAGACTTAGGTGGTTTTCACACTGGGCACGTTTGCTGCAGTCTGAATCAGAGCGTGACAGTTCCCAGCGCCCCCAGCAGCTTTTGTCTGGTTTCAGACTCATTATGATTCTGTCGAACCCCAGAGCTTTTCCATCATCAACCTGTGTCATCACAAACTTGCACATGATGGAAAGCATAATGCAGGTTTTCCAGGGGAAGGAGACTATATCTGATCTTTTTTGAGGACACAGCTTTTTTTTTTTTTGAGGACACAGCTGGTTGCTCACTCACTCACATATATAAAAGGCACCTCACCTTTTCTGTGTCCCACAATGTTTCCCTGCCACCCATGATGCACGCGTGTGTGTTTGTTTTTGTGCAACTGATGATATTATCATGCTTAAAAATGCATGCGTAAGTCATTTTACTTCCTGAAGAAGTGCGGACCTGAGAACAGGTTGCTTTCTCACTCAAGCAAACCGCACCACAGTTCAAGTGCAACCAAACTCAGACCACCTCCTACAGGTAGTCTCGGTGCAGTTCGCGGGTGCACACCAGAGTTTGGAAAACGGCATTCACATTATCCAAACTAACCAATGTTTTACGTCATTCGACCCTGGGAGCACACCACAGATGTTAGTGTGAAGGCACACTTAAATTAATAATATCAAAACAGAAGAAGATCAGAGCAAAGCAGTTTATGATATCTGTGATGTGGTCAGCCTTTCCCTTTGAAAAACATTTTTACATGATAACCTAGTTTACATCAGAATACTATAAATCCTACTGTTATTGTTTCTACAGTAAAAATGTGGTAGCTTGATATTAGTCACCACTGATATAAAAAAAAAACAATTAACAAAATGACACAAAGATTATGAAAGTTTCTGAAAGGAAGGCAATTATGAATTAAGTGATCTTGAGATGTTTCATACTACGTTTAACTTTAAGGAGTTATTTAGGAGTTACCTAAATAAACGGTTTATGACACGACGCAACCAAAGTAAGATACTCCAAAAGCATCCGTCTGATGCAGTTGTAGATTGGTGTCTTTAGAATAGCCCTTATAATAAATCTTTCCCTATGTTTTTGGCCTTCTCTCCACACTGAGACAGCATTTATGACAGCAAAAACTGAGCTTTTCGAAAACGCCCTCCGAAGTGGATACATTTTAAAACAAGGTCTTCACATTATAGTGTGGACAGGGGAAACGGAGATATCTGAAAATTATGACATATTTATTGTTATGTGACGCAGTCATATGATCCATTCAACCCAAAACAATAAAGATGGCGGCCTTTGTTGTAGCGGTATTGTTGTGCCTACTATTCAGTTTGTACAAACTTTACATTGCATTCAGCCACCAAAACAGACAGAAGGAAACTACAACGGACAGTCATGACTGCTGAGAGGATTATTAGTGCCCCCCTGCCCACCCTCCAAGACCTGTACATCTCAAGAGTGAGGAAATGTGCAGGTAGAATCACTCTGGACCCACACACCCTTCCCACTCCCTCTTTGAAATGTTGCCCTCTGGCCGGCGCTACAGAGCACTGAGTGGCGGGACATCCAGGCACAAGAACAGTTTTTACCCTCAGGCCATTTACCCTGCCTCAGGACATCCCCCATTGTTCAATAATGTAAATACATATATCGTGTACGTATGTAAATGCTCATATTTAATTCAATACCTGTACATACCCCTACATTGCACATCCATTAACACTTGCACATGTACATACGCCATTCTGTTATATGTCCTATTATTTGTATGTCTCTTCATACTCTTACCTTATTTTATATTCTGTGTCTCACTGTAATGTTCTGTGTGCACTTGTTTCTCCTATCACCAAAACAATCCCTTGTTTACATGAGAACACTTGGCAAGAAAGCTCATTCTGGTTTTGATTGCATTCCTTTTAAAGATGATGGAAGTTTACTTGGAATTGCTGTCCGGCGATGGAACATGAAGGAAATTGCGTTTCAGACCGTACATGGAATGGCAATTTTTTGCATGTGTAGTAAGGGGACTAAAGAGTTTTCATCCGGTTTACTGTGGACGAGCAACATTTGGAAAACGCTTGAAAACAGCATTGTGGACAGAGAGCGTTTTGAAAATGTGAAATATGAATGTAGCTCCATTAAAAATGTGAATCACTTGATAGCCCTACTAATTATGTTCTTTTTTTATTGACTGAAACTGAACTTTTAAATAGAATGTACTGTAAACATACTGACTGATCCAACAAACCCCAACAAACACTGGAAGTTGGAAGTGTTTCTTGGGGCAGTGTGAACTAGCCTTCACACTTTGATGGTGATCTTACATTACTTTATATTTCTAACATAGTACCAATGACTGGAATAACTACATATTTTGGCAAGACCAATGTAAATTATTTGAAAGGGTATAGAATCAATTCCATGCCACATATATTTGCAAAAATATAAAGTACTGCAAAATAAAATAAAGTTTTGCAAAACAAAAAAAGTATTGAGCAAACAAAAAAAAAAAAAATTTAAACAAAAATTAAGTATCACAAACGTAAAATAAAGTATCGAGAGAAAAAAGAAAGTTTTGCAAACAAAAATAAAGAATTGCAAAATATAAATAAAATATAGCAAAAACCAAGATGTAATTAATTGCAAAAATCAATGACTGTTGTAAAATAATCTAAAGATCTTTTATCCTTTTTTATCTCTGCAACAGATTTTTAGGCAGCAATGATTTTGCCACACATCTTTTTCTTTGCAACGCTCCTTTTAATCTGCATTTCCATCAGGTGTGAGCTCATGATACCGTTTTGCCTTTGCGCTTCACTTTATGGCACTGTTTTGACGTGGGGGTGGAGTCAGGGGATTGGGGCGTGTACAACGGGCTCAGTGATGCCTCTCTGGAAGTTACGTCATTAGCTTGAGACACGGATCAAACATCATGGCTGAGCACAGGCATGCAGGTGGATCTCAGGTATATAAAGTTGATTGTTTAAGGAAACTCATTTTAAAATATTCAATGGGATACCCGTCAAGTGAATTTTTAAGACAACGGTTTAATTTTGAAGAAAATGCCTGTACTTTTTGTCAAATTGACAGAGACGTTCTGATCATCTTTTTTTCTCGTTTTTCTTCAAATACTTTTTGGGAAAATATGTCTTATTGGTTGGAATCAAAGATTCACTCACTGCCCACTTTTGCTAGGAAACATGTTATGTTTGGAATGCTGTTGGACGAGAAAAGAAATGAATTTCTTATTAAATGTAATGTTGATACTGGGCACATTTTTCATTCATAAGTCCAAATGTATGAAGACGAAACCGTATTTTTCTGTATTTAAAAGAGAATTGATTTGTAATTTCTTTCCAGCGTTGGAATGTATATAAAGTAAAAAGGCCCAGAAATTGGCTGGAATAATAAGAGACCTTGAGCTCTTAAAAGAGGAATAAAGAGACCTCTCTGTATTTGTATTTTTTATTTTATCCATTTAATTTATTTATTTTAACTTATATGTGCCTTGCTTAATTCTCATTTAGGCCTACCTGTACCAATGCCATTGTAGATGTACATTCTGTTTTTTGTTCTGTTCTTGTTCAATAAAAAAAAAAAAAAAAAAATTGTTTCCTTTTATTTAATTAGCATTAAATGTGCTTTAACAGCGTTTGCTTCAGATAAAGAAGTTAGAGATCAGTTAAAGCGGTGGCATTCACTAAAGTACAGGGGTTTCAGTACAGCGACGCACAAGGGGCGTGGCCATGACATAAAACAAATTTCAGGTCAGCGCAAATGCGCATTATAGTGCCTTCTTTCCGCGGGCTTTTCATAACAGCGACAGCAAACTAATGGAACAGCCATGGAGAATCTAAGACAAAATAGGGAAATCGGTAAATGTTTTTGTTGTTTTACTATGATACAGAGGCAGATGATTTTGTAAAAGATGCGGTAGCATTTTAATGTAAAGAACGATTAACGATAAATAATTTTTGTTACCGTTTGCAATATAAGTGCATATGAACTATGCAAATTTTGAATTAGGAGAACGCCTACACTACCACGTCACATTTTTACGCTGTACTGAAACCCCTGGAAATAAGTGACTGCCCTATTGATTGATTCTTATGTTTACTTTATAGATTATAATTGTCTATACCATAGTATGTTGTCTTCTAAAAAAATGTAAACTCCATATTTAAAAATATATAAATAGATGTTACATTATCACTGTTAAAGGAGACAATAAATAGATTACAAATAAAAAGTTAAACGATCGTAACAAATAAGCATCCCAGGAAACGATCTACAAACAATAAAAGAACATCACTTGTAATGTTAATTGTACAAAAGCAAAACAAATTGAACAGATTGATTCTTAAGAGTAGGTGCTGATAACCTGGTTATATCCTGCTCTACTCGAGGCAGAGAAACAGCAGGAGAAAGCTGTTGTTGTAGCTGCTGCTGCTGACCATGAGCTGCCTGAATATGACCGAAGCTTTGAGTCAGAACACTAATAAGATTCGTCACGAAATCTGGATATTCTCTCTGCTAAATGTGACATGGCAAATCATTACATGAGATGACCTAGATACACGTACATTTACTGTGAGCATTGTAAGAACTTAAGTAGCTTGTGAACAGGTTCGTTGAGCAATGGAGGAGTCAGGAGACAGCGAAGCAGGCTTGAAATCAGCACTTTAATTTCTTTCACGAGCATACGACGGTCACCGCTGTAGAAATGTAAACATACACAAAACAATATCACACTCAGTCTGTGGAACTTTCTGGACCCACTCTCTCTCTCGACACTTGGCGTCCCTTTAAATGTCTTTCTCCGTATCACTACAACAAGACGCAGGTGTTAGAGATAATTACAAACCAGGTGACAAGCCTTACCGCTCTCTCTCTCCCGCAGACTGACACAAGACCATGTTGCCGTCTCGGGCACCAGATTGTTACACATTTAGGTGTAATCAACCTACAAATGGCTTGCTTAACATTTACGCTGCATATTAAGCTGGGATACAAGAAAGAACTTGAACATCGAAAAAATTACAAACATCAGCTTTAATCAGTACTTGGTATTCTGCATCCTAATCACAGAGCTGATCAGAGAGCAACACATAATGCTGAGATTGTCTGGAATGGACCTCCGTCCCACAGGACTTTAAAAAGAGGTCAGTCTCTCTCTCTCTCTCTGACCAGACTCGGCTGCAGCCCGCGCAAGGAATGCAAGCACCAGGCCTCTGCTGTATAGCTCTGACTTGGCAAAATTAAAAGAGAGAATGAGCGAGTAGATAAAGAAAAGTGTTGTGCAGACAAGACCATCCTGCATGGGCCACCACAGTTCAGTCTTTCATGAAGTGAAGACAAAGACTCTGAGGGGAACACCAAGGCCTGGCTTAGAAGAAATGAGAGATACAGTACGGTTCATTTATTTACACTTAGGCTGCTGATTGGGTGTCTGTTTTTTTTTTTTTGGTCTGAAGTTTGCGAGACCTAGTGATTTTTACAAAAATGTAACACCATCTACAAGCCAGGCACAACACAATAAAGTGACATCCAAGAAAACATTTTTATAGAGACAGTATGAGGAAGAGATGGATCACTTGTAGAAAAATAGAAAGTTTTTGCCTAGAACATATGCACATTAGGTGATCAAAACAAAAAAAAGATCAGGTTTTTATTGGTGACAATGTATGTTAGCTACCAGAATATTAGTTACCTGAATAATAGCACATTAATAACCATAATATAACGTTATGTACAAAGGGACTGCATGTATGTAATACTTTGGTTAAAAATTGGTGTCTGCATTTGCGTACTTGCATTGAGTATGTTTTTAGCCTTAATCATCCAACCTTGCACATCCACTGACATTCATACACAAATGTAAATAAAGATCATAGATTATTTAAGGAGATTTTCATCAGTATTATCTACTGCGAGAAATACTAGTAGTGTCTTGATTCTGCAGAGGGATAATATTTTTTAAGATCTTTTCCTGGTGGTCAAAGGTTTGGTTGTGCAATCATCCCAGAGTCCACAGGCTATCATACTGCAGTCTCCACCCAACACATCAGAGATATACAAGCTCATCAGCCTGACATTAACATCAGCACAAGTGCAAAAGTGGGAGCTCACCTCCTCTTGTGATGCATAGTTGGGGGCTGATGAATCCACAGACCAGTAACAGTAATCAAAGCCAAACTCCATCAGCTTGTCCCTGGAGTCCGCCAGACCATCCGAACGCCCATCCGAGCGCCCCTCCAACTAAACAGAGAAAGCAAGACAGCAAGAAAGGGGGGATAAATGGGGTGTGGTTAACAAGATAAACAATATTTTTACATTCTCTGAAAAATGGTGCTTGCCCATCCAAAAGTCATCATGCTGCTAGGGCATGGTTATTCTGTTCCTAAGGTGCATTCTGTGTTTTTAGTGTGCAACTTTGCGTTTGCTACGGTTTTCTGCATGCAGAACCTTAAGTTTCAATTATATTTTGGGTAGGGCTAGACCAGTCATTTGTAAGGTCTTATATCAGTTGGGACATAAGGTTCACACTAGGGGCTTAGTGACTACTTGTTAGTTTGTAACTAATTCCCTTCTTACTTTGGTTGCACCATTTGTTCTTAAGGCAAGTCTTAAGGCCCTGATATACTTCCGGAGATCTTCTTCATTCTTCATTCAGGGGTAAAAAGAAGTTTGAAGCAGCCGAGCAAATTACTGTTTGCAAACATTCAGACACCCACCATTCTTTGATTTTGTATGAAGATAAGTAGCTACTTAAGCTAGTAGTTGATAAGCACTCAGAAAAATACTGTGTAATTGTATAATATGATGTTGAGCTTAATTATTATTTGTAAACAAAAGTTAAAAAGCCATTTCAGTGCTATTTTGCTACGGTTGATGTTCAAACTGATTTTGACTGATCTTTTGAAATCGTCAACTGCACGTTGCCTATACAGCTGGAGTTTCACTTACTGCCCCCTTCTGAATACAGATGGTACTTCAAGCTTCAATTGCTCAAATGGTAGGAATCCTCCTTATTACAGTCCAGGGACATGATTAATGTGTTCATTTTTTAAAGTGTAATTTCCTACTAAAGTAAGTTTCCTTCTTAAGTAATCACATTGAATAAGCATGTTAAATTGCCAGCCTTAATAGATAATCATTAAATATACTAAATAGTATATTTAAATATGTATATTATACACATAAATGAACAGTATCAAGAATGAATCAGGGGCAGGAAATAAATAGCTACTATTTCAATACATTTACAATTTCATGTTGAAACCTGGCATTCACAAGTGATACCGGGTGACGCATTTAGAGAGGATTTGTGCTAAAGAGCCGGTAAGTCATTTATTCAGATGACGTTCTCTCTCGTAAATGTAAAATAGTGTATATATCATCATCATTATACGTCTAAATGAGGGATATATTTAGTTTATACGTGGAGTTACTTTTCATCTAAGTTTAATGGTGCAATGCTCAAATGTTAAGTTGTGTATTAGCTGAAACTTAGTGCCCCTTTACCCAACAACTAGGGTAAGTTGTAACTTACACACAGGCTGGTGCAACCAGCTCCTAATCCCAAAATATTGCTCAGATCCCTCCTTCAATGTAAATCTATGGGATTTTTATTTGTTTGATTGCTTAAAAACCTAATAAATCACCTCTCCTCAATAAGCCAAACAATTTGAGGTATCCTTCAGAAGTTATGTACCAAAGTTTAATACTCAGGTTTAGCGTTTATTGAAATCCCTAACTCATGAATTAACAACTTGACTTAAAACACAAATCACATCACATATGTAGTGACTGGTGCTAGTGATATCATGTTCTCTCTTGGAATGATTGAAGATGTCTTTGAAGATCATATTACACATACTCGATGTTCGTTATTCTCCCAGTCATGTTTTCTATTAAGTCATTTTCATATACAGCAGTTATAACGGTTGATAGCCCTTCATTAGGATGGATTCATACCCAGATTAAGTCTTGCCACAAACTATATTACATTCTATTGATAAAAGTGATTTCCCATTGAAAATCTGATTGTTCTTTCGACAACATTTAATCCGTTACTGGGAGACCAGCCCATGGCCCCTTTATGAGCTAAATTTTTCCACTAATAATGTTACACCCACACGGATGCCAAGAACCAAGCCTGTGCCCCTGCAGCCTATGTCTGGGATACTCTTTAATGCACTCAAAAGCATCGATTAGGAAATAGTTAGGCTGAGAGACAAATGACATGAGCATCCGAGCATGACCCAACTGTCAGTATAAAAAACTACCTAGATGTCAGCAAACATGCTTTTACATCAGCTCTTTATTCACCCAGTTAAACCGATCTTCATGGCACAGTGTGTGCAGGAGGACAGTTAAAGGAGCATGCAGAAACATGCCCGAGCATCGCCAGCCCATCACCCTGGCAATGTTACATTCACAGCTCTGGTGTGTAATTATTCACACAATAGCAATCCCGCAGCTGACTTAATGATCTCACAATACAGACCACAGCTTCACTAATTAGCCCAAACACAGCACTCAGCACCGTTATATTAAGGCTCAATAATAATACACAAAATCAGATTAGATTATATGGCCATGCTCCAATAGGTCTAGTTTTCCAAAACATATGCACTTTTTATGTGCCAAAAGCATTGTTACATATACAAAACCTAAAAACATCTTTGACCACTTGACCACTCAAAAAATAAATAAAAGGATGTTTTCAGGTTGTTCCATTTACTTAATTAAAATGAACTAAAGCAATACATTTCCAGAACATTTTGTTACAACTTGATATATTGCATTCTATCCATTTATATGAGTAAAATTGAAGTGTACTTAATCCATTTGGGTTTGGACTACATTCATACTTTTTGTAGCACAGATAAAACTGGGCAGAGATTTCCATTTCCAAGCATGCATTGCATGGGGCTGGATGGGATGCACAAATGTTGAAATTATGCATTTTTGAGCAATGTGAGAATAGGATTAGATTTGTTAATGTTCTGTTATATTGGTATTTCAAAAGAGTGTCTGTTACGCTGAAATTACCATTGGGGAGTTACCATTGTGGTGAAGATTGGCGCTTGTGCTTGGGTTACAGATGGATTTTCACTTTCAAGTGATGCTTGATTTGAATTCTGTTTAACTCTTTAAAAAGAAGCTATTACATTGACAGTGTAACATTTTCACTGTCCATAAACTTGTTCTCCTGGCATACACTGATGATTAAAAAAAGAAATTAAGTTGGACCAACATAAGAAAATGTATTAAATTAAACATTAGTCAATGTAGTTTGATGAAACTAATACTTAAGTTAAAACTATAGTACATTGATTTGACCTAGTCCGACTAAATTATGTTGGCTCAATGAAACTAACTTAATGAAAGAATTGAATGAAATTGCTTATAAAATGTTCTCAAATTCAATTAAGTATGGGTAATTAATTTTTGAGTGTACCGACTTTTTGATGTACCTCCACATGAATGTCATATGCAGTTACAATACAACAATATTCGCAAAATATTCTGCATTAGTTCTACTTTAATTCTACTTTACAAAACAAATTACAAAAGGTTAACAATTGGGAAACAGGCACTACCAAAATAAGCTACAATAATCTTAAAGGGAGAGTTTACCCAAAAATGATGATTTTATGAATGACTTCTAAAAGGAAACGATCACTTATGGTGTTAAAAACATCAATATTTAAGTACTTTTTAACTACAAATCATCGTTTGTGGTCAGAAGCTGTATGCACATTCTCAAGAGGGCGAAGTTCACATGGTCTCTCGTGTGACTTATTCGTGTTGGCATGTTACGGATGAATCTCTTGTTTTTCTCTCGGTTGAGGCATCCAGGATGAGCACAGAAACACACCATTGTGATTAAACAAACGGATACAAATACAGATCTAAACCAAAGCAAACGAAGTTTCTGTACAACGTTCCTCCTCCTCAGTTGTAAAAAGCACCACTCTTTCGAGGTGTGTCGCACGTGCATCTGTTCTCGGGTGAACAAGCCAATGTGAGCATACTGCTGATGACCGGAAGCAATGATTTATAGTTAAAAGGTACTTCAATATTTATCTTTTTTGCACCAAAAGATATCAATTTGCTTTAGAAGACATTCATTTAACCAGTGGTGTCATGTGGATGATGTTTATGTTGATTGCCTGTTCCATTTGGAGCTTTAAAAATCAGATCAACATCCACTTGGATTTTAAGGACCTAAAGAGCTAAGATATTTTCTATTTTCCTTCAAATGTGTTCTGCTGAAGAAAGAAAGTCATACAAACCTGAGATGGAATGAGGGTGAGTAAACGATGAGAGAATTTTCATTTTTGTTTGAACTAACCCTTTAAGTTAAAGTCAACAAAACTTCTTCCATATCTCTGTAGGACTCCGAGTTCTCATTCATATGTTAGCACTTAAAGTGGCAGTGTTCACACTGAGCTCAGGGCTTTCATCGATCATAGTTAAAAAGACTGATCTCTGCCCCAGTGCTCTGGCGTCAAAGAGAACAATGGTCCAGTCAGATTACTTTATCCACTAATAGCATGTGTTGGGCATGGAACAAATACAACTTGAAGATAAAGTGTGAATATGAGTCTGAGTCTTTCTTATGCAGTTTTATATTTCTTTATGAATTTTCTCTGTCAGCCTGCAATTCAAGTCTTTTGGCAGCCCATCGTCTCCCTTTAAGTAACTTCTCTTAGGGAGCTCTTTCTTAAGCTCACAGCAGGTGACCAGATGTGGCTTCTGCTATTTCATTAATCCATTAATCAAGTGCATAACCTAAAGGGAGTATTTATGGCCACAGAGACATTAAAATGCAAACCATGCAAACTTGGGGAGGGTGATTCTATTAAGATATTATGTAAAATGTACATATATCACAATAGACATTTTATGGAAAAGTGGTTCAATAACTACTCTTTCGAGAAAAAATAAATAAAGTTTGCCACTTTAACACAAAAACAAAAGTGTGGAAAAATAGTGCAAAACAGTGGATGGAAATTTCAACCTTTTCATGTTAAACATGAAGTTTAAAAGTGTTATTAAAATTCTCATAAAGTATAAGGATGTCTTTCGTAAGCCATAAAGCATTTGCCAAAAACAAAAACATTAAAATGGAAGACTAAATAAAGAGACATTAAAATACAAACCATGCGAACTAGGGGTGGGCTCTATAAGAAAGAATATGTTAAGATTTGTTTATTTCTTTAAATCAGTGGCGGTCAGTGCATTTAAAGTCTAGGCCTTCAGTGTGATTCATGCCATTAAGAAACACAGTTTCACAATGAATAAGACCCTATGCCTTTGAGCATCATACATTATGTCACAGCTAACTAATAATACCAATTGATATTTTAAAAACACGTCCACGCAAGAAAGTCAGAACTTGAAAGGACACTTAATGCTCAAGCAAGCCTAATTTTGAAGGAGTGTGGGCTAAGATTCTTAAAAATGTTAAGTCTGTATCTAGAGATGCAAGGGTGCATCTTATACAACTCAAAATTTGGCATAGATTTTATTGAACCCCTTCTAGACTGTATAGGCTTGGTCTTAAAGACACACCCACCTGCTGGAGATGCCAAACGGAGGATGGAGACATGGCCCATGTTGTTTGCTGGTGTGTCAAGATCCAGAAATTCTGGTCGAAGGTTTAGAATTTTGTGTGTGAAGTGGTGGGCACTCGGTTTTTGCCTCAAGTCTTTTTGTTTTAGGCGATGGGGCGGTCTTCGATGTAGGGGATGGCCATATAGAGAACCGGGTTCAGACTTGTGTGATGATCGCCAGGAAGGTTATTTTGAGGGGTTGGAGGTCAGCTGGTGCGCCTCCATATCTGGAGTGGTGGAGGGTAGCGGCTTATGATGAGGTGTCATTAAGACGGGGTGATTTAGATTTGTTTGTCCGGAAATGGGGCAGGTAACAGGTATTTGGGGGGCTCTCGGGTGGGGTACGTTTTTTGGGGAGGCGGGGTTGTATTCCTCAAGGTCAGCTCCTCTTGCAAATACATATTGACATAATAATGCCAATAGTTCTCTAACTGGCCACAAATACGCTCAGACAGGCAATTGAGCAACAGGAACAGTGCAGCAGAGTACGTACTACTTAGCTTGGCAAGACTGGTCTCCATAAGAACACAAGTCCATTCTCTGCATTAGCATTGAGAAACACCATTTGTGTAGAAACAACCTAGTTGAATTAGATAAACCTAACATAATTAAATGTGTCAATGTAACTCAAATAAACCTCTTATTTCTTTGTTCTAAGTCTCACTAGTGAAAGTGAATGTTGGCATGCTAAATGCATGCTGGTTGATTGCTTTCTTCATTGAGCAAATACTGTGCATAGTTACAAAACTATGCACAGTATTTGCTCAATGAAGCAAGCAATCAATGTCATGTGCAACATCTACAGTATCTGTTAGCTCAAGCAATTTTAACCATAATGGTAACACCCAAAACTCTTCTAATCTCAGCATATTAAAGAATTAAACACAAAAGGTATCCCCATTTATATTCATCTTTCATAAAAACACACAAAATAACACTTAATTTTAACATGAGACCTGTGCAAAGCATGCTGGGAATGGCCCAGTTTAATCAATGCTACATTAACACAACAAAAAGTATTCATGAAGTCCCAACTGAAATGGATTAAGTAAACTTCCATTTTACAAATTTTAAATGAATAGGACGAAATGTAATCAAGTTGTGAAAAAATGTTGTAGAATTGTGTTGCTTTAGATCATTTTAATTAAGTAAATTGAACAAGAAGCAAAACATATACTTTTTAAGTGTAAAAACACACAGCATGACATCCATTTATGTGAAATGCTTCATACCTATATTAAACTACTGTTTTTGCCTAGGATATACTATTATAAATTGTATCAAAGTTTAGATGAGGAATTTACTTTAGGAGCACGTTTTGCACTTGTATTTAAACATTGGGGGCATTTTTGTCATATTCAGTGACATTTCTCCCCAAGCCTAGTTTATTTCTTACCATGGTGTGTACAAATGGTCCCGAAAGTAGCGAAAACACAACACAGAAACAGTCCATCACAGCAATCATCCCACCAGTCAGGTTGAGGCACTCACTTTATTCACAAGAATAACATTCCGAAAAAGTGTCCTATCACGCAAGTGTATTGTTTTTTTGCATTTATCGGTTTGTTTAGGCATTTAAGGGTTTCCAATTTAAAGGGGAAAGTGATAACGAGGTGCTGCTGCCTCTACTCTAATGTGTGTCCAGTTCAAACTTGAAGCATGAATAAACAAATGTGCAACCCAACAGGAAAAGAATAATCTTCACTGTAAACTTCCTGTCAATGAGAAACTCTGCAAGCAGCCATCTAACCCTGACAGCACCTTCTCTTTTAACTCTGTTACGACACTAGATGTCAACAACTGCTGTATTTCTGGTGTGTAAAACTACTGTGTATAATGTGTTTAAATTAGGCCCTTTCTTGGACCACAAACTAAAGCATGTCTTATATTAATCCATCAATGAATGTTGAAAAATTTTAAACAAATGCAATAAGAATATGAACTCACCTTCACATTTCGGATCCTCACCAATTTGCCCTCCACCTGTACAGCTAACCGTCCTTCATATAGACTCTCCCTGCAGAACAAGGACAGAGACAGAACGATACTTCAAGACATTGTGCAGAAAATTTCTAATTAAACATTTAGATGCATGTTATAAACTGGTGCCTCATTAAATGATGATAAATGTTAATCCCTTTTATCCTTTAACAGACTAAAGGATCATTCCGTATTGAAGGTGGCAAATTGTAAAATTATATATACAGTACTGTGCAAAAGTTTTAGGCACTTTTTTAGGTGAAACATTATACATAGTGAGGATGTCAAAACTAATGGCATAAATAGTTTTCATTTATCAAATAACATCATACAAAGTCCAGTAAACATACAAAAAGCTAAATCAATATTTGGTATGATGACCATTGAGTTCAAAACAGCCCCAATTCTCCTAGATACACCTGGACACAGTTTTTCTTGGTTGTTGGCAGATGGGATGTTCCAAGCTTCTTGGAGAATTCACCACAGTTCTTCTATATATTTATGCTGTCTCAATTGCTTCTGTCTCTATATGTTATCTCAGACTGACTCAATGTTCAGTGGGGGAATCTGTGGGGACCGTGCCATCTTTTGCAGGTCTCCCTGTTCTTCTATTCTATTTGCAAAATAAATAGAAGGGAGTCTAAAATGTCTATTTTATTATATTTCCTAAATTTTCCTAAGCTGAAGATATAAATAACCATCTTAAGACAAATATTTTTTGACAAGACTTTTGTGCAGCACTCTATACACACATATATATATATATATACATATATATATATATACGTATATATATACTGTCTGTGTGGGAATAGTTTACAACTCTCACTATTTCTGGAGTATATGGTTGTATACATGGAATTCCAGTGTGACGAGGCAATATTAGCAATGATTATTTGATTGGACTGCCAAGAGATAAGACATTTTACACAAATGGAATTAAAGTCCAGTTATTGATTGAAAAGTAATTACTGCACATCATTGCTGAATTAATTGTGCACGTAATGAGTTCATGTGACAAAAATGTAGCATACTGTTTGAAATGATGTAAGTTTCATAATGCGCACTGTTTCACATATTGTTTAAAAAATGTGTATTCAGTGTACACAGCACTGTATGCAGCAAGAAGTACACTAATGCGATGTTTGTTATATTGTCAGTGGTTTTCAAAGTAATAGACTTCTTAATTTATCTTTAAATCTTTTGTTTTTTAATTGAATGATTTGAATTATTTTTTTTTTTTAAATAAGGTCAATCATGAGCTTTCTGAATTCCTCTGAGACATGTTTATTTGGGGAGAGAGGGGTTGATCACATACAGACCCATATTCAGACAGACTAGGCCATTACAGTGAAGGGCCGTGTGGGTCTGGTGAATTACTCGGCACTGCTCTGCTGAGCTGCATGTCTTAGGTCAAATTCAAATGAAAACAGATTGCTGAAAACTCCTCCATAAGTCGCACAGCTGAGCCAAAGCAGCTGTGTGTGCGAGTGTGAGCAGGATATGGGTGTCAGTGTGTGAGAGAGCAGCGAGGGCAGCTGCATGTGCAAGCTCTCCAGTATCGGGTTCCAGATAAAACTGATGCAAGAGAATGAAATTCCAGTGCACTGACAAAAATAATCATTTTGCCTTTTAGCTCTCATAAATTCTAATGTATATTTAGAATAACTGCCCTTGATTGATCTAGTTGAAATAAGTAAATTATCCTAGTTTTTGTTGGCTGAGTTATTGGTTAGTTATTTGGCTAATTTATTGAACTTCTTTCAGACTTCTATTCTAGAAAAACTCCTTAGTTGAAATAAAAAATACAAGTCAAGAGAATTACACACATTAAGCTAACGTATTTTGACAGCATGCATCTTTTTACACAATTATGTGTTTGATTATTTGAAACATCACTGTGATTTGCGTGTAATGTGTTGAGACCCATGCATGTCTTGGTCTGAATATGATAAAGGTTCTATAATTATCAATAATACACTGTAAAAAGTATCATGTTACATTTACGGTTAAAAACTGACAGCTGTGGTACCGTTATTAAATAATAAACTTCATATATGATATTAAAAATAAGAATAATAACTATTCCCATAAAAATAATGAAATAAACTCATTCTTGGAACACCCAATTATTGTTTTTTTTTACTGTAATTTTAACAATAATTTAGTGTAAAATGTATGTGTACTCTCTTGTTAAACATAATATATATATTTTTACTGTTATTTATACAGAAAAGTATATTTTTACATTAAAAAACAATTATATATAAAAAAAAAGAATTACCGTAAAACTACATGTATGTCTATTTAAATATAATAAAAAATAAATTAACATATATTTTATGGTAAATGCCCGTTAACCAATTCATGTTTTTTTATTGTAGCATTTTACAGTCTTTTACCGTTAAAATTATTGCATGATGATATAAGGAATTGAATGTCTATATCCATTTCAAACTGAATTAGAATAAAGTCAATTGAAAAAGACATTTAAGCTCATTTAACAAGTTATATTGTTTTAAGTAAACTTTATGTTTGGTTTAAACAACTTTGCCTCTAAAGTGGGCACAACTTATTTAAAACAACATTACAGCTGTGTTTACTTTTTTTTATTATGAATTAATGCCAGGGTATTATATAGTTGTATATACCGGTACATCAGCCTGATCTAAAAAAAAGCTGTTGTGACTGTGGCGACATTTTTGCAAAATGACATTACGTGGTTCATTACACTTGTTATGGCAGTTGCGAGGTGAAATGTACACTGTGTGGTGCTTAAAGTGTGTTAAATGTTCTTCCAAACAAACAAGGTTATAAAAGGTAAATGCTCTATCCGGTTTTAAATCAACAAAACCTACCACCCTAAACCTAACCAATAGTGTCATAAAAGCAAATGTCAGATGAAGAACAAAATTGCTGAAGCAACCACGTAATATCATGGAGCTTCTACGACACTTTCGGTTCATGTGTCACCTCGCATGCTCTTCTGAACCCTGGTCGTTTGTGTTGCAATTGCACCGCTCTCAGTTAAAGGGATAGTTAACCCTAAAAAAAAAACATATTTTCTGATCATTTACTCACCCTCATGCCATTCCAGATGTGTATGACTTTCTTCTGCAGAACACAAATTAAGATTTTTAGAAGAATATTTCAGCTCTGTTGATCCATGCAATGCAAGTGAATGGTGACCAAACTTTGAAGCTCCAAAATGCATATAAAGTCAGCATTAAAGTAATCCATACAACTCCAGTGGTCAAATCTTCAGAAGCGATGTGATAGTTGTGGGTGAGAAACCGATCAATATATAAGTCCTTTTTACTTTAAATCTCCACTTTATCTTTCACTTCCACATTCTTTTTTTGGCGATTCACATTCTTAATGTAAAATCACCATCTACTAGCCAGGGAGGAGAATGTATAGTAAAAAAAGACTCAAATATTATTCTGTTTCTCGCCCACACCTATCATAACACTTCTAAAGACATGGATTTAACAACTGAAGTCTTATGGATTACTTTTATGCTGCCTTTATGTGGATTTTGGAGCTTCAGATTTTTGGTCTCCATTCACTTGCATTGTATGGACCAACAGAGCTGAGAAACTCTTCTAAAAATCTTTGAAGCAGAAGAAAGTAAGTAACATCTGGGATGGCTTGAGAAAGCGTAAATAATGAGAAAAATTCATTTTCATGAACTATCCCTTTAAACTACCACACAACTTGATTGTGTTTCAAGTTTGATTAAGCTTGTAAATGTAATTGGTTATGTAATGCAAATTCGCAATAATGACAAAGAGTATATTTTTCTCCAACATTCACTTGTCTATCTGAAAAATTATTATTAACATATTAACATTAAGTCCTTTGAATCCTTTGATCCCTCTTTTGCAACTGAAATATCACGTCTGAAAATGTTGTTTTAGAAATGGTGCACCCCTCATAAGAGGTGGATATACACAATGCAATTTCCATAAAAAAAATAAAAAACATGTAGTGGCTATAATGCAGTCAAATACAGACCTAAATTAACCATTTAAATGGGGGTTTGTTCCATTTCCATGGAATCACCTGAATACAAGAAACAAGTAATGTTTATTTTAATTATACATATTTACATGTATTTTTTAGTTTCAAGTTAAATATATATCTTAATCTAAATTATATTAAATTATGGTCCAAGGACAGGTGGTTTTAGGATATTGTAGTAATAATTTTTATTTAATTAAAGAAACATTTACATTTGTGTTAAGAACATTCTGTGATCATCTCTGACTAACTTCATAGTGAAAGTGTTGCTATATGGGCCTATTCAAAACTAGTAAAAATAAATAAGTACATTTTTGTCTCAAGAATATTTGATTCTTTCAACTATTTTAAAGCAATATGCCATTTGACAAAGTCAGAAAGTGCAAAAGAAGAAAATGTCACAGACTTATTATGCGCATATTCACGAAAACAACAGTTGCCTGTTAAATACCCCTCTTTATTAGCACAATAATGACAGAAAGCCATGAAACTGTCCTTTGTGATGCACACTTCAGGGAGACTCTTTTTAAATGTCAAGGCAAACAGCTAAGGCCAAGCACACGCGGATAGCTTTTTGTCTCAATCTGGGTCTGGGAGGAGCTTCTTTAGTTTCTCTCCCCCTGCACAGCACCCACATACTGTAGTAATTTGGCTAATGCTGGAGGGTGGGGCACTGGGATCTCAGGGGGCACACTCTGTAAATCAGTGTATCCCCCCCAAGGCTGCACTAAAACTTTAAGTAAAAACACATTTCATATATCAATAACACAACAAGTAGTAGCATACAGGAAATATACAACTAAGATATAAAAAGCACAGTATCAGATATTAAGTTGTTTATCTTTTGGGGGAGGGGGTTTAAGAGGATTTGGGAGATTATAGTACATGTATCAGGCATCAAACACACTATATTGCTGCTCAAAACAACTTCACATGGTAAAATGATGCATTCCCTATTCATTATGTCTTTTAATACTGCCTAACTTATAGCACCATAATAAATGATATAACTCCCATATATTGGTAATGTACATCTAGTCATATCATAGATAAACATATGCATTACAATGAATGAGATATGCACATAGAGGTCAGGAAATAGCTCTGCTTTAGTTGAATGACAGCATTTGTTTCAGTTGTGCACAAAAACAAACACTTGGCTGTCAGTGCAGCTCCATTCCCAGACAAAGCAACAGAACCAACAACTTTAGTCTGTTTATGGACTCCATTGGACACCGTTGAAAATTACGCCTCGTGCACTTTTACAATCAGATTCATACAATATATAATCCCATAAAAACTTGTCATACCTGGAGTTCAGGGGACGAACTCGGATCGCGACTTTCACGTTGGCCATTCGCTTGACACCGGACGGACGGAAAAGATGAATTGCAGTTCAGCTGTCCGCTATAGTCCATTTATTAAAACCCTCCAGTGTGCTGCTTTGTCCTGACCAGAATGAGGAAGTCTATCCGAAGTCTTTCTGGCCATGTTATAGATATCGTCTAGAGAAAATCACAGCGCACATTACGTAGCCGCGGCCGCAGTTGAACTGTGCCGAAACTTCCTGCTGTCTTTTCGTGAGGGGAGGTTACGAATCCTGCTATGGTGAAGGCTTTGCTCATTAATATTAATAGTAATTAATATGATCTGCCCACTTGTCCCAACTGATTGGCTGAAAGAAGGGCGCTAGAATCCTACTCTTATAAGACATGACTTATGAATATTAATTAGGCTTGGTTACTGGTCGTTCAAGAAAGGATACAAAACAACGTCAGCATGACTGGTTTATAAACTCAGCGTTCGGCGTAGTAGGAAATTATGAGCATGAAAACAAAGGCGGAGTGAGAAATGTTTGCCTCAGGGCACGAATTAAAGGAATATTCCGGGTTCAATACAAGTTAAGCTCAATCGACAGCAGTTGTGGCATAAGGTTGATTACCACAAAAAAAGTATTTCGTCTCGTCCCTCCTTTTCTTTTATAAAATAAATAAAAATAAAATAAGGTTACAGTGAGGCATTTACAATAGAAGTCAATGAGGCCAATCCGTTAATGTTATAATACACACGGTTTTAAAATTATAGCCACAATCTGTGACTAATATGCATCTGAACTGATTTTAGTGTGAAAAAATAGCTTAGGCCTACCAAGCTTTTCTGTGAAAAGTAACAGCCTTTCCAATTTTACAACTTCAATGACATGACAACGTAATGCCATAAACCCTAATCATGAAAAAAGAAATTTAAACAACTTTACTGCAGAAATAACACTTTTAAAAGAATAATCAATATAAGTCCTTTTATTGAATTATAAGCTTCACATTTATGACTTTAAACCCTCCAAAAATTGGCCCCATTCACTTCCATTGTAAGTGCCTCACTGTAACCTCCATTTTTGTACTTTTTCTTTTAAAGAAAATTAAGTAAATACATTTTTGTGATAGTCAATATTATGCCACAGATGCTGTCGACTGAGCTAAACTTGTATTGAATCCAGAATATTCATTTAAAGACCAGTCTCTGCCTCATTAAGGTCCCATGTAATTGGAAAATATACGTTATATTTGGCTAAGCTATTGAACTTTCAGATTTCTATTATTCTGTTCTAGAAAAACTCTTCAGATGAAATCAAAAATATAAGAGAATTACCACGCTCACATATTTTGATTACCAGCATACATTGCAGCATGAACAAATTATGCAAATATCAGTGTTACTTCCTTTTCATTTTTTTTTGCTGCTTTTATTTATGCTATTGGTTGTGTTTGTTGTCACTTTGTTATTTGTCATGTAGCAATAATTCAAAGCTTACCTTTTTACATAATGTGTTTGATAATTGCCATCATCATTGTGATTTGCATGTAAAGTGTTGAGACTCATGCGTTTGTCTTTGACAAGCTTAAATCAGTATATAAGAGGAATTTGATGTTGGTCTCTGGTCTTCAAATGGCAGTTTATTTTGCCTTTTGGCAATGTGATGGCCCTGCCTTTACTATTTCTGTTATTATTAATAATATTACATGATTAAAAATCTAATTTACTTTCTCAGTTTGCTTTCAATGTCAGATATATGAGCATTTTGTTTCAATGTAGCCACCCTCAGAATCTTTAAGGAAGACTTTAAAGAAGGCTTTAAATCTTTACAGAAGACAGGACCACTTGCCATACTCTGCTCAACCAAAAACTTAATCAAACCATGAAAGATACTCATTTTCACAAAAGTACATTTTATAACATTGGATAGAGCAGTTTAAAATGAACCGGTAATAACATTGTCCAACACGAACAAAGTCTATTAAAAGTGCAAATCAGATGGTTTTAAACTCAGCCTACACATATATAAATATAGACAGTTGGAAACACAAACTAAGAGATGCACACACAATCACAAACCAACAACAAAACAAACAAGTAGCAGCAAAGGCAACAATCAAATAATAGGTAAGATCTTGGCCAAGTCAAACACTTAAAACAAATAGAGTAACATGATGGAATGACTGACAATGTATCATTGTGAGTTAAAAGAACAGGTGAAGTCTCACTGAAATGTACCCATATCATTTTTTGGAAAGATAGATGCCACAAATGACTTGTTGATCAGCTTAGTGGGTTTTTATCCCATGCAAGTGCAATTATTAATCTTGCAACTAACAATAAATCAGACCGATCAGTAACTTTTTTTTGTTCAAATATATATAATGTCACTCACTACCTTTTAGTACAGTACTGTTGGCTGAGATTCATGGCCACAGTTGGAATTTAGACTACTTTCCCCCCTAGTGGTCATTGAGAGACATGCAGTACAGCCCTGTGGTTTGGCACTGAACTGAATAGGAACTGGGTGGCCGGGGAGTCTCTACAGTCTCCTACAAGAGAAAAAGACAAAAGTTAAATCCATTCAAATTAATAAACTATAGACTTAAGAGTAAATAATTAATGAGACACTTTAAAACCAAGTACATAAACCTTAAAAAGTTGTGACAGTCACCAATTAGGCTTAACTGATTTGCTGAATGGCAGTAAAATAAGATATAGTTCATGAGTATTAATTAGGGTTTATTACTTGTTGCTCCAGGAAGTCATCACCATGATTTAATATTCATTAGAAAAGCCATCCCTAAGCTCATGAACATTAAATATCATTAATCAGTTTAATATTAATTGAACAATGAATATAATAATATTCAAATATTATTAACTAATGTATATCAAATCATTTAAACAGTCTAATAAATGATTTTAAAGGTTTAGGTTTTGGTTAGTGAAAAGAACATACTACCTCTGGTGCAAACCAGGAACAGTATTAATTTCTTTACACATCGGAAACGCTTAAGTTACCTCTGGCCAAGATAACTCCGACAAGTTTGGCCAGAAAGAGCCCACTTCCTCCTCTCTCTGAAGACCTCTCTCTATAAGCCGTCTAATCAGGACCAGATAGACCATACATGCATTAACTGCACACTGGATATGACATAACAGTTCAGCAGAACAGAAGTCTTCTACCACGAAATCGAAGCTGTTTACCTCACTGTCCATGGCCCTACAAATGGCAGTGAGAGTGGGTTCACTGAGGAAGAGGTGCAAAAGTATAGAAGGAGAGGTAGTCCATCCCCAAAGGAGCAGAAACTTCTCCAGGAGAGCAGATCTCTTGTTCCCCTCAGCTGAGGACACCAGTGGCAGCTCTCCAGTTACTGAATACACAAACAGACAAAATAAGACATAAAAATGCTTCAGAATTGTTCTCAACTTTCCATTAATTGCTCTCTCACCCAGTTTGCAGGCCAGCTGGACAGTACAATGCAACATCATCTGCTCAACTATAGGACAGAGGAGCTAGAAAAAGACCAAACAATAAAGTGTGTGAGAGAGACAAACAGTACAGAATACATGGAGAACATGAAACTACCACAAATAATGAATGGTGTATATACTGTAATGCTTATGTGATTATTGATGTGTTAACTATCAGTAAAAGGAGGAGGAGAGTGGTGGGCAAAAGAGCCTAGCACTGAGCCCTGAGTCACTACCCTGGAACTGCTGACTTTTGCTCAATCCCTTGCCCTCTTCAAGTGGTCAAGTCGATTTTATTGTCGTTCAACCATATACAGTTAGTACAGTACACAGTGAAACAAGACAACGTTCCTCCAGGACCATGGTGCTACATAAAACAACATAGGACAAACACAGAACCACATGAGACTACACAGACTAAATCACATACCTATATAAAGTGCACGTGCAAACGTATGCAAAAAGTACGGGACAGTACAATACATTACTAAAAATTAACAGGACAATGGGCACAGTGAGAGACCAGTACACAGTAGTAGTTTCTAAAAATGCCAAATGTAAACATAACATACTATGAGATAATGTTCTATGCACATAGCAGTTATTGAGGTAGCAGGCAGGTATAAAGTCACAATAATTAAAGTGCAACTCAGGACACGTGTGTGTGTGTGTGTGTGTGTGTGTGTGTGTGTGTGTTAGTCCAGTCTCTGAGTATTGAGGAGTCTGATGGCTTGGGGGAAGAAGTTGTTACACAGTCTGGCCGTGAGGGCCTGTATATTTCGGTACCTCTTGTCAGACAGCAGGAGGGTGAAAAGTTTGTGTGAGGGGTGTGTGGGGTTGTCCACAATGCTGGTTGCTTTGCGGATGCAGTGTTTTTTGTAAATGTCTTAGATGGAGGGAAGAGAGACCCCGATGATCTTCTCAGCTGTCCTCACTATCCTCTGCAGGGCTTTGCGGTCTGAAACGGTGCAAGTCCCAAACCAGGCAGTGATGCAGCTGTTCAGGATGCTCTCAATAGTCCCTCTATAGAATGTAGTGAGGATGGGGGGTGGGAGATGTGCTTGCCTCAGTCTTCGAAGAAAGTAGAGACGCTGCTGGGCTTTCTTGGTAATAGAGCTGGGGTTGAGGGACCAGGTGAGTTTCTCCGCCAGGTGAACACCAAGGAATTTTGTGCTCTTGACGATCTCCACAGAGGAGCTGTCGATGTTCAGCAGATGTTCAGAATGTTATTCAGCTATTCAGCTTCCAAACTGGAGCAGGAGGGTACACTCTTCATCACCCTCTCAAACACACTCTTCCACTCCCTCTTTAGCAGCACTGAGGGAGATATTCAAAGAAGAATATTTCAGATCCTGACTATAAATACTACTTAACAGAAAATATGAAGACTAAATGGAGCGCTTTTAATTTCTCTGTCACTAAAATTGTGCTTCATTACTTGTGATGTTGGAGGACAGCCAGTTGCAAGCCTTTTCTGTGGCCAAACGAGTGGTGATACTTTCTGCCGTGGCCAGAACCTAAACCACACCACAAAACATTCATTATATCACAACTTAAATAAATTGTGATCCAGCAGTTTTTTTGCATATCTCAGTTTATCTACAACCAATCAATCAATAGACTGATTAACAGATAAATAGTGACCATTTTAGTGCAGTACTCACAGCAGGAGGGGTCTCCATAGGAAGAAGATCTCTGAAAGCTCCAGACGCATTCTCACTGCAGAACCTATCATGAGCAGATGTGTTACAGGCAAACTATTCCAAAACACATCCATCATCACAATATTCATATACAGTATATGTAAGATGCAACAAAAAGAGAGGACAGCTGCTGACCTGGTGGCTCTCTCCAGAGCTTGCATGACTGCATCACAGAGCTGAGCACATATAGAATCTCTTAGGGTTTTCTCTTCACCCTGCATGAGCTCCAACACAAGTGTAGCCCTGCCACACACAGAGTTTGGAAAATATGAAATAATGAATAGCAAATATAAATTTGATTAACATGAACGAACATGGAAAAAAGGCCAAAAAGTACAAGAAAATTGTTGGTGACTGACTTGATGTGTTTGCCGCAATTGGAGCAGACACTTTCAGCAACAAACTCTACAGCGTGTCTGAGAGAGGGGGGCTGGTTGTGGAAGAAGGCCTGTTCCAGATCCACCTACGTTAAAACACATGGAAAAACATGGACAGACACACATGGATAAAATGCTCTCAGTTCTTCTGCAGATAAACAAATGGAAGACTTTTGCTGGCAGTGTACCTGTAATTTCTGCTCTAAGTGAGTGGTGGATGGTCCCCTCGGCTCTGTGGGGGTGATCTTGCGAATGATGCCTTCACTCTTGGATGTGCTTCCAGCCACAAAAGCAGCAAGTAGTTTACGAAACTCCCCTGTCAACAGAATGGAGAAGAGAGACCTCCACCAACACCCTTAACTGAGATTTTCAACCCAAGCTTGGTGAAATGTTTAATTTTAAGCTATATAACTTTTTCTGAACAGTTTGCTCTCACCTAAATAAGGGCAGCAAATGTAAAGAAGCTGCTGGTCAACTAATGGGATGGTGTCCTGAAAAGTAAATATACAGTTTTAGATATATCCCCAACTTCTATCTAAAACTGTAAAAACAGTTAAAGACAGTGCCACATAGTGGTCAAAATGCTTAGACAATTAAAAAAATAATTTTATGTACCATTGCTTTCTCTATGCCAGAGAAAAAAATTATAAATGTAGTTTTAATCCAGGGTGTGCTGAATGCCAATTTGTGGAGAAAAGATAAAACAAATACGAGAATGAAGGGTGCATTTCAGTGTCTCATTCACTTGAACTTCAACCCTGTCACTGAGCTTCAATGAAAATATAAACAAGGATTTTAGTGAATTCAAATCGCTGCAGTTTTACTTTCACTTTAACGACCGTGTAATGGCAAATGTTATTTGTTGTTGTGTGTTTATACACACAGTGTTGATGACACACAGCGACACAAAGAAGCCCTGTGTCACGCCCACCTTCTCTATTTCTAAGGAGATGATAAAATGAAGAAAATTTAAATCTCAAAAGGTCTGTCTTCATGTGAAATCAGGTTTATTCAGAAAGCCTTAAAGTAACTTGTCAAAGTGAACAATTTTTGACAGAAATATTTTACTATCGCACATGTTTACAATTAATTATCATACTCATGAAAGCCCTAAAACAGACAATTAATCATCATAATTGCATTTATATCTTTGACAAATAATCGTCAGCCAAATTTCATAATCATGAATGCCCTATCGGTAATTGTATAAATTGTCATGGTGATCCACTAACCAGCCCCAAAAGGGTTGCATTATTTTCTAGTTCCCCAATTACTTCCTTTAGATCTGAACTGAAGAAGAGATCTTCAGGGAAAACAGGGATCTGAAAGACAGAATGCAAGAAAGACATTATTTGGGATGTTTTTCCCCTCTTATTTGTCTAGAAGTGTAAGTTTCTTAAAGACTTCTCACCTGAAAAAGCCAGCCTAGCATTGCCACCATGAGCAACTGGTTCATGTAACACAACTCTCCTCCTCGACCCAATACATCCTCCTTGAACAAACGTGCACACAAACACAAAAAGAAACAAGCAAACAACACAATTACACACAGAAATAATTGTTCTTAATATATAATATATAATATATATTAATAATATAAAATAATATACCAAATAATATTATTTGGTGATATGAAATCAATCAATATCATGTGTAGCAGAAATGCTAACGGAGTTGTGAAAAATTATAAATTTTTCAACAGAAACAATTTTTTTTAAACTGTCCAATTCAATAAAATGGCTTAAAATGGTGAAGTATGGGTTCAGTTAAAATTAATATGTTGGTATAATACAGTTTATTACAATATATACAACAGTTAGTTCCGGTCCTCGAATCTGATTGGACGAGAGAAGTTCCTTGAGCACTGATGGTCTCACACCATCAGCACTCGGACGCTTCACTGTGTGTGTGTGTGTGTGTGTGTGTGTGTGTGTGTGTGTGTGTGTGTGTGTGTGTGTAAATCACTCCGCTTGTGTTCATGCTGTTCTAAACTAAAGTGTAAGAGCAGTGCAGATCTGTTAAGAGCTGTGGTTTGTCTTTTTTTTTAATTTTTTTTACATTACATATGTTAGCCAGCAGGTGGTGGCAAAAGATCATTTTTGTGTATAATATGAGCCAAATGTGACTTGAAGTGAATCCATTAGTCATTGTTTACATAGAACTGTGCTCCGTGATTGCTCATATTACTACTACATTACTAAAGCTAGGAAATAGCTTTAAACTGCTTTAAACTAACAATTTCTGCATTAAGGCTCATCACAGCTGAGAGACACAGCATACTGATTTATTACAGAACTCAAGGTGCTTACCACATTGGATACATACTGTTTAATATGATGAAGTACATCGCTGTTTCTATAGTGAATGACACTTGCGCACCGGCTACTGCAAAATAGGGAGAAATACCCCCGCTTGGATGCTATTTTACCACTGAGAAAGCTGACCTTCAGAAAGCTGACAGCATCTCTGCTTGGGTGTGGCAACAGGTGATCGCACATGCTCCATCTCTCTCTCACACACACACACAAGCATCCTTGTTTATCCAATAACTTGTTCGAAACAGCTGCGGCCTTGTGCCTGCGGCCGAATCACAGCAGTGCTGGCGTAGGGCCATATCACATGCTTGCTCGAGTGATATTGCTTAAGTATGGTTATGTTGATGTATGTACATAAAAATGAGTAAATATAAATCAAAACTATATTCTTTTTCCTTGTTCATGTACTGAAAGTGTGGAAACCTATGGTTAATATTTTTCACTTTGTTTTTTTTTACTGTATTTTAAATCAAATACAATTTTTTTTAGAACAAATACATAAATTCAAGACATATATTGAATATCTATAAAACACTGAAAAATACTGACATTTCTTAGCTATATAGTCCAGCCTTAGTGTGCAATAAACTAACTTGTAGATGTGGATCAGCAGGCACAGGGCAATCCTGTAACAAGGCAGAAATGGGCCAGTGTAGTCCAGCATAGACAGGAACTCCAGTATGTCTCATGTGCACAGAAGTCCTCAACACCACACACACATCTAGCACTGGAGAACTCTTAGAACAAACACATGGAACAAATTTTTAACAAATTTGTGACTTGTAAGAACATAATTTATTGCCTTCAAACTAAGTTTACAGTACCTTACTACGCAGAGAGATTGGAGCGTTCTGAATGTCTCTACATGGAGCCTCAGAAGTTTGGTAAGGCAGGAAGGAGATGAAACCCAAAAACTTGGCCAACAGCTGAGAAGTAAGTAGCACAGCAGAGAAATGCTGATTCTTGTCCTGAAAAAGAGAGAACCCCCACAAAAAATGTGTTGTTTTAACCCATTTAAAATCCCTGATTACTTTGTATAATTTTGCTCTCTGCTGCAACCTGTTGCTCCATGTCTCCATTGCCTGTCTCTTCTCCCCATGCTGGGCTGAGAATGGACATCTAATCTATCTTCAGCAGCTGCTGACAAAGACCATCTTTCAGGTGCTGGTTTAGCTGGCAGCTGGTACAAAGAGAACAGGAATTAGAGCATGCATGAAGAAATCATGAAAGCTTTTACTTTGGCAGACGGTCTCACCAGCATGTACTTGAAGAACTACTGATGCCCAGGGAAGGATGGTGGAGGTCAAGGACCAATGACTCCCTGTGGCTGGACCAGACACTGCTGCAGTCGCTTCAAACGGCCTAAGCTGTCTGCTTCAAGCATGCTCAGCAGGTCAGCATCCGGGGTATCAGTGGAAAAGCCAAGCATATAAGGACCTTTACACATCTGGAGAACGATAAAGTGCATGCAAGATGGTCAGACAAAGAATAAGAGGAAATGAGAGAAAATGTGAAATGTAAATCAGCCATACTGGCTCACCTGGATGAGCTGGTTCTGGAAGATTCTGGCAAAGTGAGAATGGTTTCCTGCTGCTGTGAGCTGACTGACCATCATCCTGTGATCAGATTTCACAGAAATCACACATTCGACACTTATGTAGCATTTTTCAATAAAGTACATTTTCTCTGTTTATCAAAGTTTCTTCCACCAAAACACCCTTAATTTAATTTTAGAAATAAACAGGCCATTTTTGTTCCTGTATCTTTAAAATTCCTATATGTGAATTACCTCTGTTATGACTGGCTGCTCTCTACACATTTGAAATGAGTAAAAACATCTCCAAAAGTTGCTGAATACTGAATACACATTGATATGTAAACTCTAATCTAGGGATGCACTGATATGAAAATGTTTGTCCGATACTGATTTTAACACAAAAAAAATTGGCCGATACCAATATTTTGCCATTTAGCTTATTTTGTCATCAGATCACTTATTGACTCAGGAATGCTTTTTTTTCAGAAAAGCTTTTTTACCCTACTAACAATAACCCCCTGAGACCCGCGCATGACTGATGTGTGCATTAAAACTGAACTTTTGGTCAGATTTTAAGAGTGAATGCACTTAGCCACATAGAGAGCTATAGGATGCTCCCTTGCCCCCTATTTAGTGAATGACAACCTCCAGTGTGCTGTGACCGTCTGTCTGTATTGGTCTCAGAACAGTTTGAAAGCTTATTTTAATCCTAACTCCACATAAAAGAGATTTCTAAGAAAAAAAGTACACATTATTTTAAGTAAAAAGTATTTCTAAAGCACACTCAAACACAGCAAACCTGTAAGTGCTGTACAGTTGAATATACAATACATTAAAATAAAACAAACATGCCAAGTACAGATGAATATACAATACATTAATAAAACAAACACGTCATAAAAAACCCCCAAAAAAAACAATCTCATTTAATACCGCAAAACGCTAGAGAATAAAAATTTGTTTTAAGGCTACGTTTAAAAATAGACAGTGATGAAGCTTGTCTAATGTCATGTGGTAGCTGATTCCATAGCCTAGGAGCAGCAACTGCAAATGCTCTATCACCCATGCGTATACAACTTGACCGAGGAATATGCAATAACATTTTGTCTGCAGATCTTAAAGACCTAGTTGGTAAGTATGGCTGTATTAAATCCCTAATATATGACGGGGCCTGGTTATTAAGAGCTTTAAAAACAAACAACAGTATTTTAAATTGAATCCTAAAATAAACAGGAAGCCAGTGCAGAGGCACCAGGATTGGTGTAATATGATCCCTTTTTTTAGATGATGTAAAAAATCTGGCCGCAGCATTTTGAACCAGTTGAAGACGGAAAAGAGAGGATTGAGGAAACCAACATAAAGAGAATTACAATTATCCAATCGAGAGGTGATAAAAGCATGAATAACAGTCTCCAGGTCTTGAAAAGATAAAACTTATTTAAATTTAGAAATCATTCGTAAATGATAATATCGGAATAAGTCGGAATAAGCCCAAGTCAGTATCTATAATGAGACCAAGATTCCTCACATGCGAATGAACATGGTGGAAGTGTTGGCCAAGCTTGCAAGAGCGATTCTAGATTCAGCAGAACCAAAAAATAATCATTTCATTCTTATCATTGTTTAGCTGGAGAAAGTTATTCGATAACCACTTTTTTAATGTCTTCAATACATTCCAAGAGAGGTTGAACAGAATCACCTGATTTCAATGGCAGATAAATTTGTGTATCATCAGCGTAAAAATGAAACAAAATATTATGTCTCCTAATAATATTTCCAAGAGGGAGGATATACAAATTAAAAAGAATTGGCCCCAGAATAGATCCCTGAGGAACCCCACAGAGAACAGGAGCTACAGATGAATAGAACCTATCCATAGTATTTTACATAGTACATTGTACACTGTGTTTTGCAGCGTGGCGTTTCACAATCAATCGCTCAAATTTTAAGAGTCATGTCATGATTTATTTTTACTTTAATTTTCTTGAGGTTCACTTATAATGTCAGTAAAGCATTTTACACAACAGTCTTTATATACACTACTTGGCCGGAAAAAGAAGTTGCATTCTACTATTTATGAACAGTGATGAATCACTCCGTAACAACAACAGTTGAACCACTCCGTAAGGTCTTCTCCAGCACATCCCAAAGACTTAAAAGGGGTTAAGACAGGACTCTGTGGTCACCAATTCATGTGTGAAAATGATTCCTCGTGCTCCCTAAACCACTCTTTCAAAATTTGAGCCCGATGAATCAGGGAATAAAAAATCCATTGATGGGATAACCTGGTCATTCAGTATATTCAGGTATTCAGCTTTTTATTGCTTCATAACGTTGCTGAGCCTAGACGTGAGCAATTGAAGCAACCCCAGATCATAACACTGCCTCCAGTGGCTTGTACAGTGGGCACCATGCATGACGGGTGCATCACTTAATGGACTTCACTTCTTACCCTAACGCACCCATCACTTTAGAATAGGGTAAATCTGGACTCACACCACATTAACTTTTTCCATTTCCATTGAGGTAATTTTTTCCAATTAGCCTCACTAAAGAGTGGCTTTCTTGTGGCTACACAGCTGTTTAGTCCCAATCCTGTAAGTTCTCGTCACATTGTGCATGTGGAAATGCTCTTACTTTCACTATTAAACTTAGCCGTGAGTTCTACTGTCAATTCTTTACAATGTGACTTCACAAAGCATTTTAGTGATTTCCGACAACATATCTTCCGTGAAGCTGATGGTTCACAACTATCCTTTCAGGTTTTAATAATGTGTTAAACAATTCTTATCCCAATTCCAGTGATTTCAGCAATCTCCTTAATTGTTTTCTTTGTTTGATGCAGGCCAATAATTTGCCACTTCTGAAACACAGTAACTTCTTTTCCACCACCACAGGATACGTCTTCCGACATGGTTGTTTAAGAAATGAGAAGCTGCAGATCTTCTTAAAGATTATGGAATAAAATGACTGTCAAAGATTTTAATGACTTCTTAAAATCTTCATTTGTGTTGAGCTGAAGAAAGTCACAGACATCTGGGATGACATGAGGGCGAGAAAACTATAACCTTTTAACCAAAAAGGTTAATTGGTCAGTTTTGGCGGAAATACAATATAATGGTTAAAGGAACAGTCCTTATATTGTAATCCTGACAAAACTGACCAATTAACTTTTTTTGTTTCTATAAACTGTAGTTTATTTCATCCAGTTGGAATATAATTCCATGACTTAATTCACACAGGTCATCTGAACACATCTTAATCTCGCTCTCCCGCTGATCAGCTGATTCAGCGCCAATGCCCCCTCCTCGTCACAAATATGTAATAGTAATATGTAAGAGCAGTTAAAAAAAACGTAAAAATTATGCAAGCACGTATATGTACATAGCATGCAATCATTTTCACCTGGGCTGTTTTCACACACAATGACTCCATCAGCAGATTCAGAGACCAACACACCACGAGAAGTCAAGAGCTGCAGCACAAAGAACACCTCTAGGAACACACATGGAACTATATTCTCTAGAATCAAAACACATTTACATTCATTACAACATAAACCTAAATATTAATGTATACTCAGGGGCGTAGATTCCAGGGGGGGGATGCGGGGAAGGTACCCCCATCAATAATCAAAACAGGCAAGATCAACCCCCCATTATTTATGATCGATGGAAACATGGGTAAATGCTTCATGCTGCAACCCCCCAATGTTCAAGCCATATCTACGCTATTGTATATTCTTAAGTAAATTAGTCTCAACATGTTTTTGTGAGTCTTTTGATTTGATGTATGAGTAATCAGGCTAAATTGTGTATTGGGCCAACTGGGTCTTGGATCATATTAATGTGGAATACATTTATTTTTCCATGAGCGAGAAATGTAATCACATTTTCCAAGGTTTACTCCAAACTTTGATTAGCAGTGAATTAATCTGGCTGTATACAGCACCCTCTGCAGGTCATTCACAAGAAATGCAGGTACAATAAATTTCAGCTAACAGGTCCAGCTCTGTAGCTTATGTGACTTTGTCAGGGTCAGGGTAAGGGTAAGGTGCTTGGGGGTCAAGGTTCACCTTCAACCCCAGTTTGTGCACTGTTTTGGTTGGGGTGCAGATGGTAAGAGTGGCTTTTAGCAGAGAGCTGGTCTGCTAGGCAAGTTTAGACCTAGGGAAGACGAGAGGGGTCAAGCCAATGTTAATGGTATTTGCAAAACTACTCAAACATATATATATATATATATATATATCTGTGGGTGGAAGGTTCAAATATTTCTCACAGCCCCAACATACCTTTCTCTCCTGAGAATCTCCCTCTTCCTTTGGATTGAGGGACTTCCACAGTTCACTTGCTCTCCAGTAATCTCTGGAATGTCAGGGGGGCTGGCAGGTAAGCTGAGCGAGGTAGATGTGAAGCATCTTTTGGGGTTAGAGTTTGGCCGCTCTGCACTCACTGGAGTTGGGTTAATTCGCCGTGTAGGTTTAGTTTGTCTGGAAAAAAGTTAAAATTGGTATTTCAAATACATTTGCTTCACGTTTTCAAAGAACCATTTAGGCTCAGCTCAGGAAGTATCCAAGACAGAGTTACCCACACATTTTTTAAATTTTTCCTTTGACTTTTCCAGTCATCAGCAGAGCGTTCGAGCACTGATCGAGTGCTGCCTGTTTTATTTCCAAGTGTTTATCTGTCTGCCTCCCACTAGACAACAAGTAACACTAACTACACTAGTAGAAGTAACGGCCCCCATGGATCACAAAGCGATCCTATTGGTTGAAAGAACATTTAACATCCAATGGAATCGCAGATGATTCACGTTGTCTTAACTGTGTAAATATGACAAAAGAATAACTTCTAAATTACATGTCACATATCATATTTTTAAACTGAACATATATGGTGAACGTGAACATTTCTCTGTTCTGTTTTTTTTCCAGTTAGCTCACAAGCTAACCGGTTAGACTTTTAGCTTAGCATCTTTTAATTTTCTCCCCACTTTCGGCACCTAGTGATATGCCGATTTGATTGTTTTCAATAGAACTTTTACGTTGCGGTATATTTAATAATTTTAGAAAATGTAAAAAAAAAAAAAAAAAAAATCGATCCCCGTTTAGAGAAACTCTACCCTGTTTTGGAGATTCTGCCCCCATTTGAAGATCTCCAACCTGGAGATATCCCTATACCTGTACGCAGATCCTGAATGCTCTTGTCAAAACCGAATACAATATTGGCTTAAGAATCCTTAAAAATAACTAAGATTGCAAAGCATAAAAATATATGTAAAATGTCAAAACATTTTACATCCACAAAATCTACATTACAAAACTCCACAACTTCTTAAGATTTTATTAAACGTTTTATTCAATTTTAATTATTTTTTCAGGTTTTCCAAACCCACAGGAACCCTGGACATGCCTGTGGTCAATAAACACTGCTTCATATTCTCAAACTCACAAGCTAAACACCATTAACACAACACTAGAATATTCAAAACCTGTGCAAAGCTACAGTCTTCCAAATTGTTGAAGTTGAGATGCACTTGTGTGGATGGTGACACTGCTTCAACTCTCCCCATACCTCTATTCCTGCTGCAGCTTCCATCCCAGCAACCTCCATCATCCGACATAGCACCACGACACCCTGCCTGTCTATAGGGGGCATACTCCCCAAACCCCCCATTCCTCCTGCGGCCTTTGTGCTGCTGTGCTGAAGGGCTGGGCTGGGACTCTGGGGGTGACATCATGAAGTTACCGAGACTTTGACGCAGGGTGGAGCGCCACTCCGAGGTGGCATTCCAGGGAGCAGGGCTCCAGACAGAGCTAAACGAAGGGCTGCTCAGGGCGCTAACACCACTCTAAGAGCCAGTAAAAGGGATCTCCTGCTCATTCCTCCCAGCCACAGGGGACAAAGATGGAGCAGGAGAGAAGAGCAGGACACGGATGGCACCCCGCAGACCCTGGACAGGTGTATATTTGTTGCCTCTCCGCTCAGATCTTGAAGTCCTGGGGGTCTTGGCAGGTGTGGTGGGGCCATGGGTCAGTGTGTGACTGCTCTGGTCCCACAAAAAATGTACAAATTCCTGTATCCCAACCTTTATTGAGAGGTCTTGGGTTTCACAAGCCTGCCAAGACAAAAACAAATATCAAAATTCTTAAAAACATGCAATGATTTAATAATTAATTATTCAAAACTAGTTGGTACACTGTGATAAACTTTAAAAATTTGCATAGTAGATTTTAACTAATAAAACATGGAAGTGGTGCATGAAAGTCTTATACTTAACACACTGTAAAAAAAAACTTTTTTTTTTACAGTTTTTGCCAATAAATTTTACAGTGTTTTCCCTGTTTTTTTAAATGACAGAAATGTTTTATTAAAATTACAACAAAAAACTTTTAATTGACATGTGTAACATAATTTAACAGAGAAACTATGTATAAATGGAATACACTACATATCTGTTTTTTAACAGATTTTCAATGATAATTTTAACAAAACTAACCGTAAAAATAAAGTTTTTTTATTAACCTGCTGGCCTCTTTTAACACATGAAATACTGTAACAACTGTGTCGATTTCTGACACCCCTTAGCTTGTCACAGATTATCAGAGATCTGTTAAAGAGAGATATTGAAAGTATATTTACTTTCAATAAAACAAGTTTAGCTGTTTAAAAAAAAAAGGCCGTTGCAATTTAAATAATAAGCTACGAAAACCAATGCAAATGAAAAATCACAAACCTCTGTGTTCAGCAAATCATTATCAGGGCAATAATTATTTAAGCCAATCAGAATTGACACCTCTGCTAAGTGGGTGCACGCAGAAAGAAGCGCGCGACATGAAGGATGAAGACGGTGGCGCGCTGGTGAACTATTCTATTCTGCTGTTTTCGAGGAAGCAACACGTGTGAGAGGTAACGTCAAAAATATTTACTGACACATTCAAAAATTCAACGCAATACCGACACATAGCTAAAGTATACATTTAAGATTGACGACCGAAAACAAAACAAGTAATGTATGTCAGATGTTACATTAGCTAGGTTGCAGATACATTTTAGCTTTGTGTTAACGTTACCTAAACGCCGTTTAACGTTGCATTTAAGAACATTATATTTGTGTTAGCTTGTATTTTTGTGGCCGCGTCTGTGTGGCAGCACGTGGCTTGCTAACTAAAGTTGACCACTGCTAGCAACAGCTTTCAAATATGCTGAAGTAAATAAAGAAAATCAATGTTGCTGTGTTACAATTTAATGTAATGTAATTTTGCACAAACATTATGCAAACTTCTTTCTTTCTTTTCCCCCTCAGTTTTTTGATGCAATACCAGGAATTGGGACATCTGGAACTTCTGGAATTGAGATCAGTCAGAAGTCTTCTAGCTCAAACATTATATTAAAGTAAGTTTGCAATATGGCAAGTGTTCTAAATGCTTTCACATGTCCTATATGTGGCATTTCTACGTAAACAGTGAAAGGATATGTAAATCATAAAAAAATATACACAAATGAAACGCATGGTGAATATGCCTGTTGTGTAATTGGGTGCAAATCAAGGTTTACCAAGTATAATTCCTTTAAAAGTCATATGTTGCGCCACCATAGGCGGTCATCCGTGTCACACTGTGAAACCGTACAGGGTCCACTGAAATGTGAAAAGCCACATTGCCAGAAACAAACAGTTGATGGACCCCATTGACTTCCAAAGTATTTTTTCCATACTATTGAAGTCAATGGGGTCCATCAACTGTTTGGTTACAAAAAATTCTTCAAAGTATCTTCTTTTGTCTTCAACAGATGAAATAAATGTATACAGGTTTGTAACAACTTAAGGTTGAGTAAATGATGACTTTATTTTGGTGTGAACTATGCCTTTAGATATGTCTGTCACATCTCTTGCTCAGTTTAAATACTTTTTATATGGCTAAACATTTATATGGCTCATCAGAATTGCTGATTATGAAAAATGTTTGTAGCACTATATTCAAGTGTATTTCTGTCTTCACAGATGCCTTTTCAGGATAAATCCAGATAGGGGGACCAAAGTGGAGAAGAAGCCAACTAAAAAACAGCAGTCCATAAATCCTAATCAATTTCATTGATTACAAACATTGCAAACTTTGAATGGAGAGAGTAGACATCATCTCACATGCCAGCTTTCATACATATCCAATTTGTTTATGCTATTCTGTAATGTTTAAAGGGTTCATTCTGCTTGTGTTTTGTGGCTGGCTGTTATCTTGAGTGAGTGCGGCATTTTAATGTGTGCTTTAATGCAAATTGTGTACATTTGAAAGTACAGGGTTTAAAAAAAAAAAGCTGTCATTCTCACAGTAAAGACTGTTTATGGAAGTTGGTTAGTTTCAACCAGTGGGGAGAACCAGTTACATTTAAAAAAATAAATAAAATTATAATATTGCCGCTAACGATGCTATGAAGTGCTTTGTTAAATGTTGATCACAGGATGTATTTGCAGATAACAAATAAAACAAAATTAAAATTACTGTTGTTGTTTTGTTTTTTTATTAAAGCAAATCTTAGTTAATTTTGCAGTTTAACTAAACTGCAAAAAAAAGTTTAAGTACTGTTATAAAAACATTGTGTGTGTGTATATATATATTTATATTATCTGTACTTCAACTTTTTTTTTATCATTCTTTAAAGATAATTTTTCTGTGTTTTAGAGGTGTATGACTGTATTTTAACAATTAATGTATGTTAAAATTAAAAGATTTCATAGTATTATAAGGAGATTTTTGTGTAGAATAACAGTAATAAACCGTAATTATAGGATAAGAAATTACTGTTTTTTTACAGTGTATCTCTGTTTTTTTCATGACAGTATTTTTCTGTTTTTAAACAGACATTTTCTGGCGCCCCTGCTGCCAGAAAATTACAGTTTTTTTACGGGTTTTTTTTTTTTTACAGTGCATTACATGGTTTTAAATGTATGTACATTTCAATTTCAAATCTTAAAGATATTCAAAATCTTTAAATGAAAATTCCTTACATTATAATTTACCCCAAAAAACACAGTATTTTTATTTTCACAACAAAAACAAATTCATGCCGAAATTCGCACAATCTAAAAAAAAAAATATCATATATATGAGCCTACATTATACTATGTCAAATAAGTAACCGAACCAAAGTAATTTAAATTTTCACAAAAAGAGACTTCAGGAACTGACTAAAGATTATGACCGTGTTCTTCCTTATTTCCTGAGGATCTGTGTCGCTTTAATAGCTGTCTAAACTTAAATCTTATATCTAACTCACAAACAAAACTGTCAGTGAGCAGACATCCAATTATGTGACTTGTAGTGTTGATAATTTACAAAAACAGCATTCTCACTGTCCGTCACGCAATGGCAGTGACTCATCACAGCATTAGACAGAAAATACTTTGTGGTGCGATGAGGGTAAAACGTAAATTCATAAATGTTGTCTTCTGAGCCAGCACTGATCCCAAAAGAGCCGCCATTCTGCCCTGTGACGTTCTCTTACGAGAGGTTCTCTCGTATTGCGTAAGCTAGCTTACGCTACGGGAAAGATTCATCTTTTCTGAGATATTGAAGCCAAAAAATTATCCTTAATTTTTGTATCCATTGTCAACGCAGTGCGGCAGCTGCAGACCTTGAGCGGGCTAGCTAGCGAGCTCATAGGTTGCTCTGCGGCAACTGCTGCAGCCTATAGACGAGCTTGGGCGAACTCGCATCCAATGAGAGGCGTCCGCGCGCTCACTGCATCAAAGCCCGCCAAAAAGGGCGTGACTAGAGTGCATATAAGCGTAGTTCGTAGGCTGGAACCCTGATTTTCATCTCTTCAGCGAAGCTCTCCGCATCGCTGACCTGGAAGCCGCGTCGCCGTTTGAGGGGCATCTAGCAAGCGTGGACAGCGCTAGAAGAAGCCGGCCGTCTCAGCCACCTTCAGCCATCCTGCGAGCTACGCCATCCGACGACGTATCCTTTTATTAAGCAAGCTAGTTCTCAAGAACTATTCACAAAAGAGTACGAGCGTCTTTTTCAAGATGCCTCGCTCCACTTGCGCCTCATGTCGCGCCCTTCTCAGCACAGGAGACCGCCACATCATCTGCGCTCTCTGCCTGGGACTGGGGCACGCAGAGCTCGCCCTCACTGAGGGCGGATGCGATTTCTGCGAGGAGCTACCGATGTCGACCCTGCGGGCTCGACTCGAAGCGGTCAAAGCAGAAACCGCCAGCGCCGCCTTACCCTCAGCCAGCGCAGGAAGAAGCGCCGCTCTCAAAGGCTGCCGGAAACTGTGGTTGAAGCGACTGCCTCGCCGGAGCCTCTCCCTCGAGCATCGCTTTCACCCTCCCCGCCCCGGGATCGCGCAGTTGCCGCCGGCGGCCGCACTGCTGCCATCTCGGATGACGAGCGGAGGATAAGGGCTGCTGTTCCATCATGGCTTCGGACAGCGAGGAGTGGACAGGCTCCCAAGCCTCCTCCTCAGCCCAGGAATCCAGCAGGACCCGCGCCGAGTCGAAGGGGAGTTAACACGCCTCCTCACACAGGCCGTCGACCGCCTCGGGCTCGAGTGGTCACCGCCCCTGAGCAGGCACCCAACAGACTCGACGGCTGCTTTCTTCAAAGCCATCGCCGCTCTACACCCGCGGCCGGGCCGCTCCCTTCCTGCCGGAATTACATACGGAGCTTGCAAAGTCGTGGAACGCTCCGTTTTCAGCCAGGACCCGTTCACACGTCTCCACCTCTCTGCGTCGGTGGACGGCGCCACTGAGAGAGGCTACTCCTCCATCCCCCGGTCGAGGACTCGGTAGCAGCACACCTTTGTCCGCCCTCCGCGAGATGGCGTTCCAAGCCTGTGCTCCCGTCTAAGGCCTGCAGAGCGACTTCCGCCTATGTTGGCCGCGCCTATTCCGCCGCCGGCCAAGCCGCATCTGCTCTGCACTCAATGGCCGTTTTACAGATCCTACAAGCAGACCTTCTTCGGGAGTGGGATGAGAAAGGCAGGCACCCAGAGGCTGTTACTGATCTACGGCGCGACAGACCTCGCCCTTCGCGCTACCAAAGCTGCAGCCCAAGCTCTAGGGAAGTGCATGGCCTCGCTGACTGTGACCGAGAGACACTTATGGCTAACACTAGCCGACATGGGAGAAGCAGAGCGCTCCACGTTCCTCAACGCACCGCTCTCTCCAACCGGTCTCTTCGGCTCCGCGGTGAGTGGCATTGTTGACCGCTTCTCAGAAGTCCAGAAAGCCACCCAAGCCATGAACCTCTTCCTGCCGCGTCGCGCTAGCTCCTCTGCAGGCCGCTCACGTGATCAGCCTCCTGCACGAGCCTCTTCACAGCGCCCAGTTCAACAATCTCAGACTTCTCAGCGTCGACAGGGCGGCCGCCCTCGATCAGCGCTCAGACAGCCGCCGCAGACCGCCTCCCCGCGGGCCTCGATCTAAGGTAACGCTGAAACCCGAGCAGCCGAAGTCTTCCTAACTGTGTTGAACAAACGACGGCTCAGTCCGCCGCGGCCGGACCACTGTCAAAGCTTTACCCCCTGTCAGTCCCCTTCTCTCAGGCTACTACAGTGGTGAATTTAGCAGCCAACAAGCCGGTGACACTGCCCGCTTGCCTGCACTCAAACGCCGTTTTCACGGCGACCCAAATAAATCTTGTAAAGAGCAAACATGTCTTATGTGTAGAAAAAGTGCCCACAACCCAGTGTTCGCCCCTACACACAAGCATAACACATCCCGTGCCCCTATCAGAGCACGCTCTCATAAAGCGGTTACTGAACCGCTCGAGCGTCAGAGTCAATGAAGGCGCCCACAAATGCGTGCGTGCGCCCATTCTCTGCCCGCTCTGTCACACGACCAGCCCTATGTGTAGAAAATGTGCCCACAATCCAGTGTTCACTTCTGCACACAAGCACTGCATGTCTCGTGTCCCCACCAGAGCACGCTCACATAAAGCGGTTACTGAACCGCTCGAGCGCTAGAGTCAATAAATGCGCCCGCAAATGCGTGCGCGCGCCCATTCTCTGCCCGCTCTGTTACACGGCCAGCAACCATTCCTCTGTGTGTAAGTCCCGTGCCCATGACTATGCTTGCGCATCACGTAACAGATGTGACTCTTTCCCCATTCATTCCAATCGGAAGTCACTCACAAAACAGCCTGTTCATGCTGTCTGCGAGCAATCATGCATGAACACACTAAACGCGCTCACACATTTTGTTCAGCGCTCTGTGTGCGGCAATCAGAGCGAATTGGCCATTCACCCTCTAGCGTTACGCTTCAAAGCGTGGGAAGCTATTCCAGGGATATCCAAGTGGGTGTTAAGCACAATACAACAGGGCTATTTGCTACAGTTCGATCGCCGCCCCCTCGCTTCAGAGCGCGGCTCGAAACCACTGTGAACACGGAAGCAGCGTGCATGCTTCGTTCAGAAATAGCAAGCCTTCTGTGCAAAAGGGCCATAGAAAAAGTGCCACCCTCTCTGAGCGAGTCGGGGCTTTACAGCCGTTATTTTCTTGTTCCCAAGAAAGACGGCGGCCTCAGACCCATATTAGATCTCAGGGTTTTGAACAAGGTGCTTGCAAAAAGACCGTTCAAAATGCTTACAATCAGGAAACTCCTCGCGCATGTGCGCCAGGGGGACTGGTTTATTTCTCTCGATCTGAAAGATGCATACTTTCAGATTCAGATAAATCCCGTCACAGGCCATTCTTGAGATTCGCCTTCGACGGCCAGGTTTATCAATACACCGTCCTTCCGTTCGGCCTGTCCTTAGCACCCCGTACTTTCACGAAGTGCATGGATGCGGCGCTCGCACCCCTGCGGAGTCAGGGTTTGCGAATTCTGAACTATTTGGACGACTGGCTGATTATGGCTCAGTCACATATGGAGCTTCTGTCTCACAGAGCAGTTCTCCTCAGCCATCTGAACAGTTTGGGTCTTGCAGTCAATTGGACCAAGAGCTCACTACAGCCCAGTCAGACCATTTCCTTCCTGGGAATAGAACTAGACTCCGTGGCAATGACGGCTCGCTTATCTACACAGCGCGCACGCCGTGTTCAGCGACTAGCCGCATCTTTTCAGATGAACAGCCTCACGCCTCTGAAGAAATTCCAGAGAGTGCTAGGTTACATGGCCTCAGCCGCAGCAGTACTTCAGCTGGGTTTACTGCACATGCGCCGCTTCAGCATTGGCTAAACACCCGGCGTCTCGCCGGGCTTGGGCCACAGGCCGCCAGCCCATCAAGGTGACTCAGACCTGCATATCAGCTCTGCAGCCCTGGACAGTGGCCGAATGGTATCAGCGGGGAGTGACAATGGGAGCTGTATCTCGCCGAAAAGTCATCTCGACAGACGCGTCCAACACGGGTTGGGGCGCGGTCTGCGAGGGCTCTCCGGTTTTCGGCCTATGGTCAGTTCAGGAAAAGCTCCTTCACATAAATTGTCTGGAAATGATAGCGGTCGAGTACGCGCTCGTGCGCTTTCTCCCGGTCATTCAGGGTCACCACGTCCTGGTCCGTTCGGACAACAGATCTGTGGTATCCTACCTAAACCGTCAGGGCGGTGTCAGATCCAGGAACCTCTTCCATCTGACAAAACGCATACTGAGTTGGTCCCAGTGCCACCTGCGCTCGCTGAGGGCGACGCACGTGCCAGGCCACCTGAACGACGGCCCGGACAGACTGTCCAGAGACAATATTCCCCCAGGGGAATGGTCCCTGCACGCTCAAACAGTCCAGACGTTATGGCACCTATTCGGCAGAGCAGAGATAGACCTCTTTGCGTCCAAAGAGAACTCTCACTGCCCAGTATTTTTCTCGAAAGCGAGGACGCGCTGGCCCAGGACTGGCCCAGACGCCCGCTTTACGCCTTCCCTCCCGTCTCGCTATTGCCACAGGTAATGCAGAGGATCAGGGAAACGCGTCACTCGGTGCTCCTCATAGCCCCGCGTTGGGAGAATCAGACATGGTTCCCGGAGCTTACGCAGCTGTCACTGACAGCGCCGTGGCCCATCCCAGTGAGAGCAGATCTCCTCTCTCAAGCTCGCGGCACAATCTGGCATCCCCACCCAGAGCGCTGGGCGCTGCATGCGTGGGTGATCAACGACTACCCGTCGCTCTGCCAGAAGGAGTAATAAACACCATCATACACGCTAGAGCCCCTTCCACGAGAAGACTCTATGCGTCAAAATGGTCTGTGTTCTCAAAATGGTGCACCGACAGAGACCTGGACCCACGGACATGTGGGGTGTCGTCGCTGCTCGTATTTCTACAAGAGCTGCTGGATGAGGGCAGATCCCCATCCACGCTCAAAGTGTATGTGGCGGCCGTTGCGGCGTTCGCTGAACCCCTGCACGGCCAGTCATGGGGTAAAAACGAGCTGGTCATCCGCTTCCTCAGGGGAGCTAGAAGGATGAACCCCCGCGCCCCCATCGGTTCCTATCTGGGATCTTTCTATAGTTCTCGAAACTATGAAAGCCCCCTTTCGAACCACTTCAATCCGTGGATTTGAAATACCTTTCACTCAAAACCGTTTTTCTGACTGCCCTGTCATCAGTCAAACGTGTGGGAGACCTTCACGCGCTGTCTGTCAGCGCTGCGTGTCTTGAGTTTGGACCAAGTGACTCCAAGGTCATTTTAAAGCCTAGACACGGCTATGTTCCCAAGGTGATCGGTACTCCTTTCAGAGCACAGGTCATTTCCCTATCGGCGCTGCCAGCACCGGATAGCGAACGCGACGCCAATCTCCTTTGCCCGGTCAGAGCACTGAGATTGTATACTGCACGCTCCGCTGCTTTCAGACGCTCCGAGCAGCTTTTCGTTTCGTTCGGAGGGCGCACCAAAGGTCTCGCCGCCTCGAAACAGACACTATCTAGATGGATAGTGGACGCTATTGCTGCTGCATACGCGTCAAAAGACCTGCCATGCCCGTTGGGCATTAGGGCTCACTCCACTAGAGGCATGGCATCCTCGTGGGCATGGTCCAGCGGAATTTCCATTCACGACATATGTGTGGCAGCGGGATGGACTTCCCCTCCACCTTTGTCAGATTTTACAATATGGAAGTGCCCGCTCTGCAGGCAAAACTACTAGCGGTTTAATCACGCTACAGCTCCCCTGGTGAGCTGCACTGATGGGACACATTCCACACAGACCGGCACCGCCGCTCTGTCGTTCCCGTCCTACTATGTGCTTATGTATTACACAATCAATGACCCGCATTCTTGCCGGCCAAATATTATTTCCCCACTCATAAGGGCTCCCCGGGTCCCCCTTAATTCCCTGGGGCTTATACAGTGGATGCTTGGCGCGCACGGCGTTGACAATGGGTTCCCGTAGCGTAAGCTAGCTTACGTAATACGAGAGAACCTCTCGTAAGAGAACGTATCGGTTACCTAACGTAACCTCGGTTCTCTCTAGATGAGGGAACGAGTATTGCGTAGCCGGCCGTGCTTCGCGCCACGAGCGACTTTTCGCTTCAGTCAATGAAAACCAGGGTTCCAGCCTACGAACTACGCTTATATGCACTCTAGTCACGCCCTTTTGGCGGGCTTTGATGCAGTGAGCACGCGGACGCCTCTCATTGGATGCGAGTTCGCCCAAGCTCGTCTATAGGCTGCAGCAGTTGCCGCAGAGCAACCTATGAGCTCGCTAGCTAGCCCGCTCAAGGTCTGCAGCTGCCGCACTGCGTTGACAATGGATACAAAAATTAAGGATAATTTTTTGGCTTCAATATCTCAGAAAAGATGAATCTTTCCCGTAGCGTAAGCTAGCTTACGCAATACTCGTTCCCTCATCTAGAGAGAACCGAGGTTACGTTAGGTAACCGATACGTTTCTCTAGTCAGCGGCGGGATTGGCTGAGCAGTAAAGCGCGCCTGAACAAAACGACTCGGTTACTAACGTAACCTCGGTTCCCTGAGAGGAGGGAACGAGTATTGCGTAAGTAGCTTACGCTATGGGAAAACTCCGTTTCTCGATAAATATTGAAGTCTTTATGTAAAACGCATTGCAGCTGCACAGCAGACAGCAATGAGCGAGGCAGCTCGGTCATTGGCTGTGCTGCGGCAACTTGCTCGAACCAATGACGGGGCGACTCTGAACGTGCAACCAATGAGCGCGCTTCGTGCCCGCGCGCTCAGAGCCCGCCAAGATGGGCGTGGCTAAGGCTATATATTAGGCGCCCCGTCATGAGAGTTCTTTAGGTTCAATGGACTGAAGCGACTGACCAAGCACAAGCACGGCAGCTTACGCAATACTCGTTCCCTCCTCTCAGGGAACCGAGGTTATGTTACCAACCGAGTCGTTCCCTTTCGAGAGGTCTCTCCTATTGCGTAAGTAGCTTACGCTATGGGAACACCATGCAAAACGCCATGCGTGCTGACTTCGCTCTATAAAGCCAGAGGCAGATGCCTGAGCCTTAAAGCAAAGTGATTATTCAACGAGCCGGCCAACGGCGAGCTATATAATGGGATAATACAGAGCGCCTTTGCCCCAAGGTGGCCCATGGTGGGGCGCTCATTGTAAAAACACAAGCACATATCTTATGTACTGATTTTTCTATTTACTGATATGCATAAAAACTCTCTAAGTCAGTCAGAGACGGACCTTATAAGGGAGGAGATAATGCTCAGCATATACGTACTCCAGTCCATACTACAGTCAGGCTGATAGAATGTTGGAATGCAATGAGGGGACCTGTAGGTTATAAAACCTGATAAATGTCGAAGGCGAGGCCCAGCCTGCCGCCGCACAAATATCCTCAATGGGTATCCCACTCGACCACGCCCACGAGGAGGCCATGCTCCTCATAGAGTGAGCTCTGACGCCTAAGGGGCATTGAAGGCCCTTGGCTTCATAAGCCAGCGCTATAGCATCTACTATCCAGCGCGATATTCTTTGCTTTGAAACTGCGAGACCTTTAGTGCGGCCGCCAAAGCATACGAATAATTGTTCCGTCTCTCTGAACGGGGCAGAACGTTCCAAGTATACTCTGAGCGCCCTGACCGGGCAGAGTAAATTAGCGTCGCTTTCGTCTGCTGGAGACGATAGCGCTGCCAGAGATATCACCTGTACTCTGAAGGGTGTGGAGAGCACTTTAGGAATATACCCGTGCTTTGGCCTAAGGACAACTCTGCAGTCGTTAGGTCCAAATTCCAAGCAAGCAGCGCTTGATGAAAGCGCGTGCAGGTCGCCCACTCTCTTGACTGAGGTGAGTGCCAGCAAGAGCGCAGTTTTGAGCGAGAGCTGTTTAAGGTGCACGGTTCGGAGAGGTTCGAACGGGGCACTCTTGAGTGCGTCCAGGACCGTGGCCAGGTCCCAGATCGGTACCGAGGGGGGGCGAGGAGGGTTCATCCTCCTAGCGCCTCTTAGGAAACGAATGATTAGGTCATTTTTCCCTAATGAGTGTCCTTTATCAGGATTGTGTGACGCCGCTATGGCAGCCACATAGACTTTGAGCGTGGAGGGTGTGCGGCCCGCCTCCAGCAGCTCTTGCAAAAAGGCGAGTACACTTGGTATCTCACACGATTTGGGGTTCAAGCTCTTGGTATCACACCAGTCACTGAACACTTTCCACTTTTGGCTATATAAGCGCCTCGTAGAGGGCGCTCGCGCCTCAGTGATGGTTCTCAACACTCCGCTGGGGAGGTTTTCTGGAACCCGTTGAGGGGCCATGCATGAAGGGCCCACAGATCGGGGCGGGGATGAAGAATCATCCCGTTGGCCTGCCTGAGGAGGTCCAGCCTCAACGGAATCGGCCATGGGGCAGATTGCATCATCTGCATCAGTTCTGGAAACCACGTCTGGTTCTTCCAGAGTGGGGCTACCAGGAGCACTGCACATTTCACCTCCCTGATCCGACTGATGACCTGAGGTAGCATCGCAATCGGGGGAAAAGCATACAAGGGGCGGCTCGGCCAGACTTGGGCGAGCGCGTCCGTGCTCTTTGAGAAGAAAAGAGGGCAGTGCTTATTTTCCCTGGAGGCGAAGAGGTCGATCTCTGCATCGCCAAAGGTTTGCCATAACCACTGAACCGTCAGGGGGTGGAGAGACCATTCTCCTGGGAGAACTTTGTCTCTGGACAGCATGTCCGCTCCCTGGTTCAGGACGCCTGGCACATGCGCTGCTCTCAGCGAGCGCAGGTTGTGCTGTGACCATAAGATGAGCTCCCTGGCCATAGAGTGCAGGGAGCTCGACCTGAGTCCACCGTGGCGATTTATATACGATACTACCGTCATGTTGTCCGTTCGGACCAGGACGTGTTCGTTTTTCAGGTACGGAAGCAGGGCTCTGAGAGCCAAGGCGACCGCTTTCATTTCCAGACAGTTTATATGTAGGCGCTTTTCCGGGTTTGACCAAAAACCGGAGACAGGCCTGCCCTCGTAAAGGGCCCCCCATCCTATTTTGGAGGCATCTGTCGTGATAATTTTTTTCCGTGTGTTCACGCCCAGACTCACGCCGGTTTGATACCAGTCGACGGCCTTCCAGGGCGTCAGGGCTTTTATACAGCCAAGATTCGCTCTGATTAAAAAGTGGCCCGAGCGCCACACGTGAGTGGGGACACGGCTCTTGAGCCAGCGTTGGAGAGGACGCATGTGCAACAATCCTAGCTGGAGTACAGCTGATGCCGAGGCCATGAGACCGAGCATCCTTTGAAATCGTTTGACGGGGCGCGTGCGCCCGCTCTGAATGATGTGTAAGGTGCCGAATAGCGAGCGCGCGCTGTGATGAGAGGCCCGCCGTCATCTGCACTGAGTCTAGCACTATTCCCAGAAAATAGATATTCTGGCTGGGGGATAGCACGCTCTTTGCAAAATTGATTCTCAGACCCAGGCATTCTAGATGGCTGATAATCCAAGATCTGTGCGTCGTTAACTGACTCTCTGATTGTGCTAGGATTAGCCAATCGTCGAGGTAATTCAGTATTCGCACTCCCCGCTGTCTCAGGGGGGAAAGTGCTGCGTCCATACTTTTCGTGAATGTACGGGGGGCCAATGATAGGTCGAATGGTAGTACTGTGTACTGGTATGACTGTCCCTCGAGCGAATCTCAGAAATGGCCTGTGATGAGGCGCTATCGGAATGTGAAAGTAAGCGTCTTTCAAATCCACTGATAGAAATCAATCCCCGGGGTGAACTTGTGCGAGGATATGTTTGGTCGTTAACATTCTGAATGAGCGAATCATTAAAGCTTTGTTCAGATGTCTGAGATCTAGGATGGGGCGGAGGCCACCATCCTTTTCGACGAGAAAGTAGCGGCTGTAAAAACCCGCCTCGCTCATAGAGGGAGGAACAGTTTCTATAGCGCCCTTCTCTATCAGTTTGAGCACCTCGGTGCGTAGAACATGTGAAACATCTTTCCTCACTTTCGTCTCGACCACTGCTGAAAAGCGGGGTGGTCTGCGAGAGAATTGAAGCGAGTAACCGTGTTTTATTATGTTCAGAACCCATTTCGGCATGTCGGGGATTTTTTCCCAGGCTTTTGCTCACACAGATATGGGCTGAATGCTGGCTGGGGGCGTGTCGCAGTGACGTATGGGCCCTGCCGGAGAATTGCCTTGTGCTAACACTGAGCTTACAGCTCTCAGAGGCGCGGGAGCGCGCTGAGCAGCTTTGTTGAGTGCCGAGTGCAGGGGTGCGTGTGAGATTACAGGCACGCGCGCTATCTCCGTAATGCTCACAGCATGAGCTTGAGAAATGTTTGAAACTGTATAGACAGTGTTTACGGGTGGGGGTGCATTGATTGTAATAGGCACGCGCGCCACTTTCATAAAGCTTCCCGTTCTTAGCGGGGAGTTTCTTGGCTCGCGCGTCGCATCTGTGATGCTTGCGGCATGAGCCAGAGAACTGTTTGAAACTGTATGGGCAGCGCTTATGGGTGGGGGTGCATATACCGTAGTAGGCACGCGCGCCATTTTCATAAAGCCTCCCGCTCGCGGCGGGGGGTTTTTGGGCATGCATACAGTGTTTGTGTGTAGGGGTGCATGCATGACAGCAGGCACGCGCGCTACCTTTATAGTATTTCCCGCTTTTACTGGGGAAGTGTTTATAACTGTGGGAACAGTGCTTGTGTGTAGTGGTGCATACATGACAATAGGCACACGATCCACATTTATGCGGCATCCAGCTTGAGCTGGGGAAGTATTCGGCACTGTTTGGACAGTATTGATGTAATGTATGACCTTGTCTTGTTCTACTGTTTCCCCTTTGTCTTCCATTTTTGTCACTTTCGTTACTCCATAGTTTTCACTTTTGACCCGTCTGTAACTCCACAGTCTTGTTAGCCCTCGTGTTCATTGTTCATTGTTTTCACCTGTCCTCGTTAGTTTCTCATTGGTTTCTATTTAGCACCTTGTCATGTTATTTTGAGTTCTGTTTGTTCATTGGCCCTTTCATGTATTTATACCCTGTCTGTTTGTTCAGTCACTGTCGATCGTTTGTTTTGTTAGTGAATGTCGTTAAGCCTGCTCTGTGTTCCCTTCCCGAGTTTTCCGTATACCTGTCTTGCTTGCTTGTTTGTTTGTTTGTTTGTTTATTGATTTCAGTTAATAAAGATACTGCAAGTGGATCCTCAACCTTCGTCTCCCTCCGCTATCTCTGCAATTCGTAACAGAACGATCGACCGCACATGGATCCAGCAGTTCAACATGCAAACTACCACCTGCTCAGCCTAAAGCAAGAAGACCGCCCCATAGAGGACCACGTCCGCGACTTCCTTAGGCTGGCGAAGGTCTCGGATTTCCCGGACTCCTCGTTGGTGGTCTTCTTCAGGGGCAACCTGAATGCTGCACTGAGGGAGCGGTTGCCACCAGCGACTCGCTATTGGACACTCCGGAACTTCCTAGAGGCGACCTTTCTGGCCTGCGGCTCGCAGTTCACCGTGGGCGGCGATGAAGAGGACCCTGCCTCTCCTCCCACGACGGTGACTCTCCAGTCGTCCCTAGTTCCCCCTGTCACGCCAGCCCCTCCGGTCAGAGAGCAAACCCCCGCGCCAGTCACTTCCCCAGAACCCACACGGTCAACCTCGTCTGCCCGGAGGAGGGAGAGAAGACGGGCTTCCGCCTTCCGGCATCAGCCAGCCACGGTCAGCGAGCCTGAGCCGACGCCTGCCCCGGTCTGTGAGCCTGTGCCGACGCCTGCCCCAGTCTGTGAGCCCGAGCCAACACCAGCCCGGTCAGCGAGCCAGTGCCTACAGCCTCAGTCGTCAATGAACCAGTGCCTGCAGTCTCAGACATCAGTGAGCCAGTGCCTGTCGCCTCAGACGTCAGTGAGCCAGTGCCTGTCGCCTCAGACGTCAGTGAGCCAGTGCCTGTAGCCTCGACCGTCCCTGAGCCAGCGCCTGTAGCCTCGACCGTCCCTGAGCCAGCGCCTGTAGCCTCGACCGTCCCTGAGCCAGTGCCTGAAGCCTCGACCGTCCCTGAGCCAGCACCTGTAGCCTCGACCGTCCCTGTGCCAGCGCCTCTCAAGTCTCTCGAGCCACCCAGGGCTCCGCCGCTCAAGCCTCTCGAGGCTTCCAGGGCTCCGCCGCTCAAGCCTCTCGAGCCACCCAGGGCTCTGCCTCTCAAGCCTCTCGAGCCTTCCAGGTCTCAGCCCCTAAAGCCTCCTATGGCACCGCCCATAGAGCCTCATGAGCCTCCTACGGCTCCGCCTCCCGAGCCTCCTATGGCCCCGCCTCCCGAGCCTCCTATGGCTCCGCCTCCCGAGCCTCCTTCGGCTCCGTCTCCAGAGCCTCCTACGGCTCCGCCTCCAGGACCTCCTACGGCTCTGCTCCCAGAGACTCCAGAGCCTCCTACGGCTCCACCTCCAGAGCCTCCTACGGCTCTGCTCCCAGAGTCTCCAGAGCCTTCTACGGCTCCGCCTCCAGAGCCACCTACGGCTCCACCTCCAGAACCTCCTACGGCTCTGCTCCCAGAGACTCCAGAGCCTTCTACGGCTCCGCCCCTTGTGCCTTCTTCGGCTACGCCTCCTGAGCATCCAGTGCCTCCCTCAGCTCCACCTCCTGAGCCTCCTGAACCTCCCTCAGCTTCGTCTCCAGCGCCCCTCTCAGTTTCGCCCCCGGGACCTGTCCTTATCCTGAGGCTGCCTCCCAGGCCTCCTGGACCCGTCCCTGTCCGATGGCCACCTCCCAGGCCCCCTGAACCTGTCCCTCTGTTCCCCCAGGGACTGCCTAATTGGCCCCGTGTACTGTCTCTTTTCCCTTTGTGCCCTCGTGGACTGTTTAATTTCCCCTCGTTGCCCCCCTTGGTCTGTCTGTCTGCCCCCGGTGCCATCATTTTGTTTTCTATGGTTTTTGTCTTGGGTTTTGTTTTTCTTTTTTTGGATCGTCTGGGATCCGATCCTTAGAGGGGGGGCTATGTAATGTATGACCTTGTCTTGTTCTACTGTTTCCCCTTTGTCTTCCATTTTTGTCACTTTCGTTACTCCATAGTTTTCACTTTTGACCCGTCTGTAACTCCACAGTCTTGTTAGCCCTCGTGTTCATTGTTCATTGTTTTCACCTGTCCTCGTTAGTTTCTCATTGGTTTCTATTTAGCACCTTGTCATGTTATTTTGAGTTCTGTTTGTTCATTGGCCCTTTCATGTATTTATACCCTGTCTGTTTGTTCAGTCACTGTCGATCGTTTGTTTTGTTAGTGAATGTCGTTAAGCCTGCTCTGTGTTCCCTTCCCGAGTTTTCCGTATACCTGTCTTGCTTGCTTGTTTGTTTGTTTGTTTGTTTATTGATTTCAGTTAATAAAGATACTGCAAGTGGATCCTCAACCTTCGTCTCCCTCCGCTATCTCTACATTCGTAACAATTGATATGTGGGAACGTGACCCCTTAGTGACACAGGCAGAAAATGACTCTTTTTGTGATTTCTGTGTGTTGCCGTTAAAACGGCGTTTGATTGCAGGTGAGCGAGTTCTGTGACTGGCCCATTGACTGCTGTACAGACATTTCCAGCCGCCTGTAAGGGGACTGGGTAATGTTTTACACGTTTTGGAGAGAGTGGTCCGGCTTTTGCGAGACACACACTCTCTCTTTTTCTTCCTGTGGCTAGGGGTTCCGGGTTCAGCACGATCTTGGGCCAAGGTCCCCGTCGCTCAGGCGGCTGCTTTCGGTTAGCGGAACGCGAGCGGCGTCGAGCGTCCTTTTCAGGTCTGGGCTGGGAGACGGGAGGCGGCGCCCTGGCTCGCTGCTGCAGCTGAGGCGGTCTCTGGCGGCTCTGTGATGAACTGGAGCGCTTGGGCAGGAAGTGACGCATTCTTCCGGGCTTCAGTGAAGCGTTCAGCGAACTCTCTTACCGCCGGTCCGAACAGGCCGCTTGGAGCAATAGGCGCATCGAGGAAGGGCGCCTTATCCGCGTCCTTCATTTCTGTTAGCGTCAGCCACAGATGGCGGTCAAGGACAGGCAGGTTAGCCATGGCCCGGCCGATGGATTGGGCGGTGGCCTTTGTGGCTCGCAGGGCTACCTCAGTGGCGCTGCGCAGGTCCTTGAAAGCCTCAGGTTCAGGTCCAGACTCGTCCATGGTGTGAAGAAGTTTGGCCTGATAGACCTGCAGAACAGCCATGGAATGAAGCGCTGACGCAGCTTGGCCGGCGGCGGCGTATGCGCGACCGGCGAGAGCTGAGGTAGATCGGCAGGGCTTCGAGGGATGAGAAGCTTTGTCTTTCCATCCAGCGGTGGAGGGTGGGCACAGATGGTTGGCCATAGCCTCCTCGAGGGGCGGGGTTCCCTCGTAGCCTCTTTCTCTCGCGCCATCCACCGAGGAGAGCGAGGAAGAGAAAGAAGGCTTCAGGCGAGCAGAGTGCGGGGCTTTCCATGACTTTGTGAGTTCGTCATGAACTTCGGGGAAGAAAGGGGAAGGTCTCTGTCGAGGGGCCTGCCGGCGCCCTTGCAGGAACCACTCGTCCAGCCGGCTGCGGGCGGGTTCTTCCGGAGAAGACCAGTCGAGCCCGAGGTCTTCCACGGCTTTAGACAGGATGCGGACGATCTCTGAGTCCATGCTGGTGCCCCTGCTGGTGCCCCTGAAGTCTGCGTGCTCTGGCGGCCGCCGTGAGCGGCGCTTTTTCTTGCGCGGCTCGAACAGAGGGGATGGCAGCACGGTGGTAGCAGGCTCGTTCGCGGCGAAGGCGGCAAAGCAAGCGTGCAGCTCGGTGAGGCCCAGGGAGTCACATTCGGGGCATCCGCCTCGAGTGAGAGCAGCTTCTGCGTGGTCAGGTCCCAGAGAGCGAGCGCAGAAAATGTGACGGTCCCCGTCAGGAAGAGGGCCTCTGCACGAGGCGCAGGTCGAAGGCATTTGAAACAACGCCTCGAATTTGCTCTTTCACTAAAGGACAAAAAGCGTCGCAGAGGCGAACACTTGCAAAGTAGCTTTTAGTAAAAGGATATCAAGGTGATGCGCGCCGGATGGCGTAGCAGAAGGCTTTGAAGGCGCCGGCGTCCTCGTAGCAGTCCTGCTGTAGGCTTGTCGACGGCGGGCGAAAAGACTCCAATAATCCGGAGGATCCAGCGAAGAGAAGGTCTTTGCTGAAGGAGATTAAATCTAAAGAACTCTCATGACGGGGCGCCTAATATATAGCCTTAGCCACACCCATCTTGGCAGGCTCTGAGCGCTGGGCCGAGCGCTCATTGGTCGCGCGTTCAGAGTCGCCCCGTCATTGGTTCGAGCAAGTTGCCGCAGCACAGCCAATGACCGAGCTGCCTCGCTCATTGCTGTCTGCTGTGCAGCTGTAATGCGTTTTACATAAAGACTTCAATATTTCTCGAGAAACGGAGTTTTCCCATAGCGTAAGCTACTTACGCAATAGGAGAGACCTCTCGAAAGGGAACCAAAGTCTATGACAGTCCTTCAAAATAAAAGTTCACAGGACTTTTGTGATTGTACCTTCCATTTGATTATTTTCATTATTAGTGATTTTTGATTAATAGTTTTATTACAACTATATTCAGATTTTAATTTGGTCTGTAAAATAGTGCTCTTAACATGCTTGTGTACAGAGCAATGTACATCAACATATGGGTGAACAAATGTGCTTCATATGGCAATATCTAAAATAAATTAACTGCTTTGATATAATTAAAACATGTCATATACAAAATGACATGTACCTCTGCAATAACCTTTATATATTAGGTTGCACACACACACACACACACACACACACACACACACACACACACACATTTGGTTTCCATGTTTTATGGGGACTTTCCATAGACATAATGGTTTTTATACTGTATAAACTTTATATTCTTTCCCCTAAACCTAACCCTACCCCTAAACCTAACCCTCACAGAAAACTTTCTGCATTTTTCCATTTTCAAAAAACATAATTTTGTATGATTTATAAGCTGTTTTCCTCATGGGGACCGACAAAATGTCCCCACAAGGTCAAAAATTTCGGGTTTTACTATCCTTATGGAGACATCTGGTACCCACAAAGTGATAAATACACGCTCACACACACACACACACACACACACACACACACACACACACACACACACACACACACACACACACACACACACACACACACACACATTTTAAGGGTTAGATCAAGTAGAAATAGCTCCTTAAAATATTCTAAAAATTCTCACATAATTTAGGCTACTCACCCTCATGCCATCCCAGATCTACATCTACAGAACACAAATTAAGATTTTTAGAAGAATTTCTCAGCTCTGTTGGTCCATACAATGCAAGTGAATTGTGGCCAGAAATCTGAAGGTCCAAAAAGCAGATAAAAGCAGCATAAAAGTCATCCATATGACATCCCAGTGTTTAAATCCATATCTTCAGAAGTGATATGATTGATATATATATATATATATATATATATATATATATATATATATATATATATATATATATATATATGATATATTTCAGATGTTAAAGTGAAACTAAACAGGTGCCATATATGACTTTCAGAAGTGAAGGTGCGAGTGAAAATGGATATTTATAGTGAAAAGGGACTTGAATATTGAGCTCTTTCTTACCTTTTTTCATTTCTGAAGATACTTCATGTTGCTTTAATCTGCTTTTTGGACCTTTAAAGTTCTGGCCATTCACTTGCAGTGAAAGGACCTACAGAGTGGAGATATTTTTCTACAATTCTTCATTTGTGTTCAGCAGATGACATAAAGTCATACACATGTGGGATGGCATGAGAGTGAAGAAACGATGAAAAATGTTTTTATTTTTGGGTGAACTATTCCACTTTTTAAAGTATTTACAATACACTTTGGTCCCTACTCTTCTCTCTAATGTGTTATGATGCAGGGCCATAATAACCATGGACAGGGGGCAACACGTTCCCGCCAATATTCTGATTAGTGTTCAACCGATAATGGTTTTTTCAAAGGTTGATTCGTAAATTAGTCTAATACATGTGGTTCCCCAATCCTGAATATATGGTTACATCTATGTTATGCTGGCACTATATTGTGAGCTAACCCTGCAAAAGGATCAACTTAATTAAACGTGTAGTAAACAAAACAAAAAGAGACAATTACTGCCATTGTTACGCTCTGGAACAGGAAAGCAGTTCATCTTTACAGACAGGACCACACCATAGAAAAACATGAAGAATAATGGTTGGCTTAAGGCACTCTGTTTATATGAAATTCAAATTAGCCTAGCAAACCATGAGAAGGAATGTGTCTGCAGCATTTTTTCTAATATTGTAGCTGCAATGTAGTGTATGAATCTAAAAACCCTGCTAGTGTGCACTGTGCATGCTCCATCCCCAAGGTGTGCCTTCTTTATCTCTGTTTGTATATATGTTTGCCTACAACTACTTATAAAAGCTCTGTGTAAACTTCTAAATCATTTTGTCGAGGCAATATTTACATGGCAAGCTATCTATAAATGTATGGGCAGTTTACATGAAATATGATCTGAGAACATTGGGAGTGTCCTGTCTGTGAGTGTACTAGATGTACCAGGAATGTATTAGAAATGAATTGTAAGAAATAACAGGTCTTTGCTTGTCCAATTGAGGCTTCCCTGCCCCCTTCGTAAACCTGCTCTTATCGCCTGTCAGCCGAAGAGCCTAGGGCATCCTCTACCAACCACTGGAGTGCGTGTAACTAATGCACACTTTGAGGTCATAAATCCAACACATAATAGAGCGGAAATAGTGCTTGAAGGTCAATAATTGTGTTCTGACCTAAAGGAAAACTTGCCCTTTACCACAGTTTACTTTTATTACTATTACAACATTTACCACAATACTACATTAACAAGCTGTTCCACCCTCTCAGAATCCAGGAGTTATGTAAGTTATGTAAACATTCTTGTCTTGAGCTGAAAAAAAAAATCATTTAGTATGTATGTATATGTGACGCTCCTGTTCTACACACTCTGTATCTATCTATCAGCTGGCCACTGTTACACTCACCCTCTTAAACTTCACTCCCATCTGGGTCATGGCACCATTGTGACGCTCCTGTTCTATCCGATCATGGGTCTCTGGCATGGGAGGCAGGTGCACTAACAAGAAGGTTAAAGGCTACAGCCTCTAGTGTCCGACACTAGTGCACCTCTTGAGGTCAGGGGAGTGAGGTTTATGCACATTTCACAGCTATATATCAGCTGGCTCCCATTACATATAGTATAACATTTTGATAATTATTTTGAGTCTCACTTTATATTAGGTGTCTTTAACTGCTATACTAACATTAAAATACATGTTATGTACTTACTGTGTAACTACTGTGTAACTACATGTTGCTCAGCAAAATTCTCACAAGATTCACATTTGCTGCTACAGAGGTTGAGGTACAGGTAGGAATAGGAGTAGGGTTAAGGTTTAGATTAGGGTTATGGTTGGGGTTTTGGGTCAAGGGTTGGGGTAGGTTTAGGATTAGGGTTTAGATTAGGGTTAACAGTTTAACTAAAGCTGTAATTAAATGCAGATACATAAAGTGTAAGTAATGTAATGTAAGTAATGTAACAACATGTACGTGAGTATAAACAGTAAAAAGTGGTCACCTGCAATTAGTTTTAGTTTTATTGGTGTAACCTAATGTAGTCAGGTTAATTCCGTGATGTTAAATAATGTTTTTAGTTGAATTAAAACAGTTAATTTAGATGCTACCATATGATGCACATTTTAATTGTCAGGAAAAACAATAAATAGTACTGTATATTGACTGGGCTTGAATGACAGCCGGGCGATCCAATAGAAGTATTTCACCAAGCAGCTTCATTGGGCGTGTTCAGAGAGGCTCGGCGTGTGAATAAATGTAGCGCTGCTGTAGTCCTTACAGCCCTGGTGCGCTTCCAACGAGAATGCAGTTATTGTCATTTCAATTTTCTTCCCAAAGGTTGCTTTATAGCAGCAGTTCAACTTATTTAATCCTGCTGTGATTAGCTCTATTTGAGTATATTGTATTATTTTCGCGCCGCCAGCTGAGGAGAGAGTGCACGCTCCGATCACGCGAGTAATGCCATCTACGATGGAGGGCTCGTCGGGGGAAGTTGACCTGTTTACCGTGAAACACGAGCTCAGAAACGGTAAAAAAAACGCCGGGCAGTACATTCTGCCCTTTTATTTGAAAAACAACGCTCCCGTTTGCTCGGTTTATAGTGATTTCCTTATGGTATGATAGAAGAGACAGTTGTAATGTTAGCTGGTTAGCTGTAGTAAAAGCATGAAGAAGTGACTGTATATTAGTATAGCGTTAGTAAAGGTAGCTACATATGGGCCCGGGTTGCTGAGACTGGAAGGTGTTTTGAATGTGCAATTTCATAATTCATTTCAAAGTCATAATAGGACCATTTCAGTGCATGTCTTGTTTTAAAATGACATATATTAAAGGACAACTAGATTTTCATCAATGTCAAAAGGACTTGAGGTGTGTTTAACAGATTAATTGCGTTCATTATGTGTTAGTGGCTTCATTGGTTGCTCAGTCATGACATGGCCTTGAGTCCAATGAAACCCAATTACCGAGGCTAATTTAATCTCAAGGGCTCTTATGAAATGTCTTCCCAACTAACATGTTTTGGTTCCCAGAACGTTCTAAGAACATTAGTTTATGTTTATAGTAATATAACCTAAAAATAACCATAAGAGAACGTTCTGTAGGCTATAAGTTATTTTTAGGTTGTCACTAAAAACTTCCTTGCAATGTGCTAAGAACATTAGATTATGGTTAGAATAATAGAACCTAAAAATAACCATAAGGAACGATCTGTATAATTTATTTTTAGGTTGTCACAAAAAACTTCCCTGCAATGTTCTAAAACATTAGTTTATGGTTATAATAATATAACCTAAACATAACTATAAGAGAACGTTCTGTATAAGTTATTTTTAGGTTGTCACAAAAAACTTCCCTGCAATGTTCTAAAACATTAGTTTATGGTTATAATAATATAACCTAAACATAACTATAAGAGAACGTTCTGTATAAGTTATTTTTAGGTTGTCACAGAAAACTTCCCTGCAACAGTCTAAGAACATTAGTTTATGGTTATAATAGTATAATCTAAAAATAACCATAAGAGAACGATCTGTATATGTTATTTTTAGGTTGTCACAATAGAACATCCCTGCAACGTTCTGAGAATATTAATTTATTGTTATAGTCATATAACCTAAAAATAACTGTAAGAGAATGTTCTCTATAATTTTTAGGTTGTCACAAAAAAACCTCCCTGCAATGTTCTGGGAATGTTACTTTATGGCTATAAAAATCAGAACCGAAAGAGAACATTTCTAGAACGTTAGGAATTGGTTCCCCAAAAAAATAACCAAACGGGAACCATACGCTAACGTTAGGGGAATGTTCTGTGTTTGCTGGATTTATTGTAAATAAACCTACCAGGTTAGGGACCCTCACTTGCTTTTCCTTGTAAACCTGGTATCTTAGTACAAATTAATCTTATTTTTCTTATTTTCGATTTTATGTTCAAGTTAAAAATAGGGAATTGTAAAAATGGTCACGGGACACTGTTCATTTTGATAATTTGATTTTCCATCTAGAAAGAAACTAAAGTGGTAAAAAATGAATTTGCACATGAGGGTGGCCCTGAAATGCCCCTTTTGTCTGATTAGTCAACCTCTGTCGTTGTATGTTCTTCCTCATGACTGTGAGACAAAATAACAGTTCACTGCTGTTAAACAGATTAGATTAATTTGTATCAGTTAATATTAGCTTATACAGCTAAAGCCCTGGGGCCTACAACTCCCATGGGGCCCAGCGGGAGGAGCATGTTAAAGGCATCTGTGTAGTGCTTGTTCAATGCACAGCACATGCTACTTAAGAGAGCCGCTGTCCATGTGAAAGTGCTGAAATGTGACGGTATAGTGCTGATCATCATTGTAACTATAATACAATTTTATTTTATTGTAACATCATATTTGTGCATATCTTGACAATTTGTATTTTTTTAATTCTTAAATATTCTACCTAATTAACTGCATATTTACATATTGTTTTTACAATAGTTTTGTGCAGAACATTCTTTTTCTTTTACACATTCTGCTTCCATAATCAGGTGTGCATTTAAAATATTTAATTTTCACAAATTCCTCTCGATATAAAAGCAAGATCAGTGACAGTGGAGGCCCTGTGTATGATCCTGCTAATTAAAAGCATTTACGGAGTGCAAAATAGGAAGACATTTAGAAGATGGGCTTTATGGACACTCACCAATAAAGTGAAGGTCGGCTCTTTACTCCCAAAAGTGATAACGGGGACAGCATGTGTGGTGCTACACAACTTCTCGTGAGAGAGCCTTTGGGCGTCAGAGAGGAAGAGGAGACAAGGATAAAAAATTCTGCCAAATTAATACATGTAAATGTACGATGATGAGCAAATATATATGAGCGATTTTCATGCACGGTAGCAAGTTAATGACTTTTTTCTAATATTAATTTTTATACAGTTGTCTGCATCAATCAAGACCGCACTTTGTTACCAACTTGTCCAACTAGTCCACACAAATTACTTTATTTTCTTACTAATTAATCTATTTAGACTATCTATTTGATGTATTTCATTATAATAATAATAATAATAATAATTAGTATTATTATTAGACTTATCCTGATATTAAAGTATCAGCATAAAGTGTAGCTATTGGTATTTAAATTGTATTAGGTTTAATTTCACGATTTTTCTGCAGGTGTCTGCATAAGTCTGTGTTCTTACGATGTTCTTAGTGGTGTACAATTACTCCAGAGCACTCTACGAGTGTAATCTAAGAGTATTTTCAAGTACTACTTAAGTTCCTATGCTTTTGGGAAATGGTTGTGGCCGGGAGTGCTGGCAGCGACTGGGGAATGGCCTCTGTGGCCGGAAGCGCTGGCAGCCACTGGGGAACGGCCTCCGTGGCCGGGAGTGCTGGCAGCGACTTGGGGGCAGGAGCCCTTCTCCTCCTCCTCTTCTGGGTGGTCGGGAGCCAAGGATTCAGGCACTGGCACTGGCTCTGGGACGGACAAGGCTTCAGATGCCGGCTCTGGGATGGACGAGGCTTCTGATGCTTGCTCTCGGATGGACAAGGCTTCAAATGCTGGCTCTGGGATGGACAAGGCTTCGGGAACGGGCTCGTTGACTGTGGCAGGCATGGGTGCTGGCTTGTTGGCCGTGGCAAGCGTGGGCGCTGGCTTGATGGCTGTGGCAGGTGTGGATGCTGGCAGCGGCAGAGGAACGCTACCACGACAGGAGAACGGCCTCCATGGCCGTGTGTGCAGGCTGCAACTGGAGAGCAGGGACCCTCCTTCTCTTTCGGATGGCCGGGAGCACTGTTGTGATGACAGCCTCCGCCTCCTGGCGGACACCTATAAGCAGAGCTGGCAGGGGCTGGGAGGTGGGAGCATCAAAGTTGGGTTCCCACAGTCTGAGTAGGAATCTTTCTTTCATTATCTCAATGACATGATCTACCACCTCCCAGAAAGACAGAGATAGGGATGGGAATAGTATACTGGACCAACCAACTTGACTGACTGGAAAACAAGCACACAAGACTGAAACCAAGATAAACTGGCACTGGACAGCAAACACAAGGAGACTAAAATAGGGAGAGAAATCAACAGGTTAACAAGACAGGGCAGGTGTGACTAATAAACTAATAATGGGCAAACAAGGAGGTGGGGTACACATGGCAATATAGAAACAAAGCAAAGCCACATGCTCTCACAAGACAACAAAACACCCGAATGGCATGAGTGCACATCGCCAAGACAATAAAGCAATATTTGCCCATGCCAACCGACAAACAAGACGAGAGAATGCATAGCAACGCCAAACAGAACGATGCCATACATTCTCAAACTAAATGAAACGTGAGCATATATCACGAGGCAAACGGCATGCGATGCATGCAACAAGCGACAAAAACAAGACAGGACACCTGTGTGAGAGTTCGGCCACACACACAGCCCACACATTAGACCGAAGTAACTGAACCTCTGCATTCCATTCTCCATACAGTAAATCCTCTCCCCGTTTATTATGCCTGGGACGTGCATTGCGCATAACGAATAAGCGTGCACAGCTCCACACAAACAGTTCCTGTGCTAGTATTTGCATTTGCGTCAATGTGTACCTTCTATAAGTATATATATGCCAATTTTCGCCACTGGAAGTGGGTAAAAACATTAGTGAAGTTTCAGGAAGTGCAAAAAATGGATACTGCATTAATTGCGTTTCATTTTTTAACACATTAAACCGTAAAGTAATAATCGCAGAAATTAACATTCGAAATATCCTAGCCCTAGTTTCAAGAAGGCCTAGTGATTAGACCGATATATATCGGCTTGGGCATTGACCAGTATTTGGCCTATTTGAGATTTTCTGCCCATAATTGTGCCTGTTTGTTTGATTAACAAGTAGTTATTTCTTTTAAGTATTTTTTCTCTCGTACGTCTCATTAAACTATACTCTATACCAGCACTGTATCTGCAGTTAGCCACTCTTTTCTCTGCTTAATGGTATTAGCCAATATAAAACCTATATTAGTCGATCACAAGTTTTTAAATCAGTTATCCAGATCTAGATATCAGACCATTGTATCATTAGAGATACAGTAACATAATCTCCATTACTGTATCATTAATGCAGGTCAATGAGGATGATCAGTTTACAGGCATTTAATTGTTGCTGTCTTGTTATTATGATTAACAAAGTTAGTAACTTTAGAGTGCATGTTTAATGACTAGTAGTGGTGGTCACCTGATATCACTATGGTTCATCTGAGAAAGAAAAATAAAACCAGATGGGGTCCAAATTCTTTCCATTAATTCCTTCTAAACCTTAGTGGAGAGAGTCGAGGTCAGGAACCCTATTAATAGACATTGCAGTTCCCTGGGGCCTATCTTGAATGGTTGCAAGGGGTGTTGTGCAAGTGAGGTCTCCTCCATCTACTTAAACATGTTGCTCAATATCCAATCAGTGGATGTGGTAATGAGATATCCTTCCTTCTAAAATCAGATATTTTTCAAAGAGAGAGATTAGAAGGGACACAGTTATGTATAAGATGTTTTGCTGCCGTTATGAGTGTGGGAAACAGCAGGAATATGTTCACCTCAATGGGCACACTCATTGGCATCTACTACATACAGCAAGTGACCTTCCTTCAGTCAAAACGCTAATGTGTAAATATATACCACACACATGCTTGAGTTTTATTCCCCTAATAAATTATTTCATCAAGCGTTTTGTTACCGTGCAGATTTCCACAGAATTTGAACTCCTTCACGAAGTTCAACACATCCCCTGCCCCTTGCATGTTCGGTTATTTAATATTAGGGCAAATTTGATTGTTTTCAGCTACCAATAAGTGTGTCTAAGCTCAGTTTTACACATTTGACCTTATTTAAGCACTGAAAATGGGCCTGTTTATAAACTACTGTACAGACTATATTTACAAAACAGCTTCAGGCTCATCTAAGAGTTTGCCAAATTTAACATCATGTTTCCTTCCTCACTGATGTGAGAAAGTGGCAAGAGTTAAAGAAACTAGACATAAATTAGCCTAAATCTGTCTTTCAGTGCAGATCAAGCACTGTCATGATTTACTCACCCTCATGTCGCACCAAACCCACATGACTTTATTCTGTGTAACACAACCGGAGACATTAGGCTGAAAGTTAGCCTCAGCCACCGTTTGCTTCCATTGTATAGAAATAGGATGCAATGGAGGTGAGGCTTATGTTTCGTCTAACATCTCCTTGGAATAGAGGTCTGCAGGGGCCTTAAAATTAATCCTGAACCTGTGAGACAGTGTGACCCGATCTGAATGGTACTGTCATTTTTAAGCCTGAACCGAACCTGAACTCACTCTCTTTATAATTTCTTCTCCAAGCAAGTATTGTTACAACTGGCTGTGTTTATGTAAGGATCGTAGAAGTCGTAACAGTATAGTAAAGCCCAAAGTATACTTCGGTTGTCCACATTGCTGATCCCTCCGCACACAGTATGAATGATGCAAATTTAGGCATCAGCACAGACTATGTCTGTACTAAAAGAGTATCACAAATCAATCATAGTGTGCATGCTTCGAACGCATCTGTATTCGCTCGGGGTCAAAAGAGTATAATTTGAAAGGCATCGGGGACAACTGGGTATGATCTGATACTTAACGCAAAAAAAAAAGTATGTATACCTGGTCCTTAACAGTAAACATACACACTTAACATTGGCACACCGTTAGTTAAACACACAAACCCAAACCGAACCTGAAATGTCATACTTCAAAAACTGACCCGAACCCAGCCCAAATGCCAATGGTTTCTTGGGTGCCGTCGGGCCCAGGTCAAGTTGCAGACCTCTAACATAAAACAAAGCATATGGGTTTGTAATGACATGAGGGTGAGTAAAACATGTTTGGGGGTAAACTATTCTTGTAGGGCTTGTTTTGTTCTATGGTGTCAAAGTGCTTAATCTTTGTGTTTAAATCTTTTCCACAGCCAATCTGACAGGTCACGTTGAGCGTGTGGGCATCGAGAACTTTGAGCTGTTGAAAGTGCTGGGAACAGGAGGTTAGTGATAGTTCAAGTTCCTGAACTCTGTGTTCTGTCTGTATTTTCAGTCCTACTAACACATTGTTCTTCTCCTATGGGCAGCCTACGGCAAGGTGTTTTTGGTGCGCAAGGTGAGCGGCCATGATTCTGGCAAACTGTACGCCATGAAGGTGCTGAAAAAGGCCACCATTGTGCAGAAGGCAAAGACTGCAGAGCACACACGTACAGAGAGACAGGTCCTTGAGCATATCAGGGAGTCCCCTTTCCTTGTTACACTCCACTATGCTTTCCAGACAGACACCAAACTGCATCTCATTCTAGGTATGCTGTTTCTCTCTCTCTTTCTTATTTCTCTGCTGTTTATTGCAAAAATTGATATTGCACATGTGCTATAATTTTACTTCTGCATTTGAAAAAGTGCAAGCTAGACAACTAGAATAATTTCTGATCAAGTTTGCATTCTTACTAGCAATGTCAGAAATGAACTTTTCCATTAAGGGGAATATGTGTTGCCTGGATTTGATTTTCAGGGTAATTTTTTCCTTTAATTACTTAATTTGTTCTTATTATACAAGTATATATGAGACACTGTTTGTCCTGTGTTATTTTTGCGCCAAGTCCCCTGTAAATATTTGACCCTCTTAACCAGTATTAAACAGTAAACAAAGTCTTATAATAATGAAAGACGGAAGCCACTACAGGAACTCTTGGATTTTGTGGTTTTGCTTGGACTTAATTGTGTCAGTGTCAGCATTAAAGCAGGATTTCACAATAATAAGTGTATTTTAAATATGAATCCACATATGTAACCAGTTGCAATTTTGTGTTAAAAACCTTATATTGCAGACTATGTGAATGGAGGTGAGCTCTTCACGCACTTGGTCCAAAGGGTTCGCTTTAAAGAGCAAGAGGTTACCTTGTACTGTGGGGAGATTGTACTTGCACTGGAGCACTTGCATAAGGTAAAAAATGGTACCAAAACATGCACACTTATTTTCATTCAAAGCCCTCCATTTCCATTGCAGGTTCACTGAACAGCATCTCATTTGAGACAATAATGGATGTAGTTCGTTCCTTTGCTCACTTCTCCTCTCTCCTGCCCACTCAGATCATTTCCTCTCCAGGCTAAATAAGTATATCTGCAGTGCTTTAAATTTCTCAAAGGCTTTGTTTACAGAAAGAGGAAGAGAAGTGTTTTTAATAGATTCTTTGAAGAGCAGAAGAGAGATGCCCAGGGGCAGTGCGGTTTTGTTTACAGCCTGATATACCTTGTTTTGGTTGGGTCTCATTTTGTGTCGTGACCTATTATGTTGTCATTTATTATTTATTAAAGTGACAGTACATTTTCCAGGTAATTGGCCTCATTTTACAACCCCAGACAAGGGGAAGTTGCAATCCAACTAGCTGAATAATCATTTTGGCAAAGACAAATGTTTAAAAAAAATAGGTTGTAAATGATTAATTAAATTGTCAAAATACTTGGTCCCACATCTAAACATAGAAGCGTCCTCGTTCTTGTTTGTTTTTCAGCTGGGAATCGTCTACAGAGACCTGAAACTCGAGAACATACTTCTTGATTCAAACGGTCACATCGTGCTGACGGATTTTGGCCTTAGCAAGGAATTTCATGAGGTGAGTCAATCCGTACACCAGTGTCTTGCTCTGCATATTTTGTTGCTTACAGAACAGCACTTTTTGCATTTTGGAAGACTGCCTGTCCTCTGACTTTTCCTGTGGAGGTCTGGATTTTCAAGAACAAATTATTGATATCACACTGTGTTTGTATCAAGCATGTAGTGTGGGAAATGTTCACAATGTTCATCAAGACAGAAAAATAAAGTAATGTATGGCCTCCAAATAACATACCAATACTAAATAGCTAGATAGGCCGATCATATTTTATTCACTTGTTTTAGTTACTGTATAAAATGAAACACCCTCAAATAGTGAGTCTATTTAAATTTGATAAAAAAAAGCATTATAAAGAAATGAACTGTTCTGCATTAGATGGTTTTTAATTTTTTTAGACTTCTTTTTAAAACTGGGACAGTGAAGCACGGGCCTGGTATGGGTCTGTCCAATAGAAATAGGTTTTACTTGGCAGGAACACTAATTAGAGAGAACATTGATTTGGGGTGGGAACCATGTTTAAAGGAATATTCCTGTTGATTGAGTTAACCCTTTAAGCTCTGTGGTCCAACTTGAGAATACAAAAAAATATATATATACAGTGGGTACGGAAAGTATTCAGACCCCCTTAAATCTTTCACTCTTTGTTATATTGCAGCCATTTGCTAAAATCATTTAAGTTCATTTTTTTTCCTCATTATTGTACACACAGCACCCCATATTGACAGAAAAACACAGAATTGTTGACATTGTTGCACATTTATTAAAAAAGAAAAACGGACATATCACATGGTCCTAAGTATTCAGACCCTTTGCTGTGACACTCATATATTTAACTCAGGTGCTGTCCATTTCTTCTGATCATCCTTGAGATGGTTCTACACCTTCAATTGAGTCCAGCTGTGTTTGATTATACTGATTGGACTTGATTAGGAAAGCCACACACCTGTCTATATAAGACCTTACAGCTCACAGTGCATGTCAGAACAAATGAGAAACATGAGGTCAAAGGAGCTGCCTGAAGAGCTCAGAGACAGAACTGTGGCAAGGCACAGATCTGGCCAAGGTTACAAAAAAATTTCTGCTGCCCTTAAGGTTCATAAGAGCACAGTGGCCTCCATAATCCTTAAATGGAAGACGTTTGGGATGACCAGAACCCTTCCTAGAGCTGGCCGTCCGGCCAAACTTAGCTATCGGGGGAGAAGAGCCTTGGTGAGAGAGGTAAAGAAGAACCCAAAGATCACTGTGGCTGAGCTCCAGAGATGCAGTCGGGAGATGGGAGAAAGTTGTAGCAAGTCAACCATCACTGCAGCCATCCACCAGTCGGGGCTTTATGGCAGACACATGAAAGCCTGCATGGAGTTTGCTAAAAAACACCTGAAGGACTCCAAGATGGTGATAAATAAGATTCTCTGGTCTGATGAGACCAAGATAAAACTTTTTGGCCTTAATTCTAAGCGGTATGTTTGGAGAAAACCAGGCACTGCTCATCACCTGTCCAATACAGTCTCAACAGTGAAGCATGGTGGTGGCAGCATCATGCTGTGGGGGTGTTTTTCAGCTGCAGGGACAGGACGACTGGTTGCAATCGAGGGAAAGATGAATGCGGCCAAGTACAGGGATATCCTGGATGAAAACCTTCTCCAGAGTGCTCTGGACCTCAGACTGGGCCGAAGGTTCACCTTCCAACAAGACAATGACCCTAAGCACACCGCTAAAATAACGAAGGAGTGGCTTCACAACAACTCCGTGACTGTTCTTGAATGGCCCAGCCAGAGCCCTGACTTAAACCCAATTGAGCATCTCTGGAGAGACCTGAAAATGGCTGTCCACCAACGTTTACCATCCAACCTGACAGAACTGGAGAGGATCTGCAAGGAGGAATGGCAGAGGATACCCAAATCCAGATGTGAAAAACTTGTTGCATCTTTCCCAAAAAGACTCATGGCTGTATTAGATCAAAAGGGTGCTTGTACTAAATACTGAACAAAGGGTCTGAATACTTAGGACCATGTGATATTTCAGTTTTTCTTTTTTAATAAATGTGCAAAAAGTCAACAATTCTGTGTTTTTCTGTCAATATGGGGTGCTGTGTGTACAATAATGAGGAAAAAAAATGAACTTAAATGATTTTAGCAAATGGCTGCAATATAACAAAGAGTGAAAAATTTAAGGGGGTCTGAATACTTTCCATACCCACTGTATATATAAATCACACACATTTAAAACTACACGTCTCTTGCCACTTCCCCTCCCTGAGAGCCTTCCAAAAATGCCAAATAGCTGCCCCATTTTTTATTAAATAAATCCAAGTTTCCCTGCCTTCTATATGACATTTCTTTGAATGCCGCAACCCTGCCCATCTCTATGCACCACTCCTGAAATAAGGGTGCTCCAGCCGACTTCCAACCCCTAAGGATGACCGGCAGGCAGGATCATTGCACTGGCTTGGACCCAATTTTTTATGTGTTTATCCCCTATATTTATGACCACCCCATCGCCTAAAATACAGAGTCTGGGGCAAAATGAAATCCGAGTGCCCAATATGTCACACATAAATCTCTGAACCTTCAACCAAAATTCTTGGATCTTAACACACCACAAAAAACATGGGTTGTGTCTCCATCTTCTGATTGGCATTGCCAGCAGGTGGGTGTGTCTTTAAGACCAAGCCTATACAATCTAGAGGGGGTCCAGTAGACGCTATGTAAAATCTTGACTTGCATAAGGCGCACCCTTGCATCTCTAGATGCCGACTTGATGTTTTTTCGAATCCTAGCCCACCCTCCCTCCTCCAATACCAAGTTTAAATCTTTCTCCCATAATCTTTTGAGAGAATTTAAAGCTCCGACCCCCAGACTCTGAGTTAGCAGGGAGTAATAGACTGATGCCTCATGACCTTTTCCAAAAGCAGTAATCACCTCTCCTAGAGTATCTGCCACTTTAGGGGGATGTATGCTGCTCCCAGAAATAGTACAAAACAGGTGGTGCAGCTGTAAATAACAAAAAAATTGAGACCTGGGAATCCTAAAATGTTGAACCATATTTTCAAAGATCTCAACTCTCCACTCTCATGTAGATCAACAAGTGTATTAATCCCCCTCACAATCCACTCTGACCAGCAGAAAGGGGACTTATTAATACATAGTTTTGGGTTCAGCCATATGCTCGAAGCAACATTAAAGAGCGCCCTCGTTTTGGGAGTGGTGCACGGAGATTGGCAGGGTGGTGGCATTTGAATATAGAAGACTGGGCAACATGGGTTTATTTAATAAAAAATGGGGCAGTTATTTGGACTTTTTGGAGGGCTCTCGGGGGGGAGAGTGGAGGGAGTTAGACAATGTAAAATGTGTGTGTGCATTTGTATTTATTTATTTTTTAAGTATACTTTTTATGTTTTATTTTTGTTTTTAAATACTTTCTGTTGATTTATTGTTTATTTATGTGTCATTATTCATTTACTATTAGACCATTGAGGTGCTGCGTTTGTGGGGTTGCTGGGGTGGGGGTGGAATGTTCGGAGGGAAGGGTTTTAAGTTTGTATAATTTGATTCCGTGTTTTCTGTCATGTTTATTTAATCTGTGACTGGAATCAATAAAAAATTGCAATTTTTGCTAATTTAAAACTGGTCAGAATTTCTCTCTCCTAAGCTTGTGTGATGGCTGTGATAAGATAAATGTTGAATCTGTACTAAGAGTTGTTGTCTGGTGCTTCTCATCATCAGTCTATGAGAGATGCATCCTTTTCTAATGAATGATTGTTTGCATGGACCACACAACCTCCTGCACATGCCCTGCCCTGTAAGGGATGTTCTATTTGGCTCATTTCAAAAGTTCACAATGTACCTTCAACCATCCCATGAATGTAATTACATCGTGAGGCTGTTTACTCTGTGTCATAATTGTTTATCATGCATGTTTTGACAGTGTTCTTTGATCTGAAAGCTTCAGATTATATTAACGCTTTTGTTTTTTTTTGTTATTTTACCAGCTAATAACCCATATAAGCCAGAATTTATTTTTACAAGTGCGGTTTGAGAATACGCCTCTAGCAATTAAGACTTTATAGCGTGAATATAAACAACATATAAAACAAGAAATTCATAATCTGCAGATATATGCATATTATGAGAAGCATAAAAATGAAAGCAATTAATAAATGCACATGGAAACTTTAATTAAAAAAGCCATGTGCTGGTATCAGTACTCAAACCTGTGGTGAGATTGTTAAATGCTCATAGGATATTAAAGGAGATTGTACCAGATGTTTTCTTGTAATTTATTCCATAAATATGCCGCATAATTTCAGAAAGCAGTTTTGCCCAGTTTAGAAAGCACAGATGGTATATTTAGTTGTAGCTGCAATGCATCTAAGTGCAGTGATTAATCAGTCTAGAATGAAGAATTGAGATTAGATGCATAGGAGGTTTATATTACTTTTAGTTTGAACTTTTAAAAGACTATGTTGCAATAGTAGTGTCGCTATGGAACACATTCTGTGTACCAGTTATACACAAAGCCTTGCACGTGTAAGGTCATGTAAGTGCTTTAAACAGTGTTCCTTTATGTGGGAAAGGTTTTAAACGATGTAAGTAAAACACAATTGACACACCTAGATTTCTGCTACTTATCCCGATTTCGCTGTGCATGTTAAGACTCAAAAATATTTGTTTTTAGAAATCCAAATGAAAAAAAGCTGGGACATGCCTTTATTAATCAGAATGTTGGGTCATGTACATGAACACTTTTTTGTTACAGTCAGGTCCATAAATATTGGGACATCGACACAATTCTAATCTTTTTGGCTCTGTACACCACCACAATGGATTTGAAATGAAACGAACAAGATGTGCTTTAACTGCAGACTTTCAGCTTTAATTTGAGGGTATTTACATCCAAATCAGGTGAACGGTGTAGGAATTACAACAGTTTGTATATGTGCCTCCCACTTTTTAAGGGACCAAAAGTAATGGGACAGATTAACAATCATAAATCAAACTTTCACTTTTTAATACTTGGTTGCAAAACCTTTGCAGTCAATTACAGCCTGAAGTCTGGAACGCATAGACATCACCAGACTCTGGGTTTCATCCCTGGTGATGCTCTGCCAGGCCTCTACTGCAACTGTCTTCAGTTTCTGCTTGTTCTTGGGGCATTTTCCCTTCAGTTTTGTCTTCAACAAGTGAAATGCATGCTCAATCGGATTCAGGTCAGGTGATTGACTTGGCCATTGCATAACATTCCACTTCTTTCCCTTAAAAAACTCTTTGGTTGCTTTCCCAGTATGCTTCGGGTCATTGTCCATCTGTACTGTGAAGCGTGGTCCAATGAGTTCTGAAGCATTTGGCTGAATATGAGCAGATAATATTGCCTGAAACACTTCAGAATTCATCCTGCTGCTTTTGTCAGCAGTCACATCATCAATAAATACAAGAGAACCAGTTCCATTGGCAGCCATACATGCCCATGCCATGTCACTACCACCACCATGCTTCACTGATGAGGTGGTATGCTTTGGATCATGAGCAGTTCCTTTCCTTCTCCATACTCTTCTCTTCCCATCACTCTGGTACAAGTTGGTCTTTGTCTCATCTGTCCATAGGATGTTGTTCCAGAACTGTGAAGGCTTTTTTAGATGTTGTTTGGCAAACTCTAATCTGGCCTTCCTGTTTTTGAGGCTCACCAATGGTTTACATCTTGTGGTGAACCCTCTGTATTCACTCTGGTGAAGTCTTCTCTTGATTGTTGACTTTGACACACATACACCTACCTCCTGGAGAGTGTTCTTGATCTGGCCAACTGTTGTGAAGGGTGTTTTCTTCACCAGGGAAAGAATTCTTCGGTCATCCACCACAGCTGTTTTCCGTGGTCTTCCGGGTCTTTTGGTGTTGCTGAGCTCACCGGTGCGTTCTTTCGTTTTAAGAATGTTCCAAACAGTTGATTTGGCCACACCTAATGTTTCTGCTATCTCTCTGATGGGTTTGTTTTGATTTTTCAGCCTAATGATGGCTTGCTTCACTGATAGTGACAGCTCTTTGGATCTCATATTGAGAGTTGACAGCAACAGATTCCAAATGCAAATAGCACACTTTGACCTTTTATCTGCTTCTTGTAAATGGGATAATGAGGGAATAACACACACCTGGCCATGGAACAGCTGAGCAGCCAATTGTCCCATTACTTTTGGTCCCTTAAAAAGTGGGAGGCACATATACAAACTGTTGTAATTCCTACACCGTTCACCTGATTTGGATGTAAATACCCTCAAATTAAAGCTGAAAGTCTGCAGTTAAAGCACATCTTGTTTGTTTCATTTCAAATCCATTGTGGTGGTGTATAGAGCCAAAAAGATTAGAATTGTGTCGATGTCCCAATATTTATGAACCTGACTGTATATCCACAGTAATGGATATATTAATTTATATCTGCTCATGTCCAAACAAAGTGATTTTGGGTTCTGTGAGACACATTTTTGGAGCGAGGTACAGACAGATTTATTTATTTATTTTTTCACTTTAAAAAATACATATAAATTAATATACAGATGGGTGAAATGATGTGCATGTAAACGTGGTCATTGATCAGTTTCAGTTTCTGAACTACAGCTCTGTCTTGTAGGTAGAGAGGGCTTATTCTATCTGTGGCACTATTGAGTATATGGCACCTGAGATCGTAGCAGGAGGAGAGTCAGGACATGACAAGGTAAAGTAAACCTCTCTCATTTATCCCTTCACCACACTATGTAATTAGCTTAAAGGACTATTCTGGGTTCAATTCAAGTTAAGCTCAATCGATAGCATTTGTTGCATAATGTTGATTTACCACAACAAATCATTTTGACTTGAAGTTACAGTGAGGCACTTACAATGGAAGTGAATGGGGACAATTTTTAGATGGTTGAAAAGCAGAAATGTGAAGCTTAGAATTTTATAAATGCACTTAAATGAATTTTCCTGTTAAAATTGTGTATTATTTTAGCTGTAAAGTTGTTTAAATAATCGTTTAAACTAATGCAAGGGTTTGTTGACAGTACATTAAAAAGTTGTAAAATTGGCTATATCTTTGCACAGAAAATGTTAGCAAGCAATTTTATTATACTAAAATCATGTTTACATGCATATAGTTTATGTCTTGTGGCTACACTTTTAAAATAGTATTTCAATGATTACTGATTGGCCTCCATTCGATTTCATTGTAACCCCGATTTTAGCATTTTATTAATTTTTTTAAGAAAATGAGGGGCAAGTCCAAATAATTTTTTGTGGTAATCAATATTATGCCACAAATGCTGTCGATTGAGCTTAACTGGTTTTGAACCTGGAATATTCCTTTAAGTTAAATTTCTGTTTAATATTAATTTGATTATCTTGCACATGGCCTGTCATAAATTGTTTTTATAATATGTATGTATGTATACTGTATTTATCCTTTGGAACGTAAAAAGTTTAGTTGAGAATAAAGTACCAGTGTGCTGTTCTAATGTATTCTTGCAGGCGGTGGACTGGTGGAGTATGGGAGTTCTGATGTATGAGCTGTTGACCGGAGGCTCTCCTTTCACTGTTGACGGCAATGAGAACTCTCATTCTGACATTGCCGAGTAAAGACCTGCACGCACACACACACACATACTCAGAGCTGTGTGCTCTGTGCTCTGTAATATAAACACAAGTTCCCTTTTCATTATCTAAATTTGTTTTAAAATAGTGATGAGTTGAAGCACTGTAAAACATTTATTGCATCATCCTTTTGACAAATATAATTTTTTTTGTGCACTTTTAACCCTAGAAATTGTCATTACAATTAAAAAATATGGTTTTAGATTATCTCTCTCTCTCTCTCTGTCCAATAGGAGAATTAAGAAGAAGGATCCCCCATTCTCCAAGGACATGGGGCCCCTGGCCAAAGACATTATACAGCAACTGCTAATTAAAGACCCAAAGAAGAGGCTGGGCTCTGGGCCATCAGGGGCGCAGAATGTGAAAAGTCATCCATTTTACCAGGCAAGAGAAACACGAATCATCTCAAAAGCCTAAATTCCATAAAATTAAGCTTAGATGAAGAACGTACACTAATTTATTCCCTTTTAATTTATTTTAGAATTGCTTTTCTAGATAGCTGTTGCTTTGAGAAACTAACAGCAAAAATGATTGATATTTGTTGATTCAGAAAATGAACTGGGAGGATCTAGCTGCTAAGAAGGTTCCAGCACCTTTTAAGCCTGTAATTCGTGATGAGCTGGATGTGAGCAACTTTGCAGAGGAGTTTACAGAGATGGATCCAACATACTCCCCAGCTGCACTCCCCAACAACTGTGACCGCATCTTTCAGGTGAGGGGCGGACATGTTTTGAACAAACTTTGGATGTGGAATTCTGATATGGAATTTCCATAGTTTGTATTATATTTTAACCTGGAACTGCTAGCTAACTCATTTCTGAAATAGGTGTCCTTTAAAAGCTTAGAATTGGGACTTGAAAATCTGAACTATTAAAGGTATATGTAACAATTTTCATGTAATATTCGCCTGTTTTTTGCCAATGTGTGAACGGCAAAATGTAAAAAATTAGCCCTTCACAGACTTCCAGGTTGCCTATTAAAGTCTGTTATTTATATTATCAAGTTGGTTCTCTCCTCCTCCTTTCCATCGAACTACGTTACAATAACGTTATCTTAGAAATGGAATCCAGCAAACGTCCGGCTCCCAGCACAACACTGACTCTTACACAAACTTTGGGTAGGCCAAAAAAAAACAAACAAACAAAAAAATGTATCTACTGAATCCCGTCTGGCTAAGTGGGAACGTGATCGTGGTTGAGCGAAAAGTAGAGTGAATATCAGCAGGGCATTTGATTCCTGGAGAGACCTTCGTTCGGTTTTGGGGATCAAAACCAACCCTGAATTGGCATTCTTCTTATTGGACAGGTAAATTACATAAATGCAAAGCATGTGAAATATAGTGCCATAAGGATTGATCTGTGTAATTTTAGCTAACTTGATCTTGCCTGCAAAGTAACTGTCATAAACAATGTTAATCTGTAATTATTCAGCAAGGTAAACTACAATAACACATGAAATGAATGCTAGACAATGTTTAAGATAATGCAAAAAGACCCATTCATTAGTGTAACGTAACTTGTTTATACAGAAAATATATACAATCTATTATTATAAAACAATAGCACATCGATATATCACAATGACAGTTGAGATGGAATCACGTCAATAATGAATCATGTTAACATTTATAATGTACAGTCTATTTTAAAAACAGCTGATGTCATCATCCACCAAATTAAGCTAACAGCTATTGATAAAGCTGGATAGCTAGCAAATGCCGACATAGGTTATCGTATAAATTCAGTCAATGTATCATGCAAAGAAAAGTGATTACTTCAAACTACAGTCTCGTATATTCAGACCTATATCCACACTTTGTTTTAGCCCTGTTCCAGCACTGGAGTTTCAAATATAATAAAGTTTGTAGTAAAACAATCATAACTGTGTCATTTTAATTATGCTACCTCATCTGTCAGCATGATGCCGGTGAATCACTTTGGTCTCTTTGTACGTTAAGTCATTGTTTTGCCTGACGCTCGCTCGCTCACGTCCCTATGAAGTGTGTGCACGAGTGCGATCACGAGCAACAGGTAGCTGGCTGCTGTTCACTTAATGGCCACAATTCTCATTAATAACAAGGGTTTCTGAATCTTACAGACTGCACTTTAAACAGCTGCTGAGGTTTGGCGGATGTAACATAAACCAGAAATGTGCCGATATTATAGATGTATGCTGATTTGAATGAGAAATAACAATACACTTGCATAAATTGTATTATGCCCATTTTCATGAGTATTTATGGTAATCCTGATGAATCGCAAACAGATAGAGAATAATGAACCTATAACAGCTGTAATATTGCATTAAACCACCACTCTGTGATGTGTGATATAATACAAGATCTATGCACCATGTTATGTTATGTTTGGACTTGTTTAAATCAAGATGATTTGCTTTTAATAACTCATGTGTCCTATAGTCCAAAGTGACTTATTTACGTAATTTATATGTAATTAATGTTGGTTGTATCAGAATCAGAATGAGCTTTATTGCCAAGTATGCTTACACATACAATGAATTTGTCTTGGTGACAGGAGCTTCAAGTGTACAACAATACAAACAATACCAAAATTTGGCAGCAAGACGTAGGTAATTAAAACAAAAAAGAATAAAAAAAAAGTAATTATACATATACGTACATACACTCACCTTCATAAATACCCACATACACACACGTAGTGCAAATCTATTACAATCTGTTATATAAAGAACAAAAATGCAGTATATTATGTACAGAGCAATGTAAGTAATGGCAGAAGTGGATATGTTGGATAATATAAATAGAATTAAACTGTGTATTGCACATAATTATTGCTCAATGGGGCAATTTAACTGTTCATGAGATGGATAGCCTGAGGGGAAAAACTGTTCCTGTGTCTGATGGTTCTGGTGTCATGTATGTTGATGTTGGTGTTCTGCTGAACACAAATGAAGATTTTTAGAAAAATATCTCAGCTCTGTAGGTCCATACAATGCAAGTGAATCTTGACCCCTTTCTAAATCTTTTTTAAATCACCACTTTCACTTTCACTGTTTTCATTCTTCTTGCATGTTGCCACTTGCTGGGCAGGGAGGAGAATTTATAGTAAAAAAGGACTTAAATATTGATCTGTTTCTCCTCCACACCAATTATATCGCTACACAACAAGTAATCCAAGAGGTTTTATATGTTTTTTGGAGCTTCAAAGTTCTGGCCACCATTTACTTGCATTTTATGGACCAACAGAGCTGAAATCTTCTTCTAAAAATCTTTGTTTGTGTTCAGCAGAAGAAAGTAAGTCATACACATCTGTGATGACATGAGGGTGAGTAAATGATGAGAGAATTCAAATTTTTTGGTTAACTTTAAATAAAAGCAGTTAAGTTATATTTTTGCTCTTACAGTTACATGAATCATTTCTGCCCTAAAATTGTAGCTTCTTTATTTCTTGCAGTTTATAACTTGGTGAAGGTACTTATAGAAAATATTATAGACTATATATTATAGACAAAAGCTATATATATCAAAAGCCATGATTTTATTCACTTGAATATTGATTTTGAAAAAACTGTAATTTATTTTTCATGATTCATCCCCTTGTATGATTTTTGTCCTCATACCCTTGGTGTGAACTGTAGACCCAAATCAAGTATACCTTACTGAATGTCTCTGAATATACTGATAGTCATTTTAGTTTAACATTACATTTGGCAGAAAACATCTTGTAAACACTTCCTGCATTAAATACATGAACGTTTTAAATGTTATGTATTTTCACTCATGATACAAACAACAGCAACATACTGAACTGTTAGCTGTACAGAGAACAATTAACTAAAGACCAGTGATTGTCACTTGTGAACGAATCATTTGTCTGCCGAGCCTAGTAGTGTGATGTGATAAATGACAGACTCATGCGAAGACCCAGTCAGGAGATGAACTAATAAATTGTTCACGTGGTAAACTAACGAAATTACTTGAATAAAGATTCCAAGATCCATGTCAGTAAACTACTCCGAACTAACAATATTATGAAAGATATTTGAAAACCATGTCTGGTATACTTAAACCCTGGACCAAAGTTTATATTCACACTGCACCTTAATTAAAAACATGTTTGATATCGGTGGCATGAATTAATTTATGCACATGAGTGAGTGGACATTAGATTTTGGGTTGTATAATTGTTCAGTTAACCCTCCGTTATCAGTAAGCAGGAAGTACCGAATTGGATAAGGGCAATTCAGCTTTTAAAATGATCACTTACGCAGTGTGAGCCTGACTGTCTATGTTGGTATTCAGATGAATTAGAGAGCTTTTTGAAATGTAATTATGGCAGTATGGAGATAGATCAAATGTGAATGACTATTTTTGATGCAGCTTGATCCATAGTGTTGCCTATATCATGATGCCAGATGAAATGGGAGGCTGCGAAAGAGATGGTGTCTATGATTGCCTTATGAATCCTTCAGTCTGGTGGATCAATGCCACCATTAAACGACGTTGTGAAATAAAAGGTCGGCGTCTGCGAGAACAACCACGTCTGGCTCAATTTACTCCTTCAACTTTTGATTACCAACTTCATCTTGGCTTTTCTGAGCGTTCGCCTTTCATATGCACTGGAATTTTGATCCTTCGTAATGTTTGGGCGGTACAATTGAAGAGACGTCTGCAATGATAACTTTCCAGTCATACACACACACACACACACACACACACACATAGGCACATATAAATGGAGCCACCCCCTCAAACTCCTCACAAACTGAAATTAAGCTTCATTAAAGGACTGTGATAATTTGAAAAGCAGGGCAATCAAATACCTTAGCTTAGCAATTAAAAGCATTTCAACCATTCATCTCATCATCCTTCCGTCCAGCTATCCTCTCATCCAGCCAGGCACACCTCCGTCCTGTAGCACACACAGCTGCAGTCTGGCCGTGTAAGTGGGGCATGGGCTGGTGGAGGCTTTTTTTAGATGGGACTTGGCTAACCAGCGTACATGATGTAGGCATTGCGAACAATGTGACAGGAGTCCCTGTGAAATGTTTTTTTTTATTTATTAAAGTTTACGTTTACACAGCAGCATAATACTGTTGTCAGTCTTGTTTTAGAGTACTAAGTACAGTTATGTTTACAACAGTTTGGTTATAAACGAGAGTGACTACCGCATTCTATAACCAAACTTTCAAGACTACTGTCTTGACCAACACAAAATAGGTATCGTTTGTATGTAGGCATTATGACCAAAATTGAACAAGTGCTTTTAAATTTGCAGACAAATCAGAAGTGTTCCATTTTGATAATTTACTAAAGATGTTGCACTGTACATTTTGTTGAAAGCGGTAAAAACATCAAACTGATCAATTAGCCATGTGTCATATGTCAATGGAAATCTCTCTAAGAGTAGAATACAACCAGCCTATTTGTTTAACTCAGACAAAAACATAACGAGTGATAGCTAAGTACATGTCTTTGATATGTTACATATAAACAGGTATTGCTTATAAGCCACGTTTTCACATATTAACAAAAACTAAACAGAACATAAAATATCACATGTCATTACTCAGAAGAATGGATTCCTGCTAAAACGTTCACTCGAATTACATATGGCCACCAGGAGATGGTGCCAAGTACGTGACACAGACTCAATGATGGCTCAAATGACACAGAATGGAACTGAATGAGATCTTGTTACTCACGTCTGCATGATTTGGCGAGAGAGGGCATACCTATAGTCATTGTGTAATTAGTTCTTATGTATAATAATTGTTTCATTTGTTTGGAGGTTTTTGGACACTAGGATAAATAATATTTGTAATGCTATAACTTTTGATTGCTTTGTCGTATCAACACAAAATGTTACTCAGTTACAGTTGACATAATTGGGGGCAAAACAGTTTTTTCAGAGCTACCTTATTTACTCCCAGAGCTATATAATGCCAAATCAGCAGTTTCTTAGGCTGAGGGGCAGATTCACTAAGAATGAATTACACCCGGTAAAAGTGCTGTTTTTTTGCACGTGATAACTGTGCTCGTTTTGCACCCTATTCACTAAAGTAATTATTCAGATTAGGCAACAGTGCAAATGCACTCACAAAATGACTTTTGATTAATTACTGCTGAAATGATCGGTTGAAAATGTTATATGTTATTATTTTCTCCCCTTTTTCTCTCCAATTTGGAATGCCCAATTCCCAATGTGCTCTAAGTCCTTGTGGTGGTGCAGTGACTCAATCCGGGTGGCGGAGGATGAATCTCAGTTGCCTCCGTGTCTGAGACCGTCAATCCACCCATCTTATCACATGGCTTTTTGAGTGCGTTACCACGGAGATATATCACGTGTGGAGGCTTCACGTTATTCTCCATGGCATCCACGCACAACTCACCACGCGCAAGCGAACCACATTATTGCGACCATGAAGAGGTTACCCCATGTGACTACTCTCCCAAACAACCAGGCCAATTTGGTTGCTTAGGAGACCTGGCTTGAGTCACTCAGCACACCCTGTGACTCCAGGGGTGGTAGTCAGCGTCTTTACTCACTGAGCGACCCAGGGCTCTCTTAATTTGGTGGTAATAGTGCTATGTAAATTACGCAGGGCAGATTGCACAGAGTTTTGTGAAGCAAGCACTATCTTTAATGAGCCTAATTTACATAGAAAGGAGGCGTGTCCGCGGAAAGGAATGACAACAACTTAATTTAAATATTGTAGATTCAGAGCAATTTCAGCACTGCTTGCGCCCGCTTAACATGATTGTGGGTGTTTAGTGAATAAAATGCAGGTATTTTCGCTGAAATACCACACTCTGAGCATTTCCTCTGCATTTGTCCCCTCTTCCAGCTGTCTGTGAATGTGTTTATAGATATTTGTATCTGCAGGGCTATTCCTTTATGGCTCCCTCCATCCTGTTTAAGAGGAATGCAGTGATGGACGATCCAGGTCAGCTGTGCAGCGGGTCAGAAAGGCCAGGTTCTGCTGCTGTTGCCCGTAGCGCTATGATGAAGGTCAGGTTTCATATAGCTTTTTTTTTTTTTAAACATTGCAACATTATAGCTGAAGTGTGTAATCTTTTTTTTTTTTTTTTTTACATTTTTAACACTTTCTCCTAGCACAGCTGAATGTGCAGTGACATTTTAGGTTGATTTCCCCCCAAAAAGTGTAAACACAGTGGCTCTATGGCACTATCAAACGTTGCTCTGTTTGAGCATCTCGACCAGCCTGACCCAGCAAGCATTGCTCAACCAAAGGACTGTTTCTGCATTTGCTTAAAGGAAATACAAGTGCTTGCAAGGCAGAAAAATATTTATTTTGTTACATTTAGCTCTGATTTTATAGGCATGCTTGTATCGTTCCCTGATTTACTGAATTCCTGAAGTAAATTGTACGTTTTTGTGATTTTGCCTCAGAATTGCAAAAATGTCTCATTCAGAAATTGTGATTTTTTTTACATCACAACCATGAGCACATTAACATGTGCAATGTACACAGACCCTTTACGTCAGTAGATGTCATCCAGTTTTCCCTTAACCTCTAATCTTCTGACAATCTGACTGCAGGACTCTCCATTCTACATGAACTATGAAATGGATCTGAAGGAGAGCGCTCTGGGTGAGGGAAGCTTCTCAATCTGCAGACAGTGTACTCACAAGAAGAGCGGACAGAAATACGCTGTGAAGATCGTCAGTAAAAGGTATCTGCTAATCAGTAATGCAACCTGCCAACAGAGTCATTTCTAAAGTCTAAGGCAATGGTTTACATACATAATGGTACACATTGGTACAAAGGTAGTAAAAAAGAAGAGAATTGGTACAAAGCTAGTGAATGTTATTTTGTTATATATAAACATATGTTGTTTTCTATGTGCAGAAGTTATTAAATGCACATTATAATTTTTTTTTACATATTAATAGTTACATATTAATGTCCAGTTTATATGAACTGCATATAAATAGAGCAAGTGCATGTGCGCAAGTAGTCTGTGATTGACCAAAGGCACATTGAATGTGCCAGAATGATGCAAAATAGCATTAACTGTCCATAAGAATGTATGTAATGTTTGATGTACTCAGGATAATTTGTATTACATAATGCTTATCCATGTGATTTGTAGTTCTTATAATTTTAATCATGCAGAATGGAGGCACAAACCCAGAAAGAGATTGCTGCTCTCAAACTGTGTGATGGACACCCCAACATAGTCAAGCTACATGAGCTCTACCATGACCAGGTATGTCTGCATTGGTGGCTGTTTGAGACTGTGTGCCTATTAAGGCTGTCATATTAAAATTCAAATATTCGTTGAATTTAAGATAACATTTTGGATGTGTGCCAAGCGAGGTTATAATAGTTTTGAATTTTGAATTTTTTTTTTTTTGTAATTTTGGTTAGTTTTGTAGTTTTATGCTTAGAAACGGCCCTGCTAATATTACAGCTCTGCAATCAACTCGATTCTCCGGGACAGAAATGTAAACTGCGCTGGGTAGGGGCGGAGGCTATTGCCATATGATAGTTAGCATGTTTGCATAGTAAAACAATTGGAAAACTGTGTAAATGGACGCAAAAGCATTTGATGTGAACAAACCCTTAGGTGGTGGTCTTTGGTCTTTGCATATATCTATCAGTGTTTCTCAGATTAAGCAATGGGTTTTAAACACTTTGCAGGAAAGGAATTCAATTTGGAAATGTGCATTTCGAGATCCTTGGGTTCTGTGCCATTCTATTGTTCTCAGTCTGTTTCAACAGCCCTTGGGGCTGGTTGCATAAACATAGCCATTAACTTAAGACTGCATCTAACAATTAGTTTGACTAGCTAAAGACGCCATAGAAAACCTGTTACATAAAACAAGCTCAAACTTGTCTTTAGTAAGACAGTCTAATTTGCATTACATTGTGGGAACTGCTTTTCAAAAAATGTCCGCTCAATACAGTACTTATACAGTACAGCTTATTAGAGGAATACAATGCTTCAAAATGTATTCTAATTAACAAATTTAGTGATGTTAATCCAAATAATAAACCACATGACATTTTGTTACCATCGTTGAAATCAAGGTCTTCTATAAAGTCTCAACTCAAGCCCCTTTCAGCCCTCAACTGAAGCCCCCACTGGCTCTGCTGACAGGTATTTTCAATGGCAACATAGAATGGAAACAAAAGTTAGCCTGGGAGTTTGCTGTCTTATAATTTGGTCTTAAATTAGACTGGTCTAAGTTTGAATGCAACTGACTGAAAAAATGAAGACCACTAACTAGTAAGACTAGTCTAAAACAGTTTTATGCAACCAGCCCCTGGTCTCACAGTCTAAGCCGTTTCACCACCACTACTATCTGGGAATATTGCAATCATTAGGGTTAGGTTAGGTTAGATTTAGGTTAGCTTAGGTTAGTAAGAAATGAAAAACACTGTGGTATGAGCATTATTATGAAGCTTGCTGGGGTAATATTGTGGCACAAGTGCAACACCATGTTAACATGCATAGATCTGTCTATTGAAGCTTCATTTTTTCTTCACATTTGAGAATATTAACTGACTAAATCTTTTTTCATTTAAAATTTGTATGCACTTAGTTTAAAATGAAATTAGTTTTTATTTTTAAAAAGCCAGGAATGATCTTTGCAATAATATAACATAGTGCTGTTTGGCTGATATGTATTCGTTGCACCCTCTTGCGGACTACGGATACAACGTCAGTTTAAAAACATTTTAACATTTTAATTTAATTCGAGTTTTGTTAATATTTAAGGTAAAAATTAGAATTTAGTTTCTCAGTCTAGTTGATACCCTAGTGCATATTTCTGATTAATAGTCTATGAAACCAATAGCTGCTCTGTGCATATCCAAGCTTCATTTAGTCACAGAACGTCTGGGTGCCTAGTGTAACCCCGTTCCCTTTTTTGTTCCCTTTATATTTACAATCGACACAACATCGAGTGAGTGACAGAAGGGGAACTGGGCTACCCTGAATAAGGTTGAGCCCTCTTTGTCCTCGCACCTGCCCCAGATTACATTCCCTCCAATTAATAAACTGCTCTTCCTTTTCATTGTAATTTGTCTCAATTACCATCAGATGCAGCGTCAAAGAGGGTTTAAACTAACTGCAAAAACAGCATTCTGATTGGTTATCACTAAAGACAACATTAAGAATGGCCTCATTTACCTTCTGAATAAATGTCACTTTCCTTATTGTTTTTTATTCTAAAGAAAGAAGTTTGTTTCATAATCTTTCATCAAAATGGAATAACTTTCTCCAGCTCTGAAACAACATTTCTGCTGTTGAAACCAAATCAATGAATCAATAATTAATCATAGCTTAACATGTCTTCATTCAGCCGGAACTTAATGGACAAAACACGCCATTCTACATTATTTCCCTACTAAATATCCAGTTTCATTCAGATAGTTGCATTATTATGTTGCTGGGGGTTAATTAAGCCATAAAATATGTAACGTGTGTGTGTGTGTGTGTGTGTTTCTGAGTGTGTGTCAGACAGCTTGGTCCACCATCCTATTCATTACTGTGATAAGCTGGAGTCAGTTGGACTGCTCTTTAGATCTGAAAAAGTGTGTGTATGCCGTGCACACTTGCCAATTGGATGTTATCAACCCCCACCCTCCGTACCCAGTGCCGTGCCCCAGATGAAAAGCAGAGCCGCCCTGCCCGGTCAGGGTCTTTGTTCATCTCCATACCAGAGATGATGAGAGATATTAGCTTGTTCTTTTTCATTTGCCTCTCTTTTTTCTCTCATGTGCACACACACACACTTACACACTTCTCTGTCTCATTCCGCCCATATAAGCCATGGAAACACTTATTCTGCCATTCACTTATTCACGCATATTTAGTGCATAATGAGATGGAAGCCCATCATCTTAAATCCAAGCATTTGCCAAAGGATTTTTCCAGCCCTTCCTGAGCTCAAAGGCAAAATTCCCCCGACTGTCTGTCATTACATTTGTATCCATCCCAGGGGAGAAGGCTTTGCGGTGTATAATGGAAAATTTATTATTTAGCTTTGTGTAATTTTGATTATATGCTGTTCTATGTGGTTGGCTTAAGCAACTAATTTGATATTTTTATGCTCTTTTATTAGACAGATAGGTTGTGGAAAGTGGCAAGAAATAGGGAGAGAGACACTTCACAGGCTGAACTCAAACCTGCTTAACCTGCTCAAAGTTTCTTAATAATATACACTAACCCAGACCTGTTTGGTCTGGCCCATTTAAAATTTTAGTTGCCCACGTAAGGTTACCAATTACTTAACATAAAAAGTGTACATGTTGTTGATTTGATTAATTTGTATTGAACCCGGATGCCCCTCGTGATGCCTACATAAAGTTATACATGCCTAGAAGGGAATAGTTCTTTTGTGGATCCTCCTGCTTTAGAAACCAGTTTGCTAGTGTCTTTTATGAAAAATAGTGTTTTCTACTTGCCATCAATCTGATTTACTGTTTCTGTAATGACACCAGTTTTGAAAGCCCATTTTTTTAAACGTTTTTTTTAATTGCTTTATTTGTGTTTGTGTAGCTGCACACATATCTAGTTCTGGAACTCCTGCGAGGTGGAGAGCTGCTGGAGAGGATCAGGAGGAAGCAGCACTTCAGTGAGACAGAGGCCAGCCGCATCATGCGCAGACTGGTGTCCGCAGTCAGCCACATGCATGATGTGGGTGTGGTGCACAGGGACCTCAAACCAGAGGTACAGCACTCTCTGCCACAATCACTGTTATTAATACAGACGACTCAACCCGCATGTCCCATTACTCTGGAATTACATGTGCTTCTAGACCGAGGGGCCCCAAAGTACTGGGCAAAACTTTACGTAGTATTTAGGCCATATGATGGAACATTGCTTGCTGAAGGTCTTGCTTAATTTAAAGAAAACCTTTGCAAGAAGCTTTAGTCTTGTTAAAGGTGAAGTGTAGAATTATTATATATTGAATTATTGTTATATGAGGGGCTTTCTTAGCAAATATTTGTATATGCAATTAATCACGATTAATTAATCAGGACACCATATAATTAATTCGATTAAACATTTTAATCGATTGACAGCCCTAATATATATATATATTTATATATATTAGGGCTGTCGATTTAACGTGTTAATTCAGTGCAATTAATTTGACAAGAAATAATGCATTAAAATAATTAACGCAATTAATCACAATGCCCCCGGACCATAATAGGGAAGATTCCCGAGAGATGCAAGCTTGTTGTACCACCTGTTTACTCCAGAGGGCAGTAAGTGAAATTTCAGCTGTATGAGCAATGCACAGTTTATACAGTGTAGAAAACATTCAGCGGACACATAAAACAAACGTTACGTTCTTGCGTTCAAAACACTTGAAGGAGCGCAAATGCGAACTAAGGGATCTCAAGATGTGTTTAAAGATTGAGTATTAAACTATATTTAACTTGACACAGTTACTTAAAAATTTTATGTTTATGACACAACGCACCCCGAGACGCTACACAAGCATGTCTGATGCAGGTGTAAATTGACGGGCTCTTAAACAAGTCCTCAAAATAAATATCCAACCGATTGACAAATTCTCTTGTGAAATGGATTGCTGTGAACTGTATGCCAATGATTGACTTATGATCAATAATATGGTAGTAAACAATACATTGTATTCGAAAGCCACTTTTTGTATTGTCTTATCAGTGATTAACTTTTCTGCCACAAGAATGTAATGCATTTTAATTATCTGAATATTTTTTATTTTATATATATATATATATATATATATATATATATATATATATATATATATATATATTAAATATATATAATTTTTAAATATTTAAAGATAACTATGTATAATTATATATTGATATAAATTAGGGTTGGGCGATGTCCCCTAAATTGGCAGTTGACGATGTTGACAGTAAAACATCGCGATGGACGATGATATCGTCGGTGGGGCGGGGCGGGGTTATATAATTTCATATAATTTTCAAAAATTATATGACAAATTATAATTTCGTTATTTTACTAACCCAACTAATGACTCGTCGGCGCTTTATCAGTAGGTTGCACGACACGTGAAGCGTTTTTTTTTAGCTTTCACCTAAGAAGAGTTGTGCACTTTTTATTTTAATATATCTCTTTACATAAATACTATTTTCCACTTAAAAACTATAATGTCATTATTTTACTATCCCAACTGACTCATCCGCTCTTTCCAATAGGTTGCACGTAAGGGGGAAAAATATTTCTTCCACTTAAGAAGAGTTGTGCACTTTTAAGCACTTTTTATTTTAATCTCTTTACATAGATATTTTTTTTCTACTGAAAAACTATAATTTCGTTATTTTACTAGCTCAACTAATTAGTACTCATCCGGGCTTTTTAATATATTGTGCCTAAGAAAAAAAAGTCATCTTTGGGCAGCATTCTTGCGAAGAGAGCAGCCACAGCCACGCTCACTGATTAGCAAAAGGTCGAGGCAGAAATGACCATGTACCTGCAGGAAATGGCCATTGATGGGGAAGAGGACCCGCTGACTTGGTGGAAAACGAACGACAAAAGGTTTCCGTTCATGGCAAGATTAGCACGGAAATATATGTGCATATGTGCTACCAGTACTCCATCAGATCGGGACTTCAGCACAGCGGGTAGTGTAGTTACTCCAATCCGCAGCTTATTAAAACCAGATAAAGTGAATATGTTGGTATTTCTGTCCAGAAACATCGAAATTTAAACATGGTCTATGGTGAAAGATATTAGACTTCTTTACGCATTTTTCAGCCATCCGTTCTGGAGCTATTCGATTTTGCATATTATTTTTTAAACGTTCATTTGTGTAGTTCATATGACCACTTTACAATATTTCAATAACATAATTTATTTTGTAGCCTGTGCTGAAGTTAATTGTGCTGCTAATTATAAGTGAAATGTTAATGCCGAGTTTCGGTCTGAGTGTTGTTCCGTTTTCTTGTTTTATTTGTTGTTCTTCTATGTTTTAATAAATGTGTGTTATTCATATTCAACTTGTTTCTTTCATTTGATTTGACATTATGGATTTATGGCCAAGGAAATTTTTCTTTAAAAGTATTAACCAGACAAAAGTTATTTGACGTTCGCTGGTCTGGGTTTATCTTAAACTGCCGCTTCAGTGTATACAAGAGCTATGTGACAATGAGCAAGATTTCCTGAGACACTACAACTACTAATAATTAATTAATAAAGGCTATTTTCTTGTAGCCTACAACATAAAATATTTTAATCTAAATGTACAGTGTAAGACATGTAAAGAAAAGACGAAGCTAACAATCAATATTTGTGCAGCCTGCCTGACACGGTATTTTCACAGACTAACACGTCACGTCTCTGGCATATACTACAGTATTTAAAATAGCATATATGCATTAGTTATATTCTCAATTTAATTTACAGAGCAATCCCTGCAAAGTTTTTAGGTTAACTATAGAAGAGACTAGGATTAGTGAGTCACACTAGCAAGACTCGCAAAAGGGGGCGTGGCATCACGATGGTGGCTCTACATCGTGATGTTGGTCAGCCATCACGATGGACGATGATATCGTCCATCGGCACAACCCTAATATAAATATGTATAATCTTTATATATTGAATTATTGTTATATAAGGGGCTTTCTCAGCAAATATTTGTATATGCAATTAATCGTGATTAATTAATCGGGACACCATGTCATTAATTCGATTAAAAAATGTAATCAATTGACAGCCCTACTTATAACACATAAGATGTTTCACCAAATCGTTCATCTTAAGATGGTTATTTATATCTCTTATAGTGTGTCAATAGGAAAAATAAATGTTAGACTCCCAAACATTATTTTTGAAAATAGAAAAGATTAGAATAGAAGAACAGGGAGCCCTGCAACAGATGTCATGTCGCCCACAGAGCCCCCCACTGAACATTGTGTCAGTCTGAGAATACATAAAGAGACAGAAGCAATTGAGACAGCCTAAATAGATAGAAGAACTGTGGTGAATTCTCCAAGAAGCTTGGAACAACATATCTGCCAAAAAATTGTGTCCAGGTGTATCTAGTAGAATTGGTGTTGTTTTAAAAGCAAAGGTGGTAACACCGTTACCAACATCGATGTGTGACATAGTTACTATGGTTTTGGGAACCAGTTGTCACTAGATGGTTAATTTCTCCAACGATGCATCGTACTGGAGGTTAAGCAGTGAGTCAAATCATTGTACGGGAAAAGGACCCCTAGTCGGGATTCTCAAACAAACCGAGTAATGTTTGATAGTGCCACAGGGTTTACACTTTTCAGGGAAATCAACTTATGAATAGGTTACTTATACAGTAGTTGTCTCTGAACATTAAACTAGGAAAAGAACAAGTATTTAAACATAGAAAGAATTACACTCTTCATCTACACACAGTTTATGCCCCCCATCATTACTTTCAGTTTGGTTAATGGTTAATTAGCAAATCATAGTTCATATTTTTAAACAAATATTTTTGGTTACAAATGGACCTTTTTGCTACTGTGTGACTTTAGTTTTCTGACTATGTACTGATCTTCTTCAACCTCTCTTTTCTCCTCTTAGAATTTGCTCTTCACTGATGACACTGAGAATTCAGAGATAAAAGTCATTGATTTTGGCTTTGCAAGGCTCAAACCTCCCGACAATCAACTCCTAAAGACCCCCTGCTTCACTCTTCAGTACGCCGCCCCTGAGATCCTCAAGTACGATGGTTATGATGAGTCCTGTGACCTTTGGAGTTTAGGGGTCATATTGGTAAGGGCCAATGTGTAAGGTGTAGGAACTAGGAAGGGCAGAAACTTATTTACAGTTCAGTGCTGGAAAGTATTGATGGGGTTCATGTGAATGATTTTTAATGAAGTTGCTGCCTATGTAGAGCATTACTTTTGAGATTCCATTTAATTTAGGATGCTGCCCCAGAAGGTATCTGCCTATATAAGACATTAGGGCCACATGAGTTTGGTAAAGAGCTCTTGTGTTCACTCATACTGCTTTTATGGAAGAGGGAATGGGGCAAAACAGTAACTAAATGTGAGCCACACCGCTCAGTGCTATGATTCACATTGAAGAATCTTTTGTTAGGCTTTTTATGCAAATAATGCATTGAATGGTGTAATTTGTATGAATATTTGGATGCTTTGTGCCATTTCTGCTTAAATGAATCTGTTTGTATCCTCACAGGAGCTTTTATACCTTTTATTTCATGTAGCTTACTCACTACTTCTGGATAGGAGTCTAATGTACTGCTATCTCTGAAACTTATTCAGTTGTACACCAACCAAAATAAACAAACAGAACTGCCCCCATTTCCAAAAAGCTTAGCACTGCAGATTGGAGTAATCTCGGCTACCCTTAAGCTAAAATGTTTGGCCAGTTCAACAGAACTTCATTGAGAAAAAGATGAGAGGACATAGAGAGAGGACACCTGAAGGGGTTGTCTATTTGCAGAGTTATTTTTGTGGGTCTGTTTCTGCCTCGCTCTGTAATGGGAGAAGGACCTCGCTGTGGCCCCCTGGGGGAAGAGTAGAATAGTGCAAGAGATAGGGTTTGATGTGATTATCTGTGACTGGCTGCAAGCTGAGATGCCCTGAAGCTCCACACAGCAAGGAGCGAGGTCACAGTACCGAGAGAGAGAAGTGCTGTGTAGGTTTTTTTAGCTGTACACTTTTACTCTGTTTAGCTTTTTTCGCATCCTTTTCTTTTACTTTAGAGCAAATTTGTTTTAATAAAAAAAAATTAGAAAACAAGTCAAACAGAATTTGTTATACAATAAGGTATTGTAAAATCATTATTAGTTTGTATCAGTGATAAGAAATGCTATGTTTTAAGATGAGTTTGTTCAAGCATATCCTGTGTATATAAAATAAAAATGGTCCTAAGACATAACCTTGAGGCACATCATATTTGACATACAGATATTATCCACATTGCTGGTTTTAGTTGCTGTTGTGTGTTGTTGTGTCGCAGTACACCATGCTGTCTGGCCAGGTCCCATTTCAATGTCAGGAGAAGAGTCTAACACACACCAGTGCAGAGGAGATCATGAGGAAGATCAAAAAGGGGGACTTTTCTTTCGAAGGTGAAGCTTGGAAGAATGTATCTAGTCAGGCCAAGGATCTGATACAAGGTGGGACACAGCTGGAGATTTTTGGAGGGCATTTTGAGGTGGAATACATTTGTTAGAACTAATATGTGTGTTTGTATGTGGCATACTCATTTACAGAGCTGTTGACGGTGGACCCTGTCAAGCGGATAAAGATGTGTGGTCTGCGTTATAATGCCTGGCTGCAGGATGACAGTCAGCTTTCCTCCAACCCTCTTATGACCCCTGACATCTTGGGCTCTTCCACGGCCTCAGTGCACACCTGTGTCAAAGCCACCTTCAATGTAAGTGAGGGATATCTGGCAAGAGACTAGGTGAACAAAACTTTTCAAGAGCATATCCAGGTCATATTTCAACTCCAAAAATATAGAATTAAGAAATTTTGCTAAAATAATTGTATGTTTTTTTTATTAAAAAAAATGTAAATAGAGATAAAATGTTATTTTTTATTAAATTGTAAACAATTGAAATGTTATGATACTATTTGTTGAATTTCTGTTAAAACCTTTCAAAAGCATATCTGGGTAATTTTTCACTTCCAAAAAAATTATTATTTTTTGCTTAGATGAAATGTCTTTTTTAAATAATAATAAAAAAGGAATAAAGGTCTATTTTAGGACCATTATGATGTTTTGCACTGTGGCATTTTTAAAGCACATTTTCCCCCGGATTCTTATTTTCGTAATGCAAATTTTTTTTTCTCATTACTGGAATATAAAAAAGTACATTAAAAACATTTATTAAATGATAAACACTTTACAGTATATGCTTTGGTAGTATTTGTTTAACTGCTGTTAAAACCTGTCAAGAGCCTATTCGGGTAATTTTTCACTTCAAAAAATAAAGAAAAAATAAATAAATAAGAATTTTTGCTTAAATAAAATGTATTTTTTAAATAACAAAAAATGAATAAAAGTCTATTTTAGGACCATAATGAATTTTTTCATTGACAATTTTAAAAACATTTCCTTTCTCTCATTACTGTTATATGAGAGAAAAAAAAAGTCATATATATATATATACAGTATCTCACAAAAGTGAGTACACCCCTCACATTTTTGTAAATATTTGATTATATCTTTTCATGTGACAACACTGAAGAAATGACACTTTGCTGCAATGTAAAGTAGTGAGTGTACAGCTTGTATAACAGTGTAAATTTGCTGTTCCCTCAAAATAACTCAACACACAGACATTAATGTCTAAACCGCTAGCAAGTGAAAATGAGTGTACTTTAAAGTGTACTTTTCCAGTGCATTATTAGACACTATACATACAGATACAAAACAAACTAAATGCTGAAGTTAAATTTGCTGTAGTTAAAATCTCAAAACTATTATTTTCTCTGGCTGCTGTTCAGTCTCTATCTATCGTGCACATGTTGGGCCTGTCTCACATGGTTTTGTTTTTATCATTGGTTCGGAATGAGATGACAGCAATTGAGCATTTTTGGGGGATGCAAAGAGATACAGGAGTTTGCCTGTATCTCTCCCACCCCTGGCTCACCACTAGTGTGTGAATTCTCCATTCAGTAAATCCGCTCCCTTGCTTATTATGCTTGGGACATGCGTCATGCATAGTTTCTGTGCTAGTATGTGCAGTCAAGTCGAGGGTGTACCTCCTGGAAATGTGTATATGCCAATTTTTGCCACAGGAATTGGGGAAAACGTTTTAGGAAGTGGAAAAACAAAAAATGGATACTGCAGTAAACGGTCTACTATAAATATAACACATTACATTTCCCAGGGGCCTGGGTAGCTCAGTGAATAAAGACACTGACTACCACCCCTGGAGGCGCGAGTTCGAATCCTGGGTGTGCTGAGTGACTCCAGCCAGGTCTCCTAAGGAAGCAAATTGGCCCGGTTGCTATATGGGGTAACCTCCTTGTGGTTGCTATAATGTGGTTCGTTCTCTGTAAGGGTGCGTGGTGAGTTGTGTGTGGATGCCGCAGAGAGTTGTGTGGGCCTCCACATGCGCCATGTCTCCACGGTAACGCGCTCAACAAGCCACGTGATGAGATGCGTGGATTGACGGTCTCAGATGTGGAGGCAACTGAGATTCGTCGTTCGCCACACGGATTGAGGGGAGTCACTACCCCACCACAAGGACTTAGAGCACATTGGAATTGGGCATTCCAAATTGGGGAGAAAAACACAACATTTCCCAACCCTAGTTTTTTTAATTTGATTTAATCAAATAAAAGTTGTGTAATACTGTGTGATGTCTTCCCCAGGCTTTTAATAAGTGTAAGCGGGAGGGCTTCCGACTCCAGACAGTGGACAAGGCACCTCTGGCCAAACGCAGGAAGATGAAGAAGACCAGCACCAGCACAGAGACCCGCAGCAGCTCCAGCGAGAGCACACACTCCTCCTCCTCTTCCTCACAGTCTCAGGATAAGACTCCACCAAGCGGAGAGACGGCTATCATACCCCAGGTCTCTGTGAGCACACCTTTCACTGTGGGCCCAGACGATAAGCCTTGTCAGAGCCAACCACAACCTGCCTTCACTTTCACAGAGTGAACCTTTTTGAGAAACAGACAGCAGGGTGGGACAAACCTCTCCCATCGTACCTTTCTTTCTCCTTCATGCTCACACATGGAGTATAGTTTGCTTGTGGGGAAAGTTGCGCCAACCCAAATTCATTGCTAGCAATAGATACACATGGTGAGTGCTGAAGACCAGGCTAGTGAGCTTTTTCAACAGGCTCAAGTCCTGTGTCTCAAACAGGAGAAAGACCTTTGTGGGGCATCAAAACCTTCCACTGACTAGGAGAAAAGTCAGCTTCTGCAATGTCCTGTCAAACCAGGCACTTTGCTCCATGCAAACAATATCAAAGAAAGGAATATGTATTCTAAAAGAGTATTTATAAGTGGAGATTTAATGTTTATACAGACTTTTCTCATATGGTATATTAGACCATACCAGTTTATCAGATGCAACAACTCCACTTGTGCTGGGAGCTTTGTGTAGTTGCATTCGAGGCACATATTTAACTTCAGTCCTTGACTTCTTCCAAAAGATTTTACTGAAGTAGTAGCAAAGGTTAGGTAGCACCCTTGGCAAGGTGGAAAATACTATAGTTTGTTTCTTATTTACATGTCATTTGAATTTCTGTTGAGATCCTTTCTTTAGGTTTATTTATTTGTTTATTTTCCCTTGGACACTTTTTGAAAAATTTGAAGACAAAGCCAATGGCTAAATGAGGGAATGTCTATCCACAGAAGGTTTGCAAAAGTTGTTCATTCCACTATTAGTCTAGTTTGCTTCTAGCTAAACATGTTGCCTAAAATTTTATCACTCTTGGTTTAATGTCTGAGTCAAATGTCATGCTCAGCTTGAATCTAGAACTTGAACTCTTCTGGAATCTTGAACTCAGTGTTCACAAAGCCTAATGACACACTTACCTTATGTAAGATAACCAGATTTTTAAATGACTACAGGCCAAGTTTTAGCCCCAATTCAAGTGATATGCCTGCTCGAAGATGTCTGTGGCTTCCTGTCTGATATAGCATGTTGTGTTGTTTTGGTCCTGTGTAGATGTTTGATGCTTTGAGACAGGCTGTGGTAGAGACTGTGGTGTCTAAAATTATGCGCTTGCATGTATTTCATCTTTGCGTCCTCTGTTTCACAAGCACTTGAGCTGATTATGTGGATCTCAGTGTTTGTGCTTTAGTTTGTAATTTTGGTGGCATTTCACAGTTGAAAAGGGAATAGTTTTATCTTATGCCTAAAGGACCGTCTATATTATTTGTGACATGACAGCATTCGTACTTTTCAAGCACTACAAATTTGTAATTGAAAACACTTGAACTCTACATTGCTATGCAAATGTTACTTCTTTCTTTTAGTATAATTAGTCCAGTTCTTTTCGTATCCTAAGACTTTTATACATTAGAAGCATTACATTGCTTGGTTCCTGTAGCTCAACTGGTAGAGGATGGTGCTAGCAACACCAAGATCATGGGTTTGATTCCCAGGGATCCATTGTAAGTCACTTTGAATAAAAGCTAAATGGATATAGGTAAATGTTCAAAAAATATTTTTAAAAAAGTGCCTGACGAGGGCAAACATAACTGCCAATTTTAGGGGCAGTCGAAGACTACACTCTAAATATTCATGCATTCCACTTCCTGTGCACTTACTAAGATATCACATCACATCACATATCACATCCGTGAGCTTTTAAATAGAGATAGACCGATTATCTGTTTAACCAATATTTTTGCTAATATGCAATTTTGTTCTTTATCAATACTATCGGTAGCAGTTCCTTACTTTTGGGTTTATTTTCTTTCTTTCTTGCAAGGAACATAAAAGAAGATGGTAGGAATGTCCGCCTAAGTTACCATTTACTTTCATTGTATGAAAAAAAGAGGCATTGAAAGTTAATAATGACTGAGGCAAAAATCTCCTTTTGTGTTATAAGCATTTGGGAAAAACTGAGGGTGAATAAATGATCACAGTAGTTTTTAGGTAAACTATCCCTTTAATATTTTAATGTGTTTTAATGATTTTACTTTTAAAAACTATCTGCCTTTTATGCTTAAGGAATACACTACAGAAATGCTTGTCTTAAATTATTATTATTGTTAATAAATATTCATGGGGGCCTGGGTAGTTCAGCGAGTAAAGATGCTGACTACCACACCTGGAGTCGCGTGTTCGAATCCAGGGCGTGCTGAGTGACCCCAGCCAGGTCTCCTAAGCAACCAAATTGGCCCGGTTGCTAGGGAGGGTAGAGTCACATGGGGTGACCTCCTCATGGTCCCTATAATGTGGTTCTCGCTCTCACGTGGTGAGTTGTGCATGGATGCCACAGAGAATAGTGTGAAGCCTCCACATGCGCTATGTCTCCGCGGTAACATGCTCAACAAGCCACGTGATAAGATGCGCGGATTGATGGTTTCAGACGTGGAGGCAACTGAGATTCATCCTCCATCACCCAGATTGAGGCGAGTCACTATGCCACCATGAGGACTTAGAGCACATTGAGAATTGGGCATTCCAAATTTGGGAGAAAAGGGGAGAGAAAAAAAAATATTAATAATGTTTTATTGTTGTAGTCTAATAATTATTGGATCAAGCAGAAATAAAACAGTAAAATAGTTTCTGTTTTTCAGGCACTTAGACAAAAATAGTTGAATCATATCGGTCGAGCTCTATTTTTCAATGGTGAGGGCTGAATTTGGACCCAGCAGGCAGGTACACATGCACTCAAACACACATAAACTGGTGCTCCTGCCCACTTGAACCCGGGCAAAGGACAAGAGCAATAAGACCAGCAGGACCTCGGCTCACTTTCATGCATCTGAAAGCTGCTGCGTTCTGCCTCTTCCCCTGTTCTCATTACTGCCTCCCTCTTTTATTTAGGTGTATTAATAGAACAAGAACAAGGGGAAGCAGAGAGTCCTAGATTGAACTCTCCTTTGGGAGAGAGGCTTCATTAAATGAATTGCTGTGGTACTGTTTGTTCTTGAGGGAGTACTGTATGTCCTAATGTTTTCCCAAGTCCAATTGCTTGGCCATTAAAACAAGAGAGAGTGGAACACAGCGCTTGTTTCACAGTCTGATAAGATATTTTAGAGGATTAGTCCTCTTGTTTTAGCTTTTATGAGATTAAAGGCCATGTGGGTTTTTTATAATTCCGTTTACCGTTTGTAGACGTGTAGTGAACATGTTGTAAGCATCCGGGCCCTTAAACTGAACGCAGTCCTTTGATCTGCACACTCAGTTTTTGTTGCTCTATTTTAATGCTTGTGGGGTTTGTACATTGTGTTGTCTGGTTTTGAACAGTAACTGAGGGGTCCTGCGTGCCTGTATCTATTTTAAATGTAGGTGTGGGCAGCTCATCTGCTCGTGGAAGGGAAGTAATTAAAGGTACTGTAAGCTATTTATTTCATGGAAAGGTATGCAGAAAATGTTTCTACATCCTGTTCGATATTAATGAAATAAGTGTCCTGAGATATCTCACCTGTCTCTGTGACTGCTCTAGACTCTATATAAAGCAAACAAATATGTCAATGTCAATAATTTTTCACGTTGTCATAGTATTGTAGTTGCAGGGAATTATTGAGGCTTAATGCCATTATTATGCCATGTTATTCATAACAGTTTAACATAACAGAACAGATGAGGGTGCCATTTTGCAGCTGTTGTTTTTGAGAATTGTTTATGCTCAAGTTAGTCACAAGAAAGCTCTTTTGGTATCTTTTGGATAGAGGGGATGTGGCTAAACCAGCGGCTCAGCTTGTGGAAATTCTAGAATGGCTAAAATTGCTTATTGCCACTTTAAGTTTCTTCAGCTCCGCCTTGTTTTTGAAGGGGTTTGGGGATTTGAAAATGTGAATTGAGTAATGCCAGGATGTAATTTATGTTGGGGTCTTGGTAATTTTTTCTACTGCATGGAAACTAGTGTGATCTAATTCTTGATAGCTTTAGTTGAATTGCCTTGTTCTAGAGGTGTTTTAAAACTAACATTTGAAAGTGAATCTGTGGTCTGAAAGTTATATAGTATAATAAGTGTAACTTAAAATGTTTCAGACCGATTAAATACATTTTTGTCACAGAGCAAAATAAAATGTCATATTTCAAAAATCTAAAGAAAAAAGTTAATATAATTATAATAAATGTATCTAAAATATATAAAAATGAAATATATACTGTATTAAATATAATACAATTAAAGCTATTTTTGGACCATTAAGATTTGATGTGACATTATTTTCTTGACAATTAAGCACATTTTCCCCAAAAACTTTGGATGATTTACTCTTGAGGTTTGTATTATTTATCTTATATATTTTTTTTATTCCTATTTTTGTTATTATTTCTATTATTTATTATATTGATCATTCTAACTATATTGTAATTTTGCTGATACAGCAATTTGTGTGCTTTTTATTATTTTTTTATATTTTTTATGTGCTTAAATGTCATGAAAATCTTTCATTTTCTTTTTGCAAAATGTAATAATTATCATTTTATTTTTTTTCATTTGATTTTGGGTTTCATAAGATTCGACTATAAGCACTTCAGCCATATTATGGCTGACTGTACAATAATTACAGGACAATTGTATAGAATAAATTGTACAAAATGATTACAGTAATTCTCTTTTTGGATAATGTGCTCAAACAAATTATCTCTCTTCTCATTTTGGATAGTTTGTTGTCACTGACATGAAGCTTTTATTCTAAAATATGGAAATGGCATTAAATTACCCAGTTGAAATTCGAATCCTTAAACAGCTCCACATTAGGGATGGATTATGTGAAATCAATGCAGACTATACTTTAAGTATCTCTTACTCCAACACTTTTATATCCGTTTGAAAGCATTCGTGTCCGCTGCCTTGGATATCACTGTTGCCCCAACAGAAAGCTAGAGTCTCCTCTCTTTAAAAACCCCTCTTATTTATTTTCATCTTACCAAAGTCATGATTTGTAGCAATGAAACTTGATGCAAAATCTTACAACCTATACCAGGCTTTAATTTTCCGTGTAGTGAAGTCTTTCTGATTCTGTTAGGCTCTTGTGAAAAAGTGAAGGTCAATGATATTGCACTTCCTTCTTCCAACATTTACTACTGTAAACCCACTTTCCTCTCTGTATTTACACTTCTTCATGTAATTCTATTTGTTATAATGGTTGTTGTAAAAATCACCCATTCTAAAAACTAGCACAAGTCCTCCTGCCTAGAACTTTCCATATCTATCACTGTGACCCCTGTTCGGATTGCGAATCAACATAGAAAAGGACCATTTTTATTCTGCAATCTAATTTTTTTTGTCAACAGCCACAAAAAACACAATATAAAACACTTGCACGTCTTGTTGCTTTATGTTAATGTCCAGCTATTGGAACACAAGTTGGATTAAATTGCAAAGAAAAATATGAGCAAATGGTTTTAAAAGACTTTTGTGAAATTTTACAGGCTCTTTTCCTCTTAGTGTGCAATCAAGGGCTGCCACCAAGGGGCGCTCTTTACACAGATTTGGGTAGCCTGTTTGCTTTGATGGTCATTTCATATAGACCTACTTGAATAGGACATGTACAAAACAGCTTTCTTGTTTCTTGACTGGTAGTAGACTAGTCTACTGTCTTAACCGTGCATTAGATATTTAACTTTAAGGTGAAATGGAACCTGAATAGCTTATCATAAATGCTTATTTTTAGTTATCTAGCTGGGCTAGATTTATTTTTGCATTAATTTATTTTAATTGAAATATTATTAGACTATAATGCTTAAAAAGCACCAAAATCATTTCATGTATAGTGAGTTTTAATGCTGTATATATTCTGTAAGCGCTAAGCCATTAGTCTACCACACTGTGTGACAGTGATCCCTGTTTATGTACTCAGCGGCTTTGTTTTAAGATTATATTCTATCGAAAGAAGAGGATACATTATACATGAATATTTATTCATATTTTGAAAGTTGAGAATTGTTTGTTATATTATTCTTTTGTGTTAGGACACAGATGCCAATTGGAGTGTCTTGCATGAGTGTTGTTGTCTCAGATGAGTTGAATCAACTCTGTGTGATGTCAGAGAGTATTTTATTAACTAGTCTTGTTAGCAGCTGTTTTCCCATTTGTTTTGTGAAAAATATGTTTGAGGTCGTTATAAAAAAGGGCTTTAAAGTTTTGAAAACATATCTTATTGAACAAGAGTAATATAATTGAATTTGTCATAAATGGAATAAAACTTCTAAATTCCTAAAATGTTTGTGTCAGTATTTTGTAACAGTAATGTTGAACCTTTTTTGTAAAGTTTATAATGTAACCAGTGGCTAAGTAACAATACAGATTTAAAAAAATTCCAAACTAAATAAATTCTGAACTAAAATGTGTTTTTTTACAGTTACCTGTAATCTGTAGCTCTGCTCCTGAACCTAGTTACAGTGAGGAAAATAAGTATTTGAACACCCTGCTATTTTGCAAGTTCTCCCACTTAGAAATCATGGAGGGGTCTGAAATTGTCATCGTAGGTGCATGTCCACTGTGAGAGACATAATCTAAAAAAAAAATCCAGAAATCACAATGTATAATTTTTTAACTATTTATTTGTATGATACAGCTGCAAATAAGTATTTGAACACCTGAGAAAATCAATGTTAATATTTGGTACAGTAGCCTTTGTTTGCAATTACAGAGGTCAAACGTTTCCTGTAGTTTTCCACCAGGTTTGCACACACTGCAGGAGGGATTTTGGCCCACTCCTCCACACAGATCTTCTCTAGATCAGTCAGGTTTCTGGGCTGTCGCTGAGAAACACGGAGTTTGAGCTCACTCCAAAGATTCTCTATTGGGTTTAGGTCTGGAGACTGGCTAGGCCACGCCAGAACCTTGATATGCTTCTTACAGAGCCACTCCTTGGTTATGCTGGCTGTGTGCTTCGGGTCATTGTCATGTTGGAAGACCCAGCCTCGACCCATCTTCAATGCTCTAACTGAGGGAAGGAGGTTGTTCCCCAAAATCACGCAATACATGGCCCCGGTCATCCTCTCCTTAATACAGTGCAGTCAGCCCTGTCCCATGTGCAGAAAAACACCCCCAAAGCATGATGCTACCACCCCCTGCTTCACAGTAGGGATGGTGTTCTTGGGATGGTACTCATGATTCTTCTTCCTCCAAACACGGTTAGTGGAATTATGACCAAAAAGTTCTATTTTGGTCTCATCTGACCACATGACTTTCTCCCATGGCTCCTCTGGATCATCCAAATGGTCATTGGCAAACTTAAGACGGGCCTTGACATGTGCTGGTTTAAGCAGGGGAACCTTCCGTGCCATGCATGATTTCAAACCATGACGTCTTAGTGTATTACCAACAGTAACCTTGGAAACGGTGGTCCCAGCTCTTTTCAGGTCATTGACCAGCTCCTCCCGTGTAGTTCTGGGCTGATTTCTCACCTTTCTTAGGATCATTGAGACCCCACGAGGTGAGATCTTGCATGGAGCCCCAGTCCGAGGGAGATTGACAGTCATGTTTAGCTTCTTCCATTTTGTAATGATTACTCCAACAGTGGACCTTTTTTCACCAAGCTGCTTGGCAATTTCCCCGTAGCCCTTTCCAGCCTTGTGGAGGTGTACAATTTTGTCTCTAGTGTCTTTGGACAGCTCTTTGGTCTTGGCCATGTTAGTAGTTGGATTCTTACTGATTGTATTGGGTGGACAGGTGTCTTTATGCAGCTAACGACCTCAAACAGGTGCATCTAATTTAGGATAATAAATGGAGTGGAGGTGGACATTTTAAAGGCAGACTAACAGGTCTTTGAGGGTCAGAATTCTAGCTGATAGACAGGTGTTCAAATACTTATTTGCAGCTGTATCATACAAATAAATAGTTAAAAAATCATACATTGTGATTTCTGGATTTTTTTTTTTTGATTATGTCTCTCAAAGTGGACATGCACCTACGATGACAATTTCAGACCACTCCATGATTTCCAAGTGGGAGAACTTGCAAAATAGCTGGGTGTTCAAATACTTATTTTCCTCACTGTATATATGACTGTTGACAAACGTATAGAAAAGGTAAATGAAGCTTGTAAATACATAAAGCTTTAGATTGTAATCTTTGATTTTATTTATTTACTTCTCATTCTCAAATATGGCCAGAAAGCAGTTTTTTGTTGTTGTTGTTGGAAATATCTCGTTATTTATTTTTCATTAAATCAATGAAAAATATGATTTGATAATAAGATTTTGACAATGATCATTTACTTTTCATTCACAAATATGACCTGAAAGCAAACATTTATTTATTTATTTATTTGTAAATATCACATTTATTTTTCACAAATATTAGCTGAAAGCAGATGTATTTTTTGGTAAGTATATTAAAGAAAAATTCACATTAAAGCAGTTTTTTTTTTTAAGTATATTTTAAACAAAATTCACATGAAAGCATAAATTTAAGGTAAATTTCACATCATATTTATTTTTGATTCACAAATATGACCTGAAAGCAGATTTATTTATTTTTTGTGATAATTATCACTTCATATATTTTTTTTTTCCATGTAAAATTTTTTTTTGGTCAATATTAAATTAAATTCTTTTTTTCATTCACAAATATGAAATTTGTTTTTTTCTTGGAAAATAACACTTTTTTCACATAAAAGCAGATTTTTATTCATTTATTATTTTTGGTTAATATCGGGTCATGAAGCGTAATATAATTTTTTTTATTTTTTATAAATATCACGTCATATTTATTTTTCGTTCACAAAAAAAATCCCTGAAAGCAGTTTTTTGTTGTTTTTTTTTTTGTTAAATATTATGTCATATCAAATATAATAATAAAATAGTAATTACTTTTCTATTACTCTTACTTTTTTCATTAATAATTCCTTACATTTATATAGTGCTTTACAGGGCACTCAAAGCGACTTTACATAGTTCGGGGGACTCTCCACAACCACCACTTTATTTACTTTTCCTTTTTGTCTAAATAAAGGAACAGTATGAGGTATCAAGTTATCAGACTTCTTGTCTTAAAAGATAAGATGATACATAATACCGTACAATTGTATGTGAGTTTAGCAGTGTTCACACACAAGATTGATGATACTAATTGTCAATGTTTTTCCCCCTGACAGGAAACTCTTGGAAAAAAAAGTGGGAAACAATATATTATTGTACTAAAGTACTAAAGTAGATATAACCACATTTACAAGATTCAGACCACTAAAATCTAAATTCATCATATAAGTGGTGATTTGAACACAGGTGGGTATGTCTGTTTGAGTCAATGTTTCCATTCATACGCATGTGAACGCAGGAGACATGAAACAAATTTGTGCAAAGAAATTTTGTACTCCACTTTGTATCATAGAAACTCTGTCTTTTGCCTTGTCCAAAAGACATTTGACCAATAGAGGATCTAAACATCATCAGATTATCCTTTTGGCTGATTACATAAACAAACATCAGAGCATCATAGTTTGAAGTGTTGCACGGTCTGAAGTCATTTTGTATCTTCAAAGCCTATTGTGATCATGGCTTTACAGGATGCCAAAATACAGTACATTTCTGAACTGGAAGCAGAAAGGGGTTTGGCCCTCAAGTGGGAGATGTTTAAGAGCCAATAGCATGAAATACAGAAATTCTGCCCAGGACCACATCTTCTATTGTGTCCCTCAAATTTTGACCAGGCTGCTCTGGCGAGCAATGATGAGACTTTTTCTTTTCGTCTCCACCTTGGTCCCGGGATACTTCCCTCCAGTCTCGGCCAGCATTCCACTGGGCCACCAGAGAAGCCGCTTTAGAGATGGGGCTGCCAGCTCTTGGGTGGCCTCTTGTGCAGGGGGCTGCAAAGGGGAGGAGACAATGTCTTATTAATTGACTGGGTGTCTTGGAAGGAGTGTTGGAATTTAGCTGCGAGAGAAAAAGGTGAAAAAGGACTGCCTCTGAGCTTAGCTTGTACCTCCTACTCAATCATAATTGTCAACTAGATTTTTTTACTTATATTGAAGAAAATGTGAGTGGTGTTTGCCCATGCAACAATTCTTGTGCTGTGAGTTGTTGCCAGGGTATTGCTTTGTTATTTCTTTTTTAGGGTTTTTTGTGTGTTGTTATGTGGTTGCTAAGACTTTGATAGGTGGTTGATAGGGTGTTCTGGTGGTTGCTAGGTGGTTGCTTACTGTCCCCAAGTTATGATATGATATTCTGATCCCAAAAGTTCAAGGAATTGTGTTGGTTTAATCGTTAATCAGGTGAACATTTTTATCACAAAGAAAAGTAATTGCACGCATCTCCTTTTTTGAAAAAGAAAAAACACTAAATCTAAAGGCTCATTCAAACTGCCTCAACAAATGCCAACATTTGAAACATTCTAAAGATCTCAGAAGATCTATGATATAAAGCTTGAAAGGGTTACAAAGTTATTTCGAAGAGCTCAGATATTCATCTGTCCACAGTCAGACCAATTGTCTATAAATGGAGACCATTTATTAGTGTGGATACTCTCCCAAAATTCCAGCCTTCCAGCCAAGATAACTCAAAAAGAACCATTGAGTGACAGGAAAAGACTTGAAGGAATCATTGGAACTGGTTACCATCTCTGTTCACGAGTCTACTATGCAGAAAACATTAAACAGGCATGGTGTCCATAGCAGGACACCACGAAGGAAGCAGCTGTTTTCCAACAAAAACAATGCTGCATGTCTGAAGTTTGCCAAAGACCACCTTGACAGTCCACAACACTACTGGGAAAATATTTTTGGACTGAGGAAACTAAGATTGAATTGTTTGGGAAGAACACGCAGCACTACCTATGGCGTAAAAAGGGCACCGTATACCAACATGAAAACATCATCCCAACGGTGAGGTACGGTGAGGGAGCATCATGAATTGGGGCTGCTTTGCGACCTGGACCACTTGCCATCATTGAGGGAAAAAGGAATTCCCAAGTTATCAAGATATCCTACAGGATAATTTCAGGATGGCTGTGCACCAGCTGAAGCTCAGTAGAAGAATATGGCTGAGCTGAAGCAGTTCTGTAAGGAAGAATTGTCGAAAATTTCTTCTGAACGTTGTGATGGTCTAATCCACAGCTACAGGAAATGCTTGGTTTAGGTTATTGCTGCACAAAGGAGGATCGACCAGTTTTTAATCCAAGGATTTACTTACATTTTCCACAACACTGTGCATGTTTCATGGGATGTGTTTAATAAAGACGTGAAAGATTATAATGGTTTGTGTGTTGTTAGCTTAAGCACATTGCGTTTGTCGATTCTTGTGACTTTAATGAAGATGAGATCACATTTTATGACCAATAAATGCTGAAAACCAGTTAATTCCAAAGGGTTCAAATACATTTTCTTGCCACTGTACACTTTAATCAGACCGCAATTGGCCTCAACGTGGTGCGCGTGCTAAGAAAAACAAAGATGACACGCAAAAACATGTTTGGCGAACACAACACAAAGAAGGTAGATATATATTTGACCATTACTCATTGTGTCATGTATTGTATACTTGGACAGATGCTGTAGCTTGATTATTGCACATGTAAACATACTGAATTATATGACTTTTTAAAATGTCATGTAACTGTAGATCGGCTATGCAAAAACACTTCAACAAAACCAAACAATTGTATTTGTTGGCCTATCACTGCTAAAAACAGACCAACTTAACCAATATGCAATTCTCGTGCCTAAGAGGGTCTAAGCTGGTATATGCTGGCAAGGGCGGATTTGGTGTTGGTCTAGCTGGTGATGCTGGTTGACCAGCATGGTCTTTCTGATGAAGCTGGTTAAGCTAGTTAGCCTGGTGGGCACACCAGCATTGTATGCTAGGGGAACAGCACCCAAAACACAATGCATGCATAGATTTGTACTATCCAGTAGACAACCCTTTTCCCTCCTCTCAAATCATAGGCAATGTCTCAGGTCTGAACAGTGTCTGTGGATCTGGCTGTGGGAAAGGCCTGTTCAGTTTGGAGTGCTCCTGTAGACTCTGAATGGACCTGCTGTGGCTGAGTGTGTCAGTGGGATGTGATTGAGTGGGATGTTCTCAGGGTACGGCAGGAGGGACAGACAAGGGGGAGGTGTGGAGAATTGTACTAGCTACCAAAGTGGTCTCCCCCCTCCCCAGTCTTCACCATCAGTGTCCAGAACCGTAATCCCGTTACATGTGTCCCCATTAGCTCTGACGGGAGCCTCTTTTGTCTCCATGTGAGCCAGTCGGAGTCACCATCCAGGCCATGCCATGTTTGCTCTAGCTTCCCACACCCAGCTGTCCCCATGGCAATCCCACACATACAAACACACACTAAAGGCTCATCTATGGGTCGCAGGGTGAGGAGTGGGGTGAAATGGTATCAAGAATTTGAGTTAAGCATTTTTGTACTTCTATGCATGAAAACTTTGATGCGAGTCGGGGCAAGTCGGGGTCCTGATCACCCAGGTCATGTTGTCAATGATTAGTTGACTGTTCTAGATGTAAATTATAAGATAGCTACTTGCTAAATAAATATATAGAGTAAATGGGCATTGAAATTAATGTTATTATGCGAGTTGAAAGATACCACAGGAACTCGGTTGCCTTTACTTAAAAATGTGCTTCATGTGGTAAAATCTAAATGAACTGGATTAATTCAACTGAAATACTTTATTTAACATCACTAAATCAACCTGAGTACATTACAAACAACAATGTTGTAAAGGTTAGATAATGTAGAAATAGCTCCTTAAGGTAACAATAGCAGGTTACCACTTTGAAGAGTAATGGGACGAGTCAGTTGTATGACTTTGTAGTCATGGAACATAATGTGATGCCATTTGTTTCATGTCTTTATCTGTGGCATGTTGGTATTCTTCGAAGTACCTTTGGAGTGCCATGTAAAAACCACGTTAAATATATTAATCACTAGCTGATAGTATGGTACTGCCAGTGCCACAGTAGAGAACAATTGGTAACCTGCAATTGTTACCTCAAGGATCTATTTCTATTTGATCTAACCCATAAAAATGACTTTCTTTGTTGTAACATAATTTGTCAGATAATATTACATTATTGACTTGAATAAACCAGTTAATTTAGATGTTACCACATGAAGCACATAATAGGTTACCAGACCATCATTTTTACAGTGTATTGCAACAGTATTGTTTTATAGGGGAAGTTTGGAAATGGCTTATATTAAATAAATGGAAATGGTAGGTGGATTCATTCAGTCTTCTCTGTCCACCCTGCTGATCCATCATGCAGTTGATGGAGAGCGGGATTGATAGAGTTGACCCAGACATGGCCACCACATTCCCTACATTGTGGGGTAACGCAGTGCAGTGCAGAAAAACAGCTTAAATACTAAATGTCTTAATTAGTGTTATTATCGTTTACGAAAACTCAATTAAAACACATAAATAAAACTTAAATAAAAATGAAAAATAACATGATTAGAAAGAACAAATGTACTCTAAAATATACTAAGAAAAAGTGTGCAAAATAAAAATGTAATAAATCTTACTAGTCATTTTATTTCAGTGTAGTTTATTTTTTTCAAAGCATGTTATTTTTCATTTTTATTTAAGTTTTATTTCACAATTTTTGCACACTTTTACTAAGTATATTTTAATGGAATAAAATGACATAAAATATACTTCATGACATAATATTGATTGAAGTGAGCGAATGTAACTTAAACATTTCTGTATATACAGCAACTTTTACTTTCAAATCTGATGTATGTGATACTTAAATAAAAGTAGTAAAATTTACATTTTAAAAAACATTTTATATGAACATTTCACATTTTTAACTTTCCTTATAAACTCATGTTTAATCGTGTACTACATGACATATGGAAGCCTTCCACAGGGAAACATAATGCTATGTAGTCTATTAGGCAACATCACCTTGCATTACTGGCAATAGAGACCTCAACGCTTGGTGCACAAAACACGATGATGGCAACTATCAACAGATCATTTTTTTGATCAGTAACGGTTTATTTTGAGTAGAAAATGTACTTCAGAATTCACTTCAGTTACCAAACTTAACAACGAAATCAATTATTGCTTTGAAAAGTTAAGTAAAATGTACTTATTTTATTTACCAGTGAAATGTACTCAAATTAGTGTAATAATAAATACGACAAGGATTCTATTTTAGGATTGCTACATGATGATGCATTGTAAAGATAACAAACAATCATAAATAATATTTACTTATAAGCTAGAGCATTCATTTGTACATGTTTGAATTGAGTACAAATGTCGAATTTTCTTAATATTTTCAAGTTCAAGCTTAAACTAACATTTTCAATGCAGAATGTCCACAGAATATGTGTATAATACATTTGTGTGTCTCCAAATCTAACTAAACTACATTTTCATTTTTAATACACAGTATATTATAACAAATGTTAACATTTAGAATCTGCCTTTATTAAACTTGAATATGTTATTTGATAGTAGTAACACAAGACTGTCCTGCGAAATGTAACGATATTAAAAATATTTAAATGATGTCTGTAAACTCTTTAGCTTTGGCAGCCATAATATACTTAAACTGAAACTAGAAAACACTGAAAAAAATAAATCTTCAAACAAAACGAACACTCAATGAGTGAAAACGTTTGCAAACTAAACTTGAATGCCAACTTGAAAATAAAATCGAAATAAAAACTACACTATTTGGTAACACTTTACAGTAATGTTTCATTTGATAACACTAGTTAACAACATTAGTTAACATGAACTAACAATAAACAATAATTATTAAGCATTTGATAATCTTAGTTCATTTCAACCTATAGCTACTAATCCATTTATAACATCAAAAGTTGTGTTTGTTAATTAATGCACTATGAACTAACAATGAACAATTGTATTTTTAAATAAACTAACATTAACAAAGATTAATAAATGCTGTAAATATACATTGTTCATTGTTTGTTCATGATACCTAATGCATTAACTAATGGAAACTTATTGTAAAGTGTTACCAACTAGAAATTCAAAACTATAATAATCCTGGTCCTAACGAAAGTCTAAAAATGTCAAATGTTTTATTTGAGGGAATGTTAAGGGGTAGGGAATAGACAACATCATTAGCTCAGTATAAAAACAATACAAGTTAATGGAAATCCCCACAAAGATAGAAAAAGTTTTCCTAAGTAGAAAGTCTTTTAAAATAGTAAGAGTGATGATACAACTCTTATGTCAATCTTGTGTGTTTTGTCAATTAACAGAGACAATACTATGACCTCTTACACAACAAATTTGGTAAAGACATTTTGAGAGCCTTAAGGATGATTAAGTGGAGAAAACTAATCAACAAATCAAACTATTCAAATTAGTACAAGTGTTTTGCGCTCACCACACTTTGCCAGAGTTTGTTTATTGTGTGTGTTTGTGAGTGTGTGTCTGTGTGTGTGTGTGTTAGCTATGTGTGTGCCCTCTGTGATCTGAAGTACTTTCTGGTTACCATGACAATGGTGCTCACTGAGGGTTGTAAGAACAATCACCTGTGAGTCTCTGCGTTCTGGCCGCTGAGGTCTTTGCGGTTCAGCCTTGAGAACAATTGCGCCACTATTCTATATGTATTTTCTAAATAAACGGGATTCGTATTACAAGGGCTAATTACACACTGAAAGACAACAGCTCCATAAAAATGTCAGAGATTTCTCACAGAGTCTTCATCTCACTTCACATTGCCACCAACAGTTTTATTTGATGATACATCCTGAAATGAGAATATTTGTAAAAGTTGCACAGCCCTTTTTACAGTTGTTCTAAAGAAGCTGTTTATAGGGGTTTTTTCAGTCAAAAATAAAAATTCTAAACTTTTATGATTTTATTTATTCTGTAGAATACACACAGAGAAGTCATGTGAGTTTGGAAAAATTTGAGGGTGAATAAATTATGGCCAAATTAAAATATTTGGTTTTATGCACCCTTTAAGACTCTGAAGTGACTACATATTCCATATAAACAAACCGGACCATATTAACACACTCGCTCAGTTTACAAATGCTTCCATCAGAAAACTGCAACAAACGAAACAATACACCGTTGATGGTTCGTTCACCGCTCGTTTGTGTTCAAACCCCTTTTGCGTCATGTAATAAATACCATGCACTTATTACAAATGACCAATTATTCTCTTGAACAGTCCCCCTTCACTTTGACAAACCTGGACGGCGCTCAACACCCATCTATGGAACTTGTTGAGACCCTGTCTCTGGCCCCTAAATGCCGGGCTGAGGGTCTCTCTCTTCTGACCTCATTTGCAATTCTAATGGTCAGGAGACAGCTGCCATCCTACATGGAACATGGCCTCTCAGAATTTCCCAAAGGGGGGGAAAGAGGAATAAAAAAAACAAAGGCAGACGATAAATGGGTTTGCCTATTATTCCATGGGCCTTGTGTGCACAGGGTCCTTGAGAGCATGAATTTGAATGACAGTCACAGAGTGAGAGAGAGAGAGAGAGAGAGAGAGAGAGAGAGAGAGAGTAGCGAGACAGAACAGTGCAGTAAAAAGCAAAGATGTCAGTATGAATCTATAATATCAAAAATAAAACACAGATTGAAAAGTATGATTTTTAAAAGCGTGCCAGTTGAGCTCATCAGCAGAAGGCTGTTTTAACAATAGCAAATAGAGAGAGCTCTTAATTTATCCCTCATTCTCTCAGTCACTCAGCCCCGCTCCCATGCAGACTATAAGTGTCTCCACCAGTGATTGCGCGAGCTCTCGCCGAGTGGAGAACCCTCGTGGATATTGCTGTGAATATGATGCATATGTGCATATCTGTCAGAATGGCTTTGTGATATCAGTGGTGGAAATATCTGTTTATTTCTGCTCATCAGAATTATAGAGACAGCCACAATACTCCAGCTGAAGGTTAATGGCTCTGCTTTTTTTTTTTAAAGGTTTTTAGGGCTGACCCGTCACTGCACTGGGGTTCATAACCTCTCGAAGTGAGTTTAGCGATTTGTAAAATCTAAAGTGTTACATTTGTCCATGTTAAAAGGATAGTTTACCTAAAATCATTTACTCACCCTAATAGCATCCCAGATGTGGATGACTTTCTTTCTTCTGATGAACACAAATTAAGATTTTTAGAAGACCACCTCAGCTCTGTTGGGCCTTACAATGCATACGAATGGTGATCAGTCATATGTAGCTCCAAAAATCACGTAAAGGAAACATATAAGTGACTCCAGTTACATGTTCAGAAGCAATATGATAGATGTGGGTAAGAAACAAAATTTAAGTCCTTTTTTACTCTAAATCTCCACTTTCACTTTTACATCTGAATGTCACATGTGGTGCTGGATTAGTTTGACTTTCACATCTGAAATTGAAGATTTAGAGTAAAAAAGGACTTAAATATGTATCTGTTTCTTACCCACACCTATCATATCACTTTTCAAGACATGGATTTATCCACAGGAGTCACATGGATTACGTTTATGTTTCCTTTATGTGATTTTTGGAGCTACAGATATCTGATCACCATACACGTGCATTGTATGGACCTACAGAGCTCAAATCTTCTTGGGGCCAGTCTATAAACTTTAAAATACAAATTATTTTTAAAAGTATAGCCAAAAGATGTTAACTTTATATCTGTTAACATGATTGTAGTGTGATAAAACTGTTTATTAAACTTATCAGTGTAAAGTTATGTATAATTTTAACATTTTGTTGCCATGACGACAGAACGATAGTAAAACCTATAAACAATTTTATCAGGCATAATGTTCATGTCTTGTGGCTACATTTTTGAAACAGTGTTGTTGCACTGGCCCCATTTACTTCCATTGTAAGTGCCTTACCAACACACTCTCACAGAGAATTCAAGTTAGGTCACACTAATTCGTACAACTTTTGCAACAGCCAATCAGGTGACTCTCCCTCCTCTCCTTCTAAAACGCAGCAATTAATTTCTTCCGTCATATAAAACATACTCTTTATGCTTAAAATCACCCTTACAGACTCAATGGTTAGGGTTAGATATGGGGATTGGTTTTGGTTAGCCAATTAATAAGCATGTACACAACAACGTTTAAGCTTTCATTTCGCCAATGAAAATCAGTGGCGTAGCCAAATTATTTCCTAGCTATGCCCTTGTTGTGAATGTGTAATATTTCCAAATGAAACAGGATACTCAATGAGACAAGAATGTGAAGTGGAACATTATTGGTTGGGTAATGAAAAGTGGTTGGAGGGGAGGAGTTGAGAAATCAGAGAGTGATAATGGCTACGTTTACATGCGTTTACATAATGTGATTAAATGTAAACAGAATATTGTGATTATGATATTGCATTAATGCTTATAATCAGAGTAATGTTGGGAGAGATAAAAAAAAAAGACTATATGCCACAAAATAATGGGAAGGAAATACGTCTTTGAAATGAGTTTGTGCTCATTGGCGAAACACAACAACACTCATCATGTGTATTCTAATTCACAAACAAATGACTCTTATGAACCGATTCTTTTTAAGGACTCAAAACAGACAGCGCATACAGTGTAGTCGAAAATGACTCTTAGGAATTTATTATTTATTTATTTAGATTTTCTCCCCTTTTTCTCCCCAATTTGGAATGCCCAATGTGCATTGGAGTGTCTTAAGTCCATTGGCCTGCAGCATCACTTGCAACCAGGCCAATTTGGTTGCTTAGGAGACTTGGCTGGAGTCACTCAGCACACCCTGGATTCGAACTTGCTACTCCAGGTGTGCTAGTCAGCGTCTTTCCTCGCTGAACTTCCCAGACCCCCATGAAGTGGTTCTTTTAATAAATCATTCAAAAAGTCTTACAAACTGACTGAATAATTTTCTTTATGCCAAGCGGTATTTAAAAAGAAATATTTGCAACTAGTTTTTTATTTATAAATAAATAAATATTATTTAATACAAAATCAAAATATCAAATTTCTTAGCAAATAATCAGAGTATTGGTGTACATGTAAAGGGAGCCAATGTCAGCTGAGAAGGAAAGTCGTTTAGAGGCGAATTATTACATTTTGATTTAAGATTTTGAAGACAAACTATGTGCACTGATGAATGGTTCACAATTAAGACCAGGATTGTTCATGTAGACTTTAAAAGTGTTTTATTATATTTGAGTTTTTCTGATCGATACAACAGTGGTCTTGGATCTTACACTGACACCTCAACGTGGATGCAGCATCACATTTCATTTTAATGAAAAAATTACAAAGAAAAACGTCTTTGATGGAGGAGTGTTGGATAATGTGCACAGACGAGTCACTCTCAATTAAACCAAGAACCTGCATTTATACATAGATTGCCAATTTTGATGTTATATTGAATTCAAAGCATGAACATTTGAAAGTTAACTACTATCTTTGGGAAAAATGTAGGGAGGACATGTCCTCCATTTCTAAACAGTTATAATGATTGCTTCAGCCCTGTGTGTGTGGATACATAGAACGGATGTAGGCTGAGACCATAGGAAGTGAGAGCCACTCTTCACAACTCTTTTATTATTGTTACAATTACACTAGCTCTCTTCAGAGCCAACACTCTTCTTTCTTTATAATGTTTGCTCAGGCTGCAATTGGGAAATGAGGTGGAAAATGACGTGTGTGTGTGTGTGTGTGTGTGTGGCTATGACAGGGGGAGTGAGTGTGTGTCCCGGCCATTGATACCACAAGTTAAAGAGAGTGTCTGTAAATGCCAAGCTCAAAACATAAGAATGTTTAATTTAAAGACTTGTTGCCCTCCTGGGGGAGCTGCTCTGTCTCTCACCCTCCCTTCCCATCCTGTGGGTGTCACAGGCATAATCTAACCCCGTTACAGCACCGCCCAGATCATTATAGACTCTGATCTGGAGTCAGAGAAAGGGGGAATTAGCTTGGAACACAATCCCAGCAACCTTTGTGACCCCGGCACAAAGCCGGAGCTGCTGGGGGTCCCAGCAGCCTAAACCACTCCATATGTCCGGACAAAACTGTTACAAAGACCAACACAAAAGAAACACAGTGAGAGGGATGGATTTTCTGTGTGGGTGTATCAGAGGAATTATTTAATGTGCTGCCCATGAATGTTATTAGAACTGTGGCTGCAACTCTAGGAGATACTCCCTATGTCAGAATATGTGCACTTACCTGCCACACAGTATGCAAAAAGCCAACTGAATAGGATGTCCGAAAACGTAGTATCATGATGCGGTAGGCGAACAATATCTTTGGCTGATTAGATAATTGCATGGATGATTGTTGGTGCTAGACGGGCTGGTTTGAGTATTTCTGTAATTGATGATCTCCTAAGATTTTCATGCACAACAGTCTCCAGAATTTACTCAGACTGGTGCCAAAAACATACAATGATTAGGATGTCTGAAAACTCTTCTTTATACAGTTGGTGAACAATACCGGATGGCGTACTGCAGCCGCTGAGATTTTGAAGTGTGTATCTGGTGGACACTTTACTATCCCATAAGGCCACAAGAGCTGAGGAATGGTCAGATTATAAAGGCTGAAAAATAAAAAAATGGTGGAGAAAAAAATCTATAACCTACTAACAACATATATATGACTCTATGAATCGATGACATGGATCAAAGAACTCACAGAACAATGCCAACATGGAGGATGCATTATGTCTGGAAACGTATTTATACTACATACATGTGTAACCCCAGAATTATCCAGATTAAATAACATTTTTCAGTTAAATAAAAAACATTAATGTAGATGTTTTTTAGGTTATCTGAAAGATTTTTTACTGTGTACTTAATCAATTTAGCACATATTCTGAAAGTACAGACATTTGAATGCAGTTTTTCCTCATTTTAAAAATGAACAATGAAGTTATAGTGACATCATAATAAAGTCAATGCTCCATTACAAGCCCCTCCCTCTCTATCTGTACCATGGAGCTGCTCCCCAAAGCCTTCCTGCTGTGTGGATGTTAAGTAGCTCTTTGTGTGTGTTAAGAGCAGGGGTGTCCTCTGTCCATCCACAAACTGTACAAGGGAAAGTGACACTGGGTTGTGCTTGGTGTGTAGTTGTATTACTTTCCAGGGGTTGTGTCTGAGAGATGAGAAGGGGGCTTTTACCCTGTGCTATTGTCAATGGATCCTTCTTTTGGGTCAGTCTGGGGCTAAATGCATGCAAATGCCTATTGTTTTCCCAATACACATTTCATGTATTTTAAATACAACGATTCCTGTGGTATTACACTTGTGCTAATGTAAAGCAAATCATTTATTGAGCATTACAGGCAGTTTAAGCAGGTAAGATTGATCAGAGTTAGGTTTTGCTTTTCACAAAAATGTACCATGGTAACTGTGGTTTCCACTAGAATACCATTTGCAGTCATTTTAAAATCAGTATAAATTAATATGGGATCTCCTTCAGATATAGTAAGATGCTTTAAGAACCGTTATGTCATTGGCTATCTTCAAAGTGGAATACTGAGTGTACTGCATAGGCCTACTGTGCAGTATACACTGTTTTAAACTATATGTCGAAAAGTAGGCAATATGCAACATTGTTGTCACATAACCTCATCATATTACATGTTTAATTCAGTTTTGTTTTAAAAAACAAATTACAAATATATCAAAAATAACAACAGATTTTTTTGTTGCATTATTATGTTTCCATGCATAAAAGAAAATGTGCATACTTTGTTTAGTATACATACTGCATACTGCAGGTATAGGAAGAGACGCATGGTAGTATGCTATTCTGAACATAGCCATTTGTCTATCTTTAAAAAAGCACAAATCTGGGTTACAGTGAGGCACTTACAATGGAAGTGAATGGGGGCCAAACTGTAAACGTTACAATACTCACTCACTGTTTCAAAAGTATAGCCACAAGTCATAAAGGGTATGTGTGTAAACATGATTTAAGTGTGATAAAATCACTTACTAACCTTTTCTGTGTGCCAATTTTACAACTTTGTTACCATGACGATGTAATGTCAACAAACCCTATAACACTAAAGTGTATGTACAAATTATGATTTAAACAACTTACAGCTAAAATAATACATGAGTTTAAACAGAAGAATTAATGTAGGTGCTTTTATAAAATTAGAAGCTTCCGGCCTTTAAACTCAAAAATGTGTCCCATTCACTTCCATTGTATATGCTACCCTGTAACCTGGATATTCCCTTTTTTTAAATAAAAGGAGAGATGTGTCGAAATAATTTTTTGTGGTAATAATTATTATGCCACAAATGCTGTTAACTGAGCTTAACTTGTATTGAACCCAAAATATTCCTTTAAATGTACTATTTCTGCTTGATCTGATCCTTAAGAAATAATGTTATTGGTTTAACCTTAAGTATTCAGGCTGATTTAGTCATAATAAGTAATATTTTTATTTGAAAAGTATTTTTAAATATTAATACATTAATACAAATTTGTTTTATTAATTACATTATTTGTTTTTACTTGAATAAAATTGTTAATTAAACCTTTACCACATAAAGCAAATTTGTTTGGTCACATGACAATTTTTTTAACAGTAGTATGAAACCATTGGATAGATGTTGTTTTGGTGGAAACTATGGTTACCATGGTACAGTTTTGTAACAGGGTTTCTCATGTGCTAAATCACTACACCTACATAAAACCGAATGCTAAAAATCAACAACTTGCCTTGAAATCTCCTTTTCCACTAGTACATCAAGTAAGAATGTTGTATGATTCAGTGTACAAATAGCACATCAACTTATACCCTCAATATTCTACCTGATTCATAATTAGGCCAACAGAGCAGCCCTGTTTACCCTTTCCCCTTCCTTCTCTCTCTTTCTCTCGTCTCTCCTCTTCAACCCTTTCTTATTAGAGGCTCGTAGCTGTGCGTCGGCTAGGATCAGAGGCTGCCTCTATCAGCCGGCTCCATTTGTTGAGCGATTGAATCGCTCTCATCCCTCTTCTCTAGAATGGCCTCTAACCCTCTTTCTCTACCTTAGCCTGCCAGAAGGGCCTCTCAACGCTCAAACACAATGGAGCCTGATAGAGGCCGTCTTCCTCAGGCAAACCAAATGCAATGTGTGTGTGTGTATGTATGTATGACAGAGAGAGGCAGATGAAACATATGATTATATGAATACTGTTTCATTTCAAGATACCTTGCATGCAAGAGTGGGGTTATAAGCTTTCACAGAAAGGTAGTTATTGTCTGAGCTGTAGTTCTCTTAAAATCCAGCAGGTGACGTACTTGTACAAGCACACAGGCAGACACTCCCTTTCCCAAACTAATGTCTCTCTTTCTCTCTGCTGTCTCCTGTACCTTTCTGCTACAGTTTTGAGTCCAATATACAGTGCTACATGCGCACTCATGTTTTACAAGTATCCTCATTGACAACCTGTCTATTCAACAGTCGTACAGTTATTGTAGGTGCCAATGGCCATCTTTCATCTGTTTTTCTTCTCCTCACAGTGGCGTTCAAGGCTTTAACAGAGGTACACCCATTTGTAAAATATGAAAGATAAAGGACGCTTCATGCTGGCATATTTTGACTATTCCCATAGGTCAAAGGTCAGATTGAAAATCTAATTTAAACTTGGAAATAAACCAGAAGTTTCAGGATAAAAAACAAAAACATGACATAAAATGAATAAGATTCTGCACTATTTATAGGTAACTAATAAACACAAGGTTTTGCACAAACTTGTGGAGTCCATGGCAGCTCAAATGCATGCTGTCATTAAAGCAAAAGGGGGACCAAATACTAAGAAATTCTCACATTCATTTTTTCACTCAACTTGTTATGCTCATAATATAATTTGTAATAAATAAATAAATACATAAAAAATAATGATAAAACATGAAATTATTATTTTTTTCAAAAATATAAAATTTTCACTAGTGGCCTCAGACTTCATAACGGTACTGTATATTGTGTACTGCATATTTGAGCATCAACGAGCCTGTTTGTGCTGCTGAGACATTTTAGCCTATCATGTCCATTCTCAATTACTGGAGGAGACCTCAAGATGCTCTGAAGACTTTAGGGAAAAGGCTCTTGGAGCTTCTCGCTCTCTCTTTACTCTGCCCTCAGCCCCAACCCACATTCACATCCTCTCATATTCTGACCTGCACTCAAGTGAAACGTTTCTTCTTGAGGAGAGATGGCAGTGAGGTGTTCTGCATGGTTGCATCTGAATGTCCCTTTTTTCCAGTTTTGAGGGGCTCACTTGACCGCCCCTTTCTGGCACACTGAGAGATAGAGAAGAGAGGTTAGAAAGCCGCTTAAAGCTGTCAGTCACACGTTCACTGACTTAAATAATGTTAATGAAACAGCCTTATTATGTTATTAGTATTCGCACTAGTATTAGTAAACAGTATTAGTATATCAGTTCTCAATGTTAGGAGAAAAACGTCTTTTGTACAACATTGGAAGTGCAGTGTTTGTACGTCCCTTAAAGGGATAGTTCACCCAAAAATGAAAATTGTGTATGACTTTCTTTCCTCTGCTGAACACAAACATAGAATTTTAGAAGAATATTTCAGCTATGTTGGTTCATACAAAACAAGTGAATGGTGTAATAAACTTTGAAGACCCAAAAAGCATATAAAGGCAGCAAATGTTACAACGTCCATGCAAAAGTTACCCATACGACTCCATTGGTTAAATCCATATGATAAGTGTGGGTGAGAAACAGAAGTTATTTTTTACCAAAAATTTCTACTTTCACTTCCACATACTTCTTATGTTTTTGGTGATTAGCATGCTTCGTGCATATTGCCACCTACTGGGAAGGGAGGATAATTTGTAGTAAAAAAGGACTTATATATTGATCTATTTCTCACACACACACCTATCATATCGCTTCTGAAGATATAGATTTAACAACTGGAGTCATATGGATTACTTTTATGCTGCCTTTAGATGCTTTTTAGAGCTTCAAAGTTTTGTCCAACATTCACTTGTATTATATGGACCTACAGAGCTGAGATATTCTTCTAAAATCTTCATTTGTTTTCAGCAGAAGAAAGTCATACACATCTGGGATGGCTTGAGGGTGAGTAAATTATGAGAGAATTTTCATTTTTGGGTGAACTGTTCCTTTAAACTAGATTTTGTACATTTTGAACCGAGAGTGAATACTGATTACAAATGTTGGCAGATAGAGTTTCTCAGGAATGTTATGCAAACCTTTAAATAACGTTCTATTCAAATGGGGAAAACAGGACATTTTCATGTTCCCACAACCGCAATGTACAGACATTTGTTAGCAGGGTTCCTGCATATGCTCAGACTCGCAAGGAAGACTTGAGTGAAATTTAAGATGACATTTATTTGATGAATATAAAACAGAAAAGTAATGTCTCTCTTTGGCGTAGGCCTCGTCTGGCGGTCCGAAGAAGTTGTACTCGGAACGTCATGTCCTGCCAGAGACAGGAGGCAGGGTTGAGGAGCCTACCCCCGTGCAGGACGGGACTCAACTGGTGGTGGTGGGGTGGTGGAGGTTGCCGTGTTAGCACACTGAAACAGCAATGTGATAGATTGTGAGCAGACTTATAAAGCAACAGTTTACATGTGATTGGCTAGGAGTTACCCAGCTAATGGTGCGATGATGTACAGCTGCTAGTCTTCCCGCTAGAACTACGCTGCGCTTACATTATCAAACAAATGAGCGAGAGTGACACTCCTGTTTCTTTTGTGTTATTTTTCCAAAACTATAAACTGGATATTGCTGTTAGATCAAAAACATTGATATTTTAGTGTCTGTTGACATAATATTAAACTATTATTTAAATATTATTGATATAACGCTGGGACTCTGAAATGTTATTTGGATATTTACCTGTGTTATCCTGTGTTCCTTTTAGATTTGGATAGATGTTTCGTTTTTCCTAAAATCTCATCTCGTTGTTCTTGGCTCGGCTGTGAATGAGGTCTCGTCCTCTGCGGTGCCCTTTGATTGTGGCCATTTGTTCTGGTAGACTCTATCTCCATGGAGATGAAGGAAAAACTCTGGTTCCCAGAGCACAAAAATAAACCTTCCTGGCCTTCTCTGAAATCTCCCATTTAATTGATTCTATGCTCAATGCAAATATTTTGCACTAATGGATCCCATGTTTTGTGTACATTATGCTGTAAATCTGCTATTCCCCATCTGATGTGGGCCGGTAACCTTCATGGCACAAAACAAATCTAAAATCTTTCATTTAAATCTATAGAAACTCTGGCCTTGGAGAGCAATCTTTAAGGATTCTTTGCTGTTACTTGTCAAAAGCCTCTCTGGGCCTTGACCCACATAATCATTAGGGATCTTTGTTCTTTGTTTGGGAAAAGGCTTTTATTTTTCCACCAGTCTCTAGCACACTGATGATAAACAGACCTGGATTCAGAGGTAATTTACATTTGATTGTGCTTCAGGCACACGGGTCAGGAATTGAATGGTTTACATGTCTATGTTTCTTTTTTTCCTGGTAATTTGTCTACTTTTTGCACCTCAAGCTCATCATCACGTCTTTTTTCATGGACGCTTTGAAAAAGAAAAGGCTGGATTCCTTCAGGAGCCTGGAGAAAACAACTACCCATATCAAAAGCGAGGCTTCATTCAGTATACATTTACTTAAAGTTTCCTCAATGCATAAGAATTCAAGTGCCAATTAACCATCTGAATCAACCATCTACATTTTTATTACCACTGTAATAACAGCACTAAATGGAATGTTGGGGGCCCAATGTCCTATAGATAGTTGTTTCACAATTATTCCAGGAGTTCAGAGTGACAAACAAACTTTGCCATTATGTTTGGTAATTCAATTTGCTTCTTTAATGACTGGAGACAAAAAGCATCTTGAAACTGGCCGCAGCTTTGAAACTTTAAAATTGCACCTTCAACTGGCCTTTGCTAACTCCTCGACTTATTCTGATTGTGATTTAGTGTGGCTCAGGGGCGAATGGATGTGGGTGTCGCCGACGGAAAAAGACAATACAATTAAATGATTAATGCACAACAGGGCCACCGACAATTAAAACTATTATGGAAATTAAAATGACATTATGTCACAGCGGAGAGTTGATGATACCCGTGTCGTCTTTTTAAAAGCAATTTTCATAATTCCAATAATTGAAATCATAGCATATTCATTCATTTACCGGGTGAGGGGGGCTAAGAGCGGCCACTAATGAAACCCAATCATTAGCAACCAAACAAAGTAATTGGCTAGTCCTTTATCTTCAGAAATAGGTGACAAGGCACAATCACCCCCCTCCATCAGAATGCAAAAACAAGTAATTAAACCGCAGACAAGGATGAGCCCAGCTCGCTGTTCGTGCACCGTGCACGTTTGAAAACAGCACTGATTGCCTTGATTAGAGACCTTACTGTATCCTCTGATTTTGTTTATAGTTATACTTTTAGAGTTGGGGTGCCGACTGGTTAGGAAGGGATGTGTTTGTGTGTAAGCGAGCGAGCAGGAAGGTGCGAGCATTATCCTAATACTTCTTTATGCATCTCTGAAAGTGTTTGTTGGATTCTCTCATTAATAGAGTTGTAACCAAACGTTTGGGAGGAGCCCACTAATCTGATCCTATTAACCAATTAAACAGGAACATGTATAAGCAGAAGCTCACCTCTCTATGTTAACCCTCCACCTCCCCAACTCTATAAATGATAATTTATGGAGTTATCAGTTCGTAAATAACCTGGGGGTGAAACTAAGATCAGGTGGTCTCTCTTGTTCAAGCCCTCCCTCTCCTCGGACAGCAAGCCAAATACGTTAACCATTATCCCAACGATTACTCTCCCTCTCGTCCTAGAATCAGGTGAGGAGGTGAAATCATGAAATGTCTTATTTGTTGGGAGTGGAACGATGTGATAGATGTAACCAGGAGCATACTCACAATAGACAGTAAGGGGAACACGTCCCACCAATATTGATTAGTGGCCAACATTTATGGCTTTTTAGTAGTTCATTCTTAAAGGAGTAGTTCTGTCATAATTTACTCTTCATTATGTTATTCCATCCTGTATGACTTACTTATGCAGAACACAGAAGAAGATGTTTTAAAGAATATCATAGCCTATCGATGCAATACAATGGCAGTTGATTGCGACTCAATTTAACCTTGTTCGACCCCGCGTACACATGCGTGGATGTTGCATTTTGGTTTCGCTATACGCAACTCATAATTTAAATTCGTTTAAACCGACTGATCTCAGTTCAGGAGAGTCTGTGCTGTCAGTAAAGTGTTAAACTTTCAAAGCATGTGACAAAACAACATAGCGCCGACCACAGCGGAGTTTGTCTTTGGAAGAAACGCCAACAAAGCTACATCTGGTAAGAAACCTAGTTTTTACATTGAAACCTGTTTGAGTCAAAAGAGTAGTCTCTAGTTACATTCAATATGCCTTTTTTTTATTTGAGTGATTTATCGTGAAACACAACTGCTAACCACAAAGTACACTAATGTGTACTTTAGCACCTTAGAAATCCTACATTTACTGTGCAGTATCATACTGAGAATCAATGGGTTCTCAGAGGTTTTATATGGAGTTTGGAAGAAAATAAGGTGCATTTTGAACAGTTCTGAGAACAGTGCAGACAGACAGTACACTGGAGGTAAAGTCATTCACTAAATTTGGAGCAATGGAGAAAGGGAGCATCCTATAGCTCTCTATGCAGCTATGTGTATTTAATCCAAACTTCATCACTACATCAAAAATTCTGTTTTTAGGCTGCAGATGATGTTTGGGCCACCCAACATGTTTAGCAGATATGGGACAATGATAATCAGTACATAGAGTTTTATAATGAATAATTGTATTTTACATGGTTGGCAGTGATTGGATGATGCTGGCCATTCCTTTGAATCAGAATTAATTATCCTGAATTCTGATGTAATGTCTGTAACATCTCAAAACATGAATAACCAACACTCCTGGAAACATAAACAATTAGATGAAAAACAAATCTGACTTTCTATAGCTTGGCATTATTTAAAGTTTAAAATGAGTCCCACTGTCCACATATGTTGCCATACATTTTTAGGAAAACTGTTTACTGTAGAATTTATTATTATTATTATTATTTTGCATGTTTATAAGGTGCTACTAGTTACAAATCAAAAAGGGAAATGGAAAAATGCACGCAGCAGTCACACTCAGGTCTCAGGGGGTTAAAGCTTAAAAAAGGATCCAAAAGTATCATAAAAGTAGTCCATGCGACTTGTGCGACAAAAGTTGTCCATGCGACAACTTTTGAAGGCATAGGATTAAAATTTCCATGAAAATCTTGACGTCTGTTGTGCGTTCATGAGTACAAGGGAGCTTGCATTATTTTTAGTGTTCAACAATGCAAGTTTTAGCATGAACATGCAAACCACTGCGAACAACCTTTTCTCATAGCGCTCATGAATTTCTATGTTATGAATTTCACATGAATATTTCTGTTATATGTCCTATTTTTCTGTTATATGTACTATTATTTGTAAGTCTATTTATACTCGTACCTTGTTTTATATTCTGTGTCTCACTGTAATATAATGTGTGCAATGTATTGAACTGGTGAATCAGAATATTCATTAATACATCTCCATTCATGTTCTGTAAATGACATGAGGGTGAGTAAATTCTGAGAGAATTCACATTTTTGGGTAAACTATCCCTTTAATATATTACATTGGAACCCCCCCAAACCTGATTATATGGTTATGGCCTTGGACATAGGCGATTCCATATGTATTTTTTGTTTTCTCTTTAGTCTCTATCAAATGAACATATTGCATTATAGATGACATACAATGCTGCTGTTGTAAGACGTCCAACTGCTCAGAATTAACAGATAAGAGTTTGAATGTCTCTCACAGAATGAGGTTTGATAAGGTGTAAGGTTAAGAGGACTGGAGGAGAAGAAAAGAAGGAAGAAAGATGAAGGGGCTTGAGGAAGACACTGAAAGGAAAATGTGGCCATGGATATAAGGAGTCTTGAGAGAATGAGCTGATCAAATTCACCCCCAAACTCTGCCCTTTACCTTCCACCCCCTCCTGATTTTCTTCAGTGGTGCGTTTTCCCTACCCCACACCCTGACACCCATTATACAACCCTTCTGAGGGAGAGAGTCAACAATATAATGCAAGAGGCCTGACACAAAGCATCACCCAACAACTGGACCCCCTTATTCTCATTAACATCCTTCCTCGCTCCTTCTCCTACATCCTCACCTTGAGTTTCCCTTTTCCCATCCTCTTCACTTCCCTTCTCATGTAACCTTGTGCTCTGTCGAGCTTTTTTTTTTTCATACGGTGAAGTTGAAGAGAGGTTGTTTGAGTCTCACTGATAGGAGAAAAACACCTTGTGCTCTTTCCTTTCTCTTCCCACAATCCTCGGCTCCTTTTGATCACTAGTTAACTAATTGATTAGCTTTGACACTGGTCCATCCATTGAGATTGCATTGACTAGTCGTGGATCACATGACTTCAGTTGCGCATGTTCTTAATGACAGAAACTGAATGAAAGAAAATCTATCCACAAAGAGCATCTTGGTGTATTTGAGCACATATGTATTTGAAAACACATGATATTCGCGAAGTGAAAATAAAATGAAACTGGAATGTTTTGCATTGACAAATCCCATTCCAAGCAAAGCGTGCTGCTACTGTGTTCATTTGAGAAGTTCTGTGTCCACATAGTGCGCACATAAAAGACACAAATCTCGTGGAAAACCCTTAAACCAATCCAGAGTTACACAGAGGCTTACAGAAACTATAAGCGAGTGGCAGCATAAATCTAGCAATGGAGATATTCACATTTTGTTTCATAGCCACATCATCTTTTACTTTTACAAAATCTTTCTCAGTGCAGGGCTGAACAACTAAAACCACAGATGCAGCACTGTGTATGTTGAGTCATTAACATCATTTCACAAGTTCGCAGGTACATATAGTCTTGCAGCTTAATAAGGTTAACATATATGGTGTGCTCTCTAAAGTGGAGGGGCTCAGTTGTGGGAGTGGGCTTGAGCTCTGAGAACCCCCCAGGACTATTGAACTAAAGTAAAATGGTTTAGGGATTATGAAATATAAAGGTTGAGATGGGGAGGTGGAGGGATACCATAAATATCGGCGCTGGAGCGAAGGAAACAGGTGCTCATATATCCTTGGGATAAGATTGGCAGGCCTAGATGTACAAGCTCTGCCGGAACTAACATTTGGAACTTCTTGTAAGCATTGTCCCACAGACTAATCAACTACATTTCTGGATGACTAGTCGACTAGTAAAAACACCCCACTGTTCAAATCACCCAGATAAAAACAATAACCCCAAAAGTTTTTATAGGCCTTGGGAAAGACGGCATATTTGTTTTTTACATTTGGAAACAAGGCTGTGAGGGACTGACCTACAGTGTGTTCAATGGGTTGTACTATCTAAATGTTCTAGATCAATTATCACAAGCAGTTTTCTGGAATTTTTTGTCAACTGGATTTCTTTTGGCGTGACATATTTTGAATGTTTTTGATTGTCACAAAGATGTTAAACAGTTCAACCCACTGAACGCATTTAACTGAACGTCACAGCCTCGTTTTCATTCCAGAGAAATATTAAACATGATGGTACTTTGACTAAAGGCTTTGTCAGAGATTCTTTTATATTGAGATACCAACATCTGCGGCTCAACTAGCATGCTTCAAAAATAAGAAACTGTTTGAGGATGCAATACAAATGAATGGTGAGAGCCGTAAACTGACACCTACCATTTGCAGAATTGTCAGTGACTTCTCTTATGAAACAACAATTTTATCGTTGAAACCTCCACACATAGCTCGCTTTAAAATAATTGTTTAGTGTAAAACATGTTGAAGGTTAGGTGATAAATAAAGCAGTTTAGCGCACTAATTCATCACCTCAATAAACCATTCAAAAAGAACGGCCTCTAGTCATCTCAGCAGTGTAACGCTGCATTACGCTTTGTTTTGCTAACCTTGACGGCCCCCGCTTGGGAGAGTGTCACATTCGGTCATATTTACCTTTTCATGGTGAAATTCTGCTGATGAATACGGTCAACTCAATTAGGATGGACTTCTGGTTGTCGCAGAATTTCCCTGCAGGAATTTTGTGTGGGGTTCATGTTTGTTGACCGTTGACAGGGGAATTTGCATTGTTGACAATTAGGAAGTTGCTTGGTTTAGCAGTGACCTCTGTGTGGTCTTGATTGAATATTCGCAATGAACAAGCAAATCATTTTAGCTGTCATTTTCTTTATAATTTTACTCTCTCAGAGTATATAGTGCAGCGTGAAAAAAAAAAAGTCTTGGCAATTAGATTTTTGCAGGTTTCTCATTCGCTTCATATCCAGCCACGCCTTCTTCCTCTGCGGAATTTGCTGTGCAAAGGTACATTTGACTGAGCTTAAGGTCCATATTAGGTCTGTGTACTTCCTGTGTACTTTCCTATCCATACCTTGTTTTTTGTGCAGTCCTCCCTTTTCTTTTCTTGCTTGCTTACTGAAAGATGGAAGAAAACGGTCATTGTGTGTCTTTATTTGCTCTGGTAGGCCATGAGAATAGATTCAATTTATACACACTTGATCAACTTGTGCCAGCCAGAAATCAGTGTGTGTTTGTGTGTGTGAGATGGTGCTGATGGTCTCATTACCAGCATGTTCTCCCCCACCTCAATACGCTGTGCTGTGGAATGACCTGGGCCATGGATAAATGCAATGGAAAGAAAGAGACAGAAATTCTCTTTCCACCCTCCAAAGGATGAATGAGACTGAGGGCAGAGGGGAGAGAAAGAGACAGAAATTGAAAGAGAAAGAGGAGGGGGGGGGGGGGGGTGCATGTACAGGGCATACTAGCATGGCCATGGATGAGGGGATGTTCTTGAGCTTTATATGTGGGATCGGGTTTAGCCCCCTAACCCAAACCTAACCATAAAGTGTAACACTTTACCCAAACCCTAAACCTAATCATGATGAAAATCACTGTTGTGTCCAACTAAAAAAAGAAAACACTGGTTGATCGGCTTCCCCAGCTAAGATTTGCTTTGGATAAAAGTATACTTCAAATGTATATAAGTTAATGTTTTAAGACAGTGTAAGAAGTTACTCAAAAAACAAAATAAAAAACAACAATACAAATGACTTATTACTACTGTAAACTTGTACTCAGATTACTGACTTTACTGTTTGCTTCTTTGAAAAAGTAATCATACTTCTTTTAAGTTTCATTCTAAAAAATCTATTTAACATAAAAGTTTTTGTTTTTTTATGCTCAACGAATTCAAAATAATGTCTATATATCTACAGCTGTGGCCAAAAATACACTCACACTTAAATACGGCTTTGAAAAATGTCTTTATTGTTTGTATTTTTGATCTTTCATTCAAAATATTCACAAAAATAAATCTATCTTTTTACGCAGTTGTCACGTACCCCGCTCCTCTGCTTCTCCCCGCTTCGTCGGGCACACACGCACACTCACTCACTCCGCGAGCTTACACGCTCGCTCCCCGCCTTCGAACTCACACACTCACTCCGCGAGCTTACACGCTCGCTTCCCTCCTTCGAGCTCACACACTCACTCCGTGAGCTTACAAGCTCGCTTCCCTCCATCGAGCTCCCACGCTCACTCCGCGAGCTTACACGCTCGCTTCCCTCCGTCGAGCTCACGCGCTCACTCCGCGAGCTTTCACGCTCACGCCCCTCGATCGAGCTCACTCGCTCACTCCCACACACCCCCCTCTGGCTCTATGCTCGCACCCAATCACGGGATCATTTGTTTCACCTGTACTCGTCCCAATCACCTGTTATTCGTTTCACCTGCACCGCTCGTTTGTTCCCCTATATATATCACAACCCTTTCGTCTCACTCGGGTTGGTTATTGTTTAGTTACCCCTTCACTTTGCCAGCACTAGTGTTCCCCTAGCTCCCCCTGTTTATTCTACTTGTTAGATTACTGCGTTTATTCTGATTACCCCGGCTTTGACCCCTTGCTTTCCTTGACCACTCTATTGTAGATTTGCCCTTTTGTAATATCCTGATTTTCCCGGCTCTCGACCCTACGCTTTCCTCGACCATTCTCCCTCTGGATTTTCCCCACTGTACCTTCGCCTGCTTTTTATCTAATAAAGCAGTTTTGACTTGCATTGTGACTGTCTCGTCTTGTGTGTGTGTGTGTGTACGGGTTACAGAATAACCAACCATTACAGAAGACAGTCACATTGTATTCCCCGGTGGATTTTCACAGCTCACTAGAGCGGATGTTCACGGCACGTTCTGCACGAGGACCTACGGTTGGGAGACATGATCGAGCGCTCACGGCCCAGGGACAGCAGGTACGTGCGATTTTTGATTTATGTCACCCTGTTCTACCTGTGTCTGTCCCTGAGCCCGTTTATGCTCCCAACCCATCCCCGAGCGCCGTAAGCCTTCAACCCCCTGAGAGGTTTGATGGCTATTCGGACGCTTGCCAAGGGTTGTTTAAGCAGGGCAGCGGTTATAGAACGGTAAACCCTGCCCTTAACTTTTTGGAGCCAGCGGCACGACTCTTGGCTTTGCGTCAGGGGAGTCAACCCTTGGAGGCTTACGTGGTTGACTTTTGTGCCCTGGCTAACCAGGTGAACTTGGATGAGGTGGCTCTGAAAGACATTTTTCAATGTGGGCTGAATGAGCCAACCTCATCAGTTATGCCTGGTGGTCGCTTCTCCCTCAACCTGGCTCAGTTTATTGACCTCGCCCTACTGTACGCTGGTTCCTCGTTTACTGTGGGGGAGGCAGAAACTGAACCAGCGTTCCCTACCACGGCCCCCGTCTCGAAGCCTACCACGGCCCCCGTCTGGAAGCCTACCACGGCCCCCGTCTGGAAGCCTACCACGGCCCCCGTCTTGAAGCCTGTCACGGCCCAATCCCGAAGCCTGTCACGGCCCCAGTCCCGAAGCCTGTCACGGCCAGAGAGCCAGCGCCCATGCCCGCCACGGCCAGAGAGCCAGCGCCCATGCCCGCCACGGCCAACGAGCCAGCGCCCATGTCCGCCACGGCCGGCGAGCCAGCGCCCATGTCTGCCACGGTCAGCGAGCCAGCGCCTGTAGCCTCGACCGCCCCAGAGCCAGCGCCTGTAGCCTCGACCGTCCCCATGGCCACGTCCACCGGTTGGCCGAAGACGTAAGAGAAGGAAGAGGGCCCCTTCTCCCCAGTCTCGTCTTGTGCTCAAGACCGCAGAGGTTCCCTCAGAGTCTTCCACAGCTCTACCGACCTCTGCTCCGCCCTCAGAGTCTTCCACGGCTCTGCCGGGTTCTGCTCCGCCCTCAGAGTCTTCCACGGCTCTGCCGGGTTCTGCTCCGCCCTCAGAGTCTTCCACGGCTCTGCCGGGTTCTGCTCCGCCCTCAGAGTCTTCCACGGCTCTGCCAGCCTCTGCTCCGCTCTCAGAGTTTTCCACGGCTCTGCCAGCCTCTGCTCACCCCTCAGAGCCCTCGCGGCCTCTGCCTCACGAGCCTCCCAAGGCTCCTCCTCCCAAGCCTCCCAGGGCTCCTCCTCTCGAGCCTCCCAGGGCTCCTCCTCTCGAGCCTCCTAGGGCTCCGTTTCTCGAGCCTCCCAGAGCTCTACCTCCCAAGCCCCCCAGGGTTCTGCCTTTCAAGTCTCTCGAGCCTCCCAGAGCTCTACCCCTCGAGTCTTTCATGGCTCCACCCCTCAAGCCTCTCACGGCTTTGCCTCTCGAGTCTCTCAGGACTCCTCCCCCTCTCAAGCCTCTCAGGGCTTCCCCTCTCGAGTCTTTCAGGGCGCCTCTTCCCCTCGAGCCTCTCAGGGCTCCGTCCCTCGAGTCTTACATGGCTCCACCCCTCAAGCCTCTCACGGCTTCGCCTCTCGAGTCTCTCAGGGCTCCTCCCCCTCTCAAGCCTCTCAGGGCTTCCCCTCTCGAGTCTTTCAGGGCTCCTCCTCCCCGCGAACCTCTCAGGGCTCCGCCCCTCGAGTCTTTCATGGCTCCACCCCTCAAGCCTCTCACGGCTTTGTCTCTCGAGTCTCTCAGGGCTCCTCCTCCTCTCAGGGCTCCGCCCCCCCAAGTCTCTCGAGCCTTCCAGGACTCTGCCACTAGAGCCTCCTACGGCTCCGCCTCTCGGGCCTCCTACGGCTCCCCCTCCAGAGCCCCCCATGGCTCCACCTCCAGAGCCTTCCAGGCCTACCTCACTAGAGCCTCCCACGGCGCCACCGTCATTGGCTCCACCTCCTGAGCCTTCCAGGCCTTCGCCCCTAAAGCCTCCTTCAGCTCCACCTCCAGAGCCTTCCAGGCCTCCGCCTCTTGAGCCTCCTGCGGCACCACCTCCCTCTGCCCTGTCTCTTGGGCTCCCTATGGCGCCGCCTCCTCAGTCTCTCAGTGCCCCACCTGCCGAGTCTCTCACGGCTCCATCTTCCAAGGCTCCGTCTCCCAAGTCCTCCACGGCTCCGCCTTTCACGGCTCCTCCCAGGCCTCCTGACCCTCTCCCTGTCCTGTGGCCTCTTCCCTGGCCTCCTGACCCTGTCCGGTGGCCTCCTGACCCTCTTCCTGCCCTGTGGCCTTTTCCCTGGCCTCCTGACCCTGTCCCTATCCTATGGCCTCTTCCCTGGCCTCCTGACCCTATCCTGTGGCCTCTTCCCTGGCCTCCTAACCCTGTCCGGTGGCCTCCTGACCCTGTCCCGGCCCTGTTGCCTCATCCCAGGTCCCCTAGTCCCGTCCCTGTCCGGTGGTCACCTTCTAGGCCCCCGGACCCAGTCCCTGTCCTCCAGTCGCCTTCCAGACCCCCTGACCCAGTCTCTGCCCGATGGCTGCCCCCCAGATCTCCCGACCACCCGCCTGTCCGCTATGTTCCCCCTGACCTTGCCTTGAACTGCCCATTGACCCCCATGGACTGTTTCATTTCCCTTTGTGCCCTCTGTGCCCCTTGGACTGCCCTCATTTTTGTTTTTTGTGTTGTGTGGGGTTTCTGTTCTGGGGTTTTTGTTTGTTGGAATCGCCAGCATCCTGATCATCCTGCACCGCTTCCCAGAGGTCGCGCTCCTCGCAGCCGAGCGCGGCCGTCAGGAGCCGTCCGTTACAGAGGGGGGGAGTACTGTCACGTACCCCGCTCCTCTGCTTCTCCCTGCTTCGTCGGGCACACACGCACACTCACTCCGCGAGCTTACACGCTCGCTCCCCGCCTTCGAACTCACACACTCACTCCGCGAGCTTACACGCTTGCTTCCCTCCTTCGAGCTCACACACTCACTCCGCGAGCTTACACGCTCGCTTCCCTCCATCGAGCTCCCACGCTCACTCCGCGAGCTTACACGCTCGCTTCCCTCCGTCGAGCTCACGCGCTCACTCCGCGAGCTTACACGCTCACGCCCCTCGATCGAGCTCACTCGCTCACTCCCACACACCCCGCTCTGGCTCTATGCTCACACCCAATCACGGGATCATTAGTTTCACCTGTACTCGTCCCAATCACCTGTTATTCGTTTCACCTGCACCGCTCGTTTGTTCCCCTATATATATCACAACCCTTTCGTCTCACTCGGGTTGGTTATTGTTTAGTTACCCCTTCACTTTGCCAGCACTAGTGTTCCCCTAGCTCCCCCTGTTTATTCTGCTTGTTAGATTACTGCGTTTATTCTGATTACCCCGGCTTTGACCCCTTGCTTTCCTTGACCACTCTATTGTAGATTTGCCCTTTTGTAATATCCTGATTTTCCCGGCTCTCGACCCTACGCTTTCCTCGACCATTCTCCCTTTGGATTTTCCCCACTGTACCTTCGCCTGCTTTTTATCTAATAAAGCAGTTTTGACTTGCATTGTGACTGTCTCGTCTTGTGTGTGTGTGTGTACGGGTTACAGCAGTGGTTCTCAACTGGTTTTGCTTCGTGACACAGATTTTACACTAGACATCAAATGGCAACCCACCATTGTAAAAAACATTACCTGTATTTAATGTATCCTGGGTCACATTTTCTTTTATCGTGCATAGTTTTGTTTGTGGTTTTCAAGTATAAATGCATGTATCAAGTGACATTTTTTTTTTATTGTTGTTGATGTAAACAACAAAAATAAGTTCTCTTCCCCCTTTTAAAAGTTGATGAACATATTGATGAGCCTATTATATTCATCTAGTTTATTTCCTAATATCAAACATCATTCTAACAGAACATATATTACACAGGAGGAAATCTTTATTCATAATTTGTCCACAATAATTTGTTAATGAAAAATAGTACATTTTCTACCTAATAGATTATTTGAAATGAAACTATAACATTAGTTAAATATCACAGTTACTGTTACTACTGTAAAATCGTGAAACATTTTTGTATGGGTGATGTGTAATTTTAAAAGCAACAACTTTATTTTGGCACCTAGCAGTGTTGCTCTGTTCCACTCACTGCTGTTTATAATGTCGGGGCTGCCTGTTTGAGAGGTTTGACATCCTCCATAGCGATTTAATCTAGAAAAATTCTCACTAGAATTCAAATGGGCGTTGATGCGTGGGGGCCATGGACCAGGGAGTCAATTTGGCTGGAGAAGTGAAGGAGATTTGGTGTGAACTGCTGAACGTGTCGGCAATGCTAGGGAAGGTTGTTGCAGACTTGAAGGATCTTGCTGTAATACGTCAATCGATCACTGACATGGAGGCAAAATTCAATGATATGGTTACAAGAGTAGCGGAGGTCGAGAAACAGATTATCTGGAGTCATCGGAGAGGGAATTAGCTGCTAAACTCAACAGAAGGTCGCTTTTGCACTGATGTTCCCATCCAAATTGAGAATAGATGCTAAAGATGGCCATAAAACATTTACATGCCCACAGCAAGCAATGTCCTTCATTAAGTCAATGGAGAAGTAATTTGGTGATACTCATGTTGCAGCCGAGTCGGCCTGACTCACTAAACATTCACTTGACCGTCCGAGGAAGTTGAGAGCCTTTTTTGTTTCTTTTTGTGCTTGTTTATATATACTGTATATATATATATATATATATATGTACACACACATACATACATACATTATATATACATATGCATATTTTCTTTTTGTGTATGTGTGTGTGTGTTTGTGTGTGCTGGTTTCGCTAGAGGCTGGAGTTTGTTTTGTGGAGGAAAAAACCTTCGGGACAGTTATGTGGATGAATCTACATGCTCTTTGTGTTTTTTCTGCCTATTGGCTGGAGAATGTTTTATACAGTGCATCCGGAAAGTATTCACAGCGCTTCACTTTTTCAACATTTTGTTATGTCACAGCATTATTCCAAAATGGATTAAATTCATTATTTCCCTCAAAAGTCTACAAACAATACCCCATAATGACAACGTGAAAGAAGTTTGTTTGAAATCTTTGCAAATTTATTAGGCTCTACATGCTACAGAACTGGCTGCAGTTTTGTTCGAAGTTTATACAAAGTCATTAAAGAATGGAAGAATTCCACCAACCATGACATAAGCCCGGATCAGTCCGATTCTTAAAAAAGACTTACCGTCCAATTTCCCTGATCCAGCTAGACGTAAAAATATTGGCAGAAATTCTGGCTAACCAACTGAGTAAAGTTATGACATATCTTATACAGGTGGATCTCAAAAAATGTAATACTAAAAGCGGAACTTTCATGTATTCTAGATTCATTATACTTAAAGTGAAATATTCTCAGCCTTTTTTGTTGTAATTTTGATGATTACAGCTTACAGCTAATGGAAATAAAAAATACAGTATCTCAAAATATTAGAATAAAGAATTTATAATACAAAAATATCGACCTTCTGAAAAGTATGTTAAATGATGCACTAAATACTTGGTCGGGGCTCCTTTTGCATGATTTACTGCATCAATGCGGCGTGGCATGGAGGCAATCAGCCTGTGGCACTGCTGAGGTGTTATGGAAGCCCAGGTTGCTTTGATAGCAGCCTTCAGTTTGTCTGTATAGTTGGGTCTGGTGTCCCTCATTTTCCTCTTGACAATACCCCATAGGTTCAGGTCAGGCATGTTGGCTGGCCAAACAAGCACAGTAATACCATGGTCAGCAAACCAGTTACTAGTAGTTTTGGCATTGTGGGCAGGTGTCAAGTCCTGCTGGAGAATGAAAACAGCATCTCGATAAAGCTTGTCAGCAGAATGAAGCATGAAGTGCTCTAAAATCTCCTCGTAGACAGCTGCATTGACTGTTGACTTGAGAAAACACAGTGGACCAACACCAGCAGATGACATGGCACCCCAAATCATCACTGACTGGAAACTTCTCACTGGACTTCAAGCAACTTGGATTCTCTTCCTCCAGATTCTGGGACCTTGATTTCCCAATGAAATGCAAAATTTACTTTCATCTGAAAAGACTTTGGACCACTGAGCAATAATTATTTGCAGTAATTTGTGCAAATGGAGCCCTGACAGAGTATTGACAAGAGGAAAATAAGAGACACCAGACCCAACAATACAGATAAGCTGAAGGCTGATATCAAAGCAACCTGGGCTTCCATAACACCTCAGCAGTGCCACAGGCTGATTGCCTCCATGCCACGCTGCATTGATGCAGTAAATCATGCAAAAGGAGCCCCCACCAAGTATTTAGTGTATAAATTATCATACTTTTCAGAAGGTCGACAGACCTTTCTGTATTATCAATTATTTTCTAATATTTTGAGATACTGGATTTTTGATTTCCATAAGATGTAAGCCATAATCATCAAGATAAAAAAAAAAAGGCTTGAAATATTACAATTTATGTGTAATGAATATAGAATATATGAAAGTTCCACTTTTTGAATTAAATTATGGAAAAAACTTTTGCATGATATTCAAATTTTTTGAGATGCATCTGTACATATAGATCAGGTGGGGTTTATTCAGGGCCGCAGCTCTTCTGATAACATTAGGCATTTCATCAATATTATGTGGTCAGTAGCGAATGATCGGACTCCGGTCGCTGCCATATACTTGACACCAAAAAGGCATTTGATATGGTAGAATGGGATAATCTTTTTAAGATTTGGAAATATACAGGTTCGGGAATACTTTTATTAGATGGATTTATTCACTTTATAGACACCCGGTAGCGGCGTTTGATTAATTTCAGATTATTTTACTCTGGAGAGGAGCACTCAGCAGGGTTACCCTCTTTCCCTATTATTGTTCTGTCTTGCCCTGGAGCCATTATAAGAACCCAGCCATAATAAGAAGGGAAGACAATTTTTTAGGGGTTCGTCTCTGACCCTATTAGATCTATGCCTTGCCTCCATAGAATTATTAATTATTTTTCTAAGTTCTCAATGATAAATAATAAATTGGTATAAATCCAAAGCTTTGGCTCTAACCTACTGCCCTGTAACGGCTTTCCAGCCGGGCGCCATCCAGTGGCCCAAACAGGGCATTAAGTATTTGGGCATTTTATTCCCAGCAAATTTGTGTGATTCAGTTAATTTTGACCACTTAATGAAAAGGTTTTCGAGCAATGTGAGCAGGTGGGCTTCATTACATTTATCTATGATTGGGAAGGTTAATGTTATTAAAATTAATTGTAGTCCAAAATTTAACTACCTGCTACAATCTCTCCCTGTAGTTGTCCCCCTCTCTTATGTCAAGCAATTTTATAGCATAACAAAGTCCTTCATTTTGAATGGTAAGCATCCTAGATTAAATGTATATATAGAAAAAGTTACATAGGCAGATTGACAAAGGTGGGCTAGGCCTACTCAAGTTTTTTTTTATTATTATTATGCATTCGGTCTCAGACATTTGGCTCATTGGTCGCTTCCACCTGATAGAGCCTCTATCTGGTTTTGAATTGAACATTGTTCTTGCCCCTATTTTACTATTGCAAAGACTTTCTATCAAACTATTCGGAGAGGTTACACCCATTTATCTTGCATTTGCACTCGGTATGGACAAAAGTGTCCAGAGTGTTTAATTTGGACATTTATTTAAATGTTGCCTCAAGCATATGGCTGAACCCTAAATTAGGAATGAATACGTACTCTTTCTGCTGGTCAGAGAGGATTGTGAGGGGGGTTACTACTCTCGGTGACCTATATGAGAGTGGAGTGGTGAAATCTTTTGAAAATTTGGGTTCAACATTTTGGGATTCCCAGATCTCAGTTCTATAGATATTTACAGCTGCGCCACATGCTCTGCATTGTTTTTGGGAGTATCAAACTCCCCCCCCCCTAAAGCGGCAAATACTCTGGGAGAGGTGATTACTGCTTTTGGAAAAGGTCATGAGGCATCAGTGTATTACTCCCTGCTAATTCAGTGCCTGGGGATCAGAGTTTTAACTTCTATCAAGAGATTATGGGTAAAAGATTTAAACTTGGTATTGGAGCAACCCAACTAAAGTGTGGGCTAGGATTCTAAAAAACATCCAGTCTGCATCTAGAGATTCAAGGGTTTGCATTATGCAATTCAAGATTTTACATTGATTCTATTGGACCCCCTCTAGATCCCCCTCTGGTCTTAAAGACACACCCACATGCTGGCGATGCCAATCAAAAGATGGAGACAAAACCCAAGTTTTTTGGTGGTGTGTCAAGATCCAAGAATTTTGGTTGAAGATTCAGAGTATTATGAGTGACGTTTTGGGCACTCAAATTCATTTTGACCCATACTCTGTATTTTGGGTGATGGGGCGGTCATAATTTGGGGGATAAACACATACAAATTTGGTTTCTGACCAGCATTATGATTGGCAGGCAAATTATTTTAAGGGGATGGAAGTCGGATCGAGCGCCCTAATTTCCAGAGTGGTGTGTGGAGTTGGGGATGGTGGCTGCTTTCGAGAAGGTGTCAAGCAGGAGGCTGGGGGTTCGGAATTTGTTTGGCAGGAAATGGGTATAGTTCTTAGTGTTTTTGGGGGATTCTCGGGGAGGGGCTGTGGAGAGAGTATTTTAGTTTTAATTATATATGATTATTATATATTTTTTTGTTTTGTTTTTGTGTGTATTCTTATTTGTGACCACAGGGGTGTTTGTTGGGGGTCAGGGTGGGGTTGGTGATTGGGGAGGTGTAAAAGTGGGGGCTAAATGTTAAATGTTGATTCAATGTATATATATTGTGTTTTTTCTTTGTTATATGTCTATGAATCAATAAAAAATGTTAACTTGAAGAAAGAACAGGTGGTACAACCAAATTAAGCACTGACTTAGTTACAAACTAACTAGTAGTTACTAAGCCTTTAGTGTGAACTTTGCCTCTCAACTTAAGTTGACCATACGCACAGCTGGTGTAACCTTACCCAGGACCTCTGGCATAAAAATTGCCCCACAATGTTAAAAATCCACCACCATATTTACTGTGGGCACGGGGGACTTTTCCATATGGCTACCTCTCTGTGAGTGCCAAACACATCTCTGGTGTTTGCTGCCAAAAATCTCTATTTTTGTTTTATCTGACCATAGAATCTGGTCCCATTTGAAGTTCCAGTGGACTTCAGTGTCTGGCAAACTGTAAAAGCTTGAGTTGTTGTTGGAAGAGAGCAGAGGCTTTTTTCTTGAAACCCTCCCAAACAACTTGTGGTGATGTAGGTGACATCTAATTGTAGATTTGGAGACTTTCTGACCCCAATACCCAACTACTTTCTGCAGTTCTCCAGCTGTGATCCTTGAAGTTTTGGCCACTCAAACCATCCTCCTGACCGTGAGTGGAGAAAATATAGACACACGTCCTCTTCCAGGCTGATTCGTAACATCTACAGTTCATTGGAACTTCTTAATTATTGCCCTGATGGTGGAAATGGGTATTTTCAATGCTATATTCTTATAGCCCCTTTTCATTTTGTGAAGCTCAACAACATTTTGCAGCACATAATAACTATATTCTTTGGTCTTACCCATTGTGATGGATGACTAAGTGCATTTGGGTGTGTTACCTCATATTTATACCCATGTGGAAAAATTGGTATAAATTAATACAAATGGCCGAACAATGTTCCTAGTCACCCAGGTGTACTAAAGAATTTCAAATATGAATGGAAATAAACCTCAGATATATATTTACCAATAATTGTGGCAAATGTGTTTTTGAGAAAAATATTTATTTAATTATTCAATTTTTCCCCACTTTCAATTAGATTACTCCAACTAAATGTTGAACAAAAAATCTAAAGGATAAACAATAAAGACATATTTTTCACAGCCTTCTTTGCTCATTTAACAAGGGTGCCAATATTTTTGTCCACAACTGTATATATTACAATAACAATATCTATATATTATACATAAATAATATTTTAGAAATATGTGTAACCCTAGTAAAGTAATTCAAAGTAATTAATTTAATTGGAAGTCAGTAATATTAAAAGTAATGTATTACACTACTTTTTGCACTAAAACATAATTTCAGCAATTAATTACTATGTAACAGATAAACCCAAACACTATATTAAGATGCCTTGTTTTGGACACAATCCAAGGCAGCAGTGCATGTATAATTTGTAAAATGATCATCCAATGCAGCAAATGAGTCTCGAGAAATGTTCTTTCCATTGGCAGCTATGGTAAAAAGTAAATTTTGAAAATTAAAAATGGATGAAAGTCACCATATTTCCGACTAAAAAGACAATAATTTACTTTTTAACAATAATTTGAGTTGTATTTTACCGCATTTCTCATCATCACCTTCCTCTGCATTCAAAACCCTTTTAAAGTCATTCTTAAATCCTATTATCATAAAACACCTGACATTTTAACAAAACTCTGCCATAATGGAGCTAGACAAAGGGACTGACATATCTTATACCTGCATGAGTGAATGCTGTTTAATTGCTGGTGATTTTCACTTGTTGGTGTTTTACACACCTGAAACAAACTCTGAAAAGTCACCAAAGATACAAGCCGAAATAAAACGAGCTGAAAGAGAAAAGGAAGACTGAAAGAATGTGTTTGATTGCAGCTAGTGCTAGTTATGGTTTAGTTGGTCATGTTAAGCAGTTGGTCCATTGTGTCCTTTGTACATTGCTGAGTGTTGCAGCGCATTGAAGTGCAAGAGAGGGGGAAAATGCGTGCACTGACATTCTCTAATCAAATACGGCAATCAGGAGGCTCAAACCAGCATTACACCATTTACAATCCCTTTAAATTTATAATCAAAAATTGAGAGGGAGCTGTGGGGAAGAGGGAGAGAATGACATATACAGACAGGTCATTACATCTCTCTTTACTGGGCCGATGAGAGCAATGAAGAATTAATCAGTGGTCATTAGACTATATTTACTCACCACTGTAGGAGTTGTGATCAGACCTACACTTCCTCTTACACTCCCTTTCTCGCTCTCCTCTCTCTTCTCTTTCTCTTGAGATGGACAATCAGATGCATATTTCTCCATGACCTTTTTAATGGAGGTCAGTTGAGAGGCAAGTGCATTGTGTGTGTATGTGTGTGTGTACACACATAAGGATATATAAGCATTATCATTGACCATTTACACAAAATTTTATCTCTGCCTAGTTAGAAATGATTTAAGGCATGGAAAAGCTGTTCCAAAAGGTACTTCTCTTGTCTTCTAAGAGAAGTAGCTCACATAACAGTGACAGACCGATCTCACAGTTACATTTTAAATAGTAGGTTGACTTTTCTTTAACAAAAATCAGTCTGTGCTTTCCGAAATTGAAAACACTGCCTCCAGTGGCCAAAGCAGTAACTGTTGTTAGGCGTATGTGCACACGTTAGCTCCATTTCTGGGGTGCAATGTCCACAGAGTAGCACCAAAAGCGAATTGTGAAATTAGATGTTTTCAGATGTACAGGCTGTAATACAGTGAAGAGGAATGCATATTTTATCAACTTTATCCCCAAACCCCAAAACTAACCATTAGTGTAGTAAAAATGTTATGTTTGAGGGAAAATGCAAACATGATGACTTTCTGGTTTCAACCAGGAATCTGAACCGAGGTCTCCCATGATGCTGACACAAAGTGCTTCTGGTCGTGCCACAAGAGAAGGCCGACATACCTTGTGATCATGTTGAATGTGAATGGCAATTACAATGCCGAAATAATGGGTTCGATTCCCGTGAAATGCATGAACTGGTCAAATATATTGCCTTAATCCACTACAAGTCACTTTGAAAAAAGCACCTGCCAAATGCATAAATGTTAATATTCTAAGAGCGTGTTAGGCAAGTTCCTTAAAAAAGTCATGCACTACAAATTCATGACAACTTAACATTGTGTCTGGTGTCATTGCACTGATGTACACATCACAAACACACACACAACAGTGATTCTGTGTCAATGATCAAGTGATTGCATTGCTCTTCCGTCTTACTGGAGAATTCGTTTGAAATATCATTATGTGGACAGTGCCAGCACTAGAAGCAAAACAAAACATTCTCTGCAAGTGCTTTTCATGTGTGGTTCAAAGCAGCACGAATCATGTAAATACGGCTTCACAATTGCTGTAGCAAAGTGCTTAGCCACAATTAATATTGGGGAGGATGAGGGTTTAAGAGATTTAATGGCCATCGCAATGAATATGGAACCTATAGGGACTAGTAATTTCAATTAGACAACCTCCTACTAACACTTTGGGAAACATTTAATGTTACTTGAATTGGTGCTATTTTAGTGCGTTTCTATCTTTATACTGTGGAAGGCTTTGTTGGGAAAATGTTAATAAAGCATTATTGTTATATATAGTTTTGTTTTCTATCCTGAGAAGGAACTAAATGCATTTTGACAGGAAAATAAGTATTTTCTAAATTCGAAATCTGTGATTAATCGCAAATAACTATTAAAATCATGCAATTAATCATGATTAAATATTTTAATCGATTAACAACTTTTAAGTCACTTTCTATAAAGTTTTTTTTTACCATTAAAGTTTTTGTTTCACTCGAATCCCAAAAGATATCGATATATTTTCAAGCCATACACTCAGCTCCACACGTTTCTCCCATATAACAGTAAGGGGCGCACACCCTTCATCTGTCACACAAACGCAACCACAAATTACATATGAACATAATTCATACTTTAAATGTATTATACATAAATAATATTATTTTTAGAAATATGAGTAACCCAAGTAATATACTTAAAAGTATTTAACTTAATTGAAAGTGTACTGTAAGTGTACAGTGGAATTGTAAATCTTAAACATTTTAAATGTTATGCGTTACACTGCTTTTTGCACTAAAAGTAATGACATTGCAGTAATTAATTACTTTATAATCAGATTACATCCAACACTTTTCTTGTTTGATTTTTTCCACAATCTAAAGCAGCATCCCATGTATTCTTTGCAAAGAAAGCACAAATTTAATCTAATATGGTGGATGAGTTGTGAAAATTTTTTATTTTTATACTGAAAAGTATTGATATAAAATTGTTAAATATAATTAAAATGGACTATTTAACCTAATTATGGAGTCTGTTATGTATTTTATGCTAATGCTGTGCAGTTAGCAACATGCTACGGGCAAACTCTATTGGAGTCAATTGTAAGTCAGTCTCTTTATGTGAGTAGTGCTATTTGTGTGAGCAGGTATGAGGCAATTTGGCTCTTTGTATGAGGTTCCATTTCAGTTAGGATGCTGCCTTAAAAGATAGATTCACAAGTAGGCAGTAGACAGAAAGGCAGGTGTTGGAACGTCTATGGAGCTACATGTGCGTTGGCCAAGTCAATGTTTTTTTCTTTTCCTAAGACAAGCGTAGGGGCTTTTGTTTACATTAACATGTGTTTACATTTAATTAGGCTTTATGGCAGTGCTGTTTTTTTCTCTTGTGTGGAGTAAGTATATGTTACTGTGTGTCTTTATGTGTGCACTGATGTCAACGCCATCAAGGATAGTGCAGGAAGTGAGAGAAGTTGACTCTCTCTTAAATCAGCTCCTTTAATCTCGGCTGTGACTCCTCTGGCCTGTGTTAGCTCAGGCCAAACATCACTGAGTACATGTCCTCTCCACTTATCAGCCTCACTCTTCCCCCCCAATCATCCCTGTCACTCAGAGCAGGACAGAATACTGAACTCCACCACTTTCTGTGGTCAACAGACATACCTTCTAATCCCACATGTGTTCAGAGGCTAAGACTTTATATAAATCTAATTTCTGATCCATGTGCGGCAGAGTTCAGTGGGTAAATCGCCGCTTGAAAGAACTGGCACTGTTGGACAACCCAATTATGGCACAAAACCTCTTTAAGCTCCTGATAGAAGCACAAAAGACTCACTGCAACTCTCTCTCTATGACCGATAGGAGCAAGCAATTAATGATGTTTGCTCAAGATTGCCAGCCTCCCTCCAGTAAACCAGTGTCTCACGGTCAGAAAGGGAGAGAAAGAAGAAAGAGAAGGGGGCAAGGCTTTGTTGTATAGTTGTTTGTAGGGTGTGACTGTGGCCAGGAGGAGTCTACTTTTAGGGTGAATTATTGGCCGGATTCCTTTTGCGAGGCCATGCGAGGATCGGACGTGCGAATGGCATGCTCTTCACACTTTATTAGTTTTATCACTTTTAATGATATAAACCGGAGAGATTTGATACACTCATAACTGTTCTAGGAGGACAACATGTCAAAGAATTCAAATTCCTTGGGCTCTGGAGACATTAAAAGACACTTACTGGACATGCTCAAGTGCGTATTGTCGGAATTCGCGAGGCCCATGAGGGTCGGGATATGGTGAAATTCCTGGAAGGGCTCCTTCTGAATCTGCTTGACATAACAGGCCATAAGCTGGAAATCGAGCAAGCTCACAGACAAGCCCCGATCAATTCTGGCCAAATTTCTAAGATCATCCCATAAAGATCTTATGTTATGCGAGGCAAGGAGTAAAGAAAGGCTTTCTTGGAAAAAACACAGCATTTTCTTGTTCTCAAACTTAGAGTATTCAACAAGAGAGAAACACGATCAATTCAAGGAATGCAAGAATCTTTTACATCAACAGAAGTTTATTTTTGCACTGATATTCCCAGCCAAATTGAGAATAGATGCTAAGGAGGGCCAGAAAACATTCACATGCCCACAGCAAGCAATGTCCTTCATAAAGTCAATGGAGTAAGTCATTTTGTGATACTCTTGTTGCAGCGTAATGAGCCGGCTCACTGATCATTCATTTGACTGTCTGAGGAAACGGAGCATTTTTTTGGTGCTGGTTCTGCCTAGCGGTAGGTGTTAATTTGCAGAGTGGCACACCTTCGGGACAGTTTTGTGGATGAATCTACATGCTCTTTGAGTTTGTTCCACCTATTGGCTGGAGTTTGATTTATAAATTATCTTTTGCTGTGTAATTCTGTCTAACAAAATTTGTATAGAAACACTGGACTACCATCCAATTTCCCTGATCCAGCTAGACGTTAAATATTGTCAAAAATGTTGGCTAACCGATTAAGTAAAGTTATGACAACTCTTATACATATTGATCAGGTTGGGTTTATTTGGGCCGTGGCTCTTCTGATAACATTAGGTGTTTCATCAATATCATGTGGTCAGTGGCGAATTATCAGACTCCGGTCGCAGCCATCTCACTTGATACAGAAAAGGCGTTTATTATGGTAGAATGGGATTATCTTTTTAAGATTTTGGAAATGTATGAGTTCAGGAATACTTTTATTGGATGGATTAAGTTACTTTATAGACACCCGGTAGCGGCGGTACAAACAAATGGATTAAATTTCAGATTATTTTACTCTGGATTAATTTCAGATTATTTTACTCTGGATAGGGGCACCTCTTTCCCCATTATTGTTATGTCTTGCCATGGAACCATTAGCAGCCGCAATAAGAAAGGAGGATCATTTTTCAGTGGTGATTGCGGGAGGTTTGGCACATAAGATTTTGCTTTGCGCATATGATATTTTATTATTCATCTCCAACCCCATTAGATCTACACCTTGCCTTCACAAAATTATCAATACATTTTTAATGTTCTCAGGATACAGAGTCAATTGGTAAAAATCCGAAGCTTCTGACAGTGTACTGCCCGGTAGCGGCTTTTCAACTGTGCGCATTCCAGTGGCCCAAACAAGGCATTAAGTATTTGGGCGTTTTATTCCCAGCAAATTTGTGTGATTTATTTAGAGTTAATTTTGACCCTTTAATAAAACGTTTTTCCGAGTTATCTGGCAGTTATCTGGCATTTGGCATATTGGACTGGTGGTGGTGTAGTGGCTAAGGCACAGGGCTGTTAATCAGAAGGTCATTGGTTCGAACCCCACAGCCACCACCATTGTGCCCTTGAGCAAGGCACTTAACTCCACGTTGTTCCAGGGGGACTGTCCCTGTAATAATTGCACTGTAAGTCGCTTTGAATAAAAGTGTCTGCCAAATGCATAAATGTAAATATTTATATTCTTGAATCTATTTCTTCATTGCAAATACTTTCTATCAAACTAAAGATAAGATACACCCCGTTATCTCGCATTTGCACTCGGTATGGACAAAAGTGTCCAGAGTGTTTAATTCGGACATTTATTTAAATGCAGCCTGCAGCACATGGCTGAACCCCAAGCTATGTATGAATCAGTCCCCTTTCTGCTGGACAGAGTGAATAGAATCTATCCAGAGATTATGGGAGAAAGATTTAAACTTGGTATTGGAGGAGGAAGTGTGGGCTAGGATTCTAAAAACTCTGCATCAAGAGATCCAAGGGTTCGCCTCATGCAATTTAAGATTTTACATAGCATCTTCTAGTCCCCCTCTAAATTGCATAGGCTTGGTCTTAAAGACACACCCACCTGCTGGTGATGTCAATCAGAAGATGGAGACACAACCCATGTTGTTTGGGGATGTGTTAAGATAAAAACATTTTGGTTGAGGATTCAGAGTTTTATGTGCAAGGTTTTGGAATCCCTAATTTTATTTTGCCCCAGACTCTGTATTTTAGGAGATGGGGAAGTCATTCATTTAGAGAATTAGCACATGAAAAACTGGGTCCTGACTAGTATTATGATTGCCTGACAGATTATTTTAAGGAGTTGGAAGTCGGCTGGAGCACCCCCATTTCAGGAGTGGTGTTCAGAGATGGCCAGAGTGGCAGCTTTTGAGGAGGGGGTATCCAGAAGACTGGGGAGTCTAGACCTGTTTGTGGAGAAATGGGGCAAATATCTTACTTTTTTGGAGGGCTCTCGGGGAGGGACAATGGAGAACGTTGTAGTGGATGTGTGTGATTAGTTTATATATATTGTTTTTTTTTTTTGTTTTTTTTTATTGTTGTTTTGTGGGTTTTTTGTTTCTTTGTGTGTCTATAATGGGGTGGAGGGTCAGTGAGTGTTAAATATTGATTCTGTATGTATATGATTTGCTGTTCTTTATTTAATAGATGAATCAATAAAAATGTTAATCGAAAAAAGGAAGCACACTTGGAAAGCCAACTTTCCAAACAGATTAAAGGATTGACACTAACTGTTGTATAAATTGGTTTCAATTTAATGAGTGTATATACGTATATATATATATATATATATATATATATATATATATATATATATATATATATATATATATATATATATATATATATATTAAAGTGCAATTAATTAAGGAGAAACCCCATGAGAATATCACACAGTGAACAGTGTAAAGCAGTAACAGAGGGTTGAATGTGTACCTAAGTGTTTATTTGTTTCTGGGCGAGAGCTAAAGGAAAGCTGGAATACCGAGTTGCTCAGATCCTTCGTTGTCTTAGTAACCTCTAAGTATCTAAAGGAGGGATCAGGGCATTGGGTTGAATGGCATGCAAGGGTGAAAAACTTGCCAATTAAAAGCAATGAAAGTGACAATTAATATTGTGAGTGTGCAAATAGAGTGCTATGCCCTTTCGAGCATGCTCAACACTAACCCCATGCTCGACTTAGCACTTTTCTCCTTTTAAAATCCATCCTGAAGACCTCTTCACACTTCCACTTGGTGAAATGGTGCTGCATGTTCTTTTCTTCGCTCGAATACTGTAGACAGACATGACTGGTGCTCAAGACCACCAAATCTAGAGGGAACTGATCTGAAGCGTCCAAGAATGTGTTAACCGTTGTCAGATTTAATGTGATGACCTCTAAATTAAACGTTCCTTAGGGTCAAACCCACGTTTATACCTTTTACTATTAGGTACTGACCAGTGACCACTTAATATTTCAATTTTTGCAGAATGCAACTTTAAAATGTATGATTCTTGATTGTCCCGTTTACACCTCTTACTTAACATCTGCCTTGGGTGATCCAATCAAAAGGATCACACCTGGTAGTAACACATTTCATATCTCCTGATACCACATGTAATGGAACTTCAAGGGGAGGGCCTCCAAATTTTCAACTTATTTCAAAATAAATTTCACTTGACACAGCAACCTAAAAACACTGCTTTATGGTTAGAGATACTGAAAGCCAGTGAAACATCGGCAAAATAAGTAATCATACCCAGACAGCCCTAGAAAAAAGTGAAAATAAAAAATAATGTAAATGCACAACGCTGCTCTTCAAATGTTTTATCTCACTGCAAACTTAAAGGAAAGTTCACCAAAAATGAAAATGTAATCATTGTTTACTCACACCTGTGTTATAACAACAACATTAGATTTCAGTTTTGTTTCACACCAAACCTTATCGTATGCTTTCATAACAACCACATGTTTCATGGAAAAATATATTAGACTTCTGAATAATACTTTTGTGCAAAAGTGTCCTTTTGAAGCTTGAAGAGGTGGTCACCAAAACTGCCATTGTATGATATCACGAGAACGTTTTATCACAATTTCTCCCTTTGAGTTAAGAAAAAGAGAGAAAGTCATATGGGGTTATAACAACAATGGGGTGAGTAAACAATAACTGAATTTTCATTTTTGGGTGAACTATCCCTTTAATGTTTCAAGAGGAATCCATGGAATGCATAATTGACAGGTACGTAGGAGGTCCTTAGATGTTGTCCAGGATGTGACAGGGCAGATTAGCATTAACACTACAAATACAATGTGGTCACATGCGTTTCTGACAACCGTCAAATGTGCTTTGAGTTATCTGATCACAAAAAGTTTTGGACCCTGTTTACACTTGCATTGAGTGCTGATCAATTGTGATCAGGCCGCCCAAAACAGATACCAGACGGTATCTATGAATGGGGTCTATGTTACATGCTACTGCATGAAGTGTTGAGATACTTAACATTTCATAGCGCAGGCATTTCTGATATGATAATTTCCCTATAAAACACTTCTAGGTGTGGGCGTGTTTGTATATGAGTTTCAGGCACTGAGACTTACACCACTGAGAAACTGGCAGGTGTCTGCCATATTAAACCGGCTGCAGACAGCACAGTGCACAGATCCTGAAGAACCACAGCTGATTCCTGCTGGAATGTATAATTTTCTCATTTCCCTCACAAGCAGTTGGCCCTTCGCAAATTAGCACAGGGCTCTGACCCCCGTGTTCAATGCGGTTAGAGCGAGGAGACGGCGTAATGCGCAACATAAGGGATTTCAATCAGATGCACTCTCTTTCACACCCATCAAATCATCTCCATATACATAATTCATACACCTGTGAAGGGATGTGCTCAATTGCCACTCTTCTGCTACATGAAGAGTTTGCCATCACTTCATGAGAACATAGACTTCCTTTTCTTGGGATTTACAATTGGGATTTAACCGTTCTTTAGAATTTGCACTTTCACTCATTTGGGTAGAAGGCCTTATTTTAAATCTTATGTGAATAGTTTTTAGATGTTCCTTGAAATAAAATTGGGAATCAACAAGGACCTGGCAACCAGAATTGCAACATGATAATATTCTATGTTTAGTGTATTGCAATACAAAACTTATTTACTGCGATCTTTTACTCACTTGTTTCTCATTCATCTTCATTGGACTTCGGTGATTTGCACAAGTGCTGAACTTCCTGCGTTACTTCACTGAAGAGAAGCAGCACAGAGCGTTGGTTCTCAACTTGGTTTGCTTCAGGACCCAGATTTTACATTGGACATCAAGTGACAACCCAGCACAGAATCAACATTTTTATCACGCAAAAGCAAACAAATGTCCTTGAAATCAAACAATGGAATGTATTAATATTACCATGAACTGCATATCTTTATAGTTTACAATTAAGTTTGATTGGAGGCACAGCCTTTGACATCAACTTCATAATGTGAAGCTTCTTTTATAAGCTTTTCTCCTCCCTTTTAAAAGCTGATAAGCCTGATTATTTAACATTCCTAACAATGCGTAATTATCAGGGATGTCATAAAATATTGATATATCGATTATTGGTCATCGCGTTATTTTATCTATATATTTTTGAGGCATCAATATTTGAAAATTAGCCAACATTTAAATTAGAAGCCCAATTCGCATGCTTTCCATTTCACTCAATTGGCCTCTGTTTAATATAGTGTCCAAACCAGATGTGCCGCGACACGCGATAAAAGGTATCTTTTCCATGTTAATCAGAGTTTTTGTCCTAATAATAAATAAACAGACTGTTCCGTCTGTGAATGGCTCTATGTGGCAGCGGGGCGTGGTCAAGCGCCCGTCCGAGAGAGAAAAGCGGTAAGGGCGCTCACACCTGGGCTAAATTATGTCTAACACCTGTCTCTAATTGCAGTAGAGTGAGGAGAGCGGTTTAAAAAAGCCAGCAGCCACAGAGGAGGGAGAGACGGAACAACAAACTCAGCGTTTGAAGTCCCTGCTGTGTTCTACATTATTGCAAATACTGTCATTAAAAAAAGAGAATTAAAATCTTACCGTGCCCCGAAGACCTGTTTCCTGTCCTCCATCATTTAAAGAGTGCTACACTCTGTTTTTATTTTTACATTTTATTATAAATGATCTTAACTTTAGTGTATTAATATCACGGTGTCGCATCGTACCTTGTATGGACAGACAGATTGCATGTCGCTGGAAACTAATCGCTTCACGTCTTGTTAAAACAAGGTGTAACATTCTGGCGTTGGGAGACCACAAGAGGGCAATATAACATGTATCACAGGAAGAGCTGAAGCGATACAGGAGATGGCTGTCCAAAGTTACAAAGTGTTTTATACTTCTTCAAGAATGAACAGTGACATTGATTAGTTTGCAGTTTAGTGAAACGGGTGTAACAGCGCAAACTAAACGATTAGAAATAGGGTTTTTATTATGCAATTTCTCTGTAGCATTGAATAGGTCTTTCATTCAAGCTATCAAACTACAAAACAACATACTTGTAAATTAAAATATATTTTGTAGGCTCTATGAAATACATGTTCACTGTAGAGTAGATCATACAGTAATAGCTAGAGTAAATAATCTTTGTCCTGTGATAATGATATGGGTTGAATTTAATGGAAAAATATGTGAGTTCAGAATGTTGATGCTGAGCACTGACGGTGTCAAATTCTACACAAAGTGTGTGTGTACTTTTGTGGAAAATAAATAATTGTTTCTAATTTTAGAATGCACCATGTCATCTGCCAGACGAGTATGGTGTGTGACCCCCTTTCATTTACCCTGCCGATCACACTTTACCAAAGTTGTGTTGAGAAATATCTCTGAAGAAACAAATACTATTGTGCAACGAGCAGCCCAATTTACAGTATATTGGGGGGAAAAATATCCTAATATATATCGATAATCATCTGGAAAATCTTCCGATTATCGATGCGTGAAAAAGGCATCGATCCCAAGGCTAGTAATTATATAGTTAGTAGGGCCCTATGAAATCCATTTTATTTAATTTTTTTAATTTGTTTTATGCTTTATCATCAGAACCGTTTCTAATCAAATGAATTAAAAAACAACTGTAATCAAATAAAATCAATAAATTTCAACAAAAAAGGAGGAGGTTACCCCGTGTGACCCTACCCTTCCTAGCAACCGGGCCATTTTGGTTGCTTAGGAGACCTGGCTGGAGTCACTCTGCACCATAAACTCAAACTCGCGACTACGTAGTCAATGTCAATACTCGCTGAGCTATCCAGTCCCCCCAAATGGAATCGCTATTAATGCTACCAAAATGTCATAAAATCTGTATGTTTCATGAATCAAACTACTTGTTTATTAGAAAACAAAAATGTAGAATCTTTTTAGAAACTTAGACATTTTCTCTGCATACACAATCAATGTAGAATGTTGCTCAGAGCCACTGATCCAGAGTTAGCTTTTCAGAGTCAGAATAGCTTGTATAGCTATTGCGCATGTGTGTTAGCAAGTTGATTGACAGGCAATGTCTGTATCTAAAAGGTGATTGGCTCTTTTACCTGCAAACCAGACTTCCTTTCTTCTTGGTTGGGTGTTCCAGTTTCTCCCATTCATTTAAATAGAAGTGACTCGTCTCTGCTAAATATTCTTTGGCCTCACATTCTATAGAACTACATTGCCCATCATGCAGTACACCCTTCTCTGAAGTTTGCACACTTTTACTCCTGATTTCTTGCAACACTGGGAATGTAGAGGTGTACAAAAGCAACATGTTACTTTAGTTAAAAAGCAACGCCAATATTATGGTCTAAAATAAAAAATATTTTGTTACTTTACTCATTACTAGAAAAAGTAATCTAATTACGTAAAGCACGGTACTTGTAATGTGTTACCCCCAAATTATGAATGCTAACATTTTTACTAAAAATATGAATTATTGGTGCTACAATATTGACAGTGAAGTTTTTGGTGTTACTCAGAGGACAGGATATAAATATAAGTCTTTTGAACTAATAATGCTTAATGTGACACCGTCAAATATAAATAAAAAATCTCTGTGGTCTTTTACCCTTGCTACAATGTATAGATCACCCGGGCCTTATTCTGATTTCCTTAGTGAATTTTCTAATTTTTTATCAGATCTTGTAGTTACTGTAGATAGAGCTTTAATTGTTGGTGACTTCAACGTTCACATAGAAAATAAAAATGGGACATTGGGATTAGCATTTATTGATATTCTCAACTCTGGAGTCAGACAAAATGTAACAGGACCAACTCATCGCCATAATCATACGCTAGATTTAATTCTTTCATATGGAGTTGATGTTGATAATATAGAAATTTCTTGTATGCTGCAATCAGCTAATGTTACTCAATTTACACCAGGCTATCGTTCAGGTAGAACTATTCTTTCGACCACTAAAGATAGCTTCACTAATACTCTTCCAGATCTATCTCATACACACAATAAACCCCAAAGCCCAGAAGAACTTGATGAAATCACAAAAAATATAAATGCAGTCTTCTCTAGCACCCTTGATATTGTCGCCCCACTTTGAAAAAAAAAATAAAAAATTAAGAAATAAGCCCTGCACCATGGTACAATGATCACAGTCATGCTCTCAAGAGAGTAGCTCGGAAAATGGAGCGCATGTGGAAAAATACAAAATTAGAGGTATTTCGTGGTGCATAGAAGGATAGTGTCTGTAGCTACAGACAGGCACTAAAAGCTGCCAGGGCAGCATATTTTAGTAAACTCATAGAAAATAACCACAACAATCCTAGATGTTTATTCAGTACTGTGGCTAAATTGGTTAGGTATAAAGCCTCAACAGAACCAGATATTATGTCACAACTCAAGAGTAATGACTTCATGATAGATAAAATTGAAATAATCAGAAATAAAATTGGAATTATGCAATCATCTGTCATCGCACCTCAGAAAACAGTGCCTAATAATTTTCTTCACGTGCAACTTCAATCTTTCTCTATCATAGGTCATGAAGAGCTAACAAAACTTTTGAAACATCAAAAGCCACAACTTGTTTGTTAGATCCTATACCAACTAAGCTCTTAAAAGTGGTATCTCCTGTAATCTCAGAACCTCTTCTTAATATCATTAACTCCTCGCTATGCTTAGGACATGTCCCAAGAAACTTTAAAATGGCAATTATCAAACCGCTTATTAAGAAGCCACAACTTGATCCTGGAGAACTTGCTAATTATAGACCGATTTCAAATCTCACGTTTATGTCAAAAATACTAGAAAAGGTAGTATCCTCCAAATATGTTCATTTCTGCAGAGAAATAGTATATATGAAGAATTTCAATCAGGATTTAGGCCTCATCACAATACAGAGACTGCACTAATCAGAGTTACAAATTACTTGCTCTTATCATCTGATCGCGGCTGCATTTTAGATCTTAGTGCTGCATTTGACACGATAGATCACGACATTCTCTTGAATAGGCTGGAGAATTATGTTGGAATTTGTGGAGTTGCATTAGCATGGTTTAGGTCATATTTAGCAGACCGCTACCACTTTGTTTATGTAAATGAGGAATTGTCAAACCAAACAAAAGTAAAATATGGAGTGCCACAGGGATCAGGTTTAGGGCCTCTGCTTTTCTCCTTATATATGCTTCCCCTGGGAGATATTATCAGGAATCGTGGAATAAGTTTCCACTGTTATGCTGACGATACACAACTTTATATTTCTTCAAAACCTGATGAGATTTCACAATTCTCTAATTTAGCAGAGTGTATCAATGAAATAAAAGATTGGATGGCCAGAAATTTCCTTCTACTCAATTCTGACAAAACAGAGGTACTAATTATTGGACCAAAAAACTCTAAAAACAAGCCACTAAAATATAATTTGACTCTAGATGGATGTACTGTTACATCATCTTCAACAGCGAAGAACTTAGGTGTTACATTTGATACCAATCTGTCCTTTGAAAATCAAATTACAAATGTTTGTAGAACAGCATACTTCCACCTAAGAAATATTGCTAAATTAAGGCATATGCTCTCTGTTGCTGATGCTGAAAAACTAATTCATGCATTCATGACCTCAAGACTATATTATTGTAATGTATTACTGGGAGGATGTCCAGCAAGATCAAGAAATAAACTTCACTTCGTTCAAAATGCAGCAGCCAGAGTGCTGACGAGAACCAAGAAATATGATCATATTAGCCCCATTTTATCATCGTTACATTGGCTACCTGTTAAATTCCGTATTAATTTTAAAATTCTGTTAACTACATACAAAGCTTTGAATGGTCTAGCTCCACAGTACTTAAGTGATCTTCTACCACGCTATATTCCAACACGTTCATTAAGATCGCAAAATTCTGGCACGTTAATAGTTCCTAGAATATCAAAATCCACAAAAGGAGGTAGATCCTTTTCATATTTGGCTCCTAAACTATGGAATAGTCTCCCTAACACTGTTCGAGATGCAGACACACTCTCTCAGTTTAAGTCTAGACTAAAGACTCATCTATTTAGCCAGGCATACACCTAATTTATCCTCCAACCCACAATTAGGCTGCTTTAGTTGGGTCTGCCAGAACCAGAAACCAGAAAGAGTGATCATGATCTCTAACTCTGCAATAAATTTAATGGCATCTATGCTTACATATTTTTATTTGTTTCCATGTCTCAACCCCGGGACTCCTATCCTGAGGTCACCAGAACCGGCTGGATCCAGCTCCATTCCTGCTTCGTGTTGGGCTCCACTGCTACATGTCGCTGAATGACGATGGCTAAATGCAGCCGGTGCCAGCCAAACATCACTTCAGTCTATTATGATGGACTTCAGAGGATGAACTGATGCCAACTCCAACCTGCATCACCTCGGTCTATTTATGTACTATGATCTTGAAATGGAATGCACAGACTAACTACTGCCAACAAAAGCCTTCAACAGCCAGTTAACAAGGACAATTGCATCTATGTGAACTTCTGCAGTTAATCCAGGATGGACTTCAAATACATTGGTCATTAATCTTACAGTTCAAACACAATCGATGTTTAAACACTGACCCTTAACACTTACTTAGTTTAATCATTTTAAACCATGACTTGAACTATACATAAGTAATATTTACATTAAATTCATGAGCCCCCACAGTGAGTCTGGTTTCTCCCAAGGTTATTTTTCTCCATTAATCTACATCTTATGGAGTTTTGTGTTCCTTAACACAGTCGCCTACAGCTTGCTCACTGGAGTTATTAATACTATTATTAAATTATTTTTAAACACGATTAAGAATTGTATTTTATCTAAATTACACAATAATGATTCATCGACTTTATAGACATTACAGTTTTATCGTCTGTTAATGCTAATCTTCTGTAAAGCTGCTTTGAAATGATGTGTGTTGTGAAAGGCGCTATACAAATAAAATTTACTTGACACAGGATCATGCAGTAAAATATTGCAAAACAATTTCCCTGACCCCTAATTTGGAAATAAACTGAGTTTTAGATGAGAACAAAAGTAATATCTATCAGTTGTGTCAAAAGAATATGAAAGAATGAAATGATGGTTGCCAATAAATTGCACAAGCAAACAGGCTACAATGCAGAAGCAGGTGGTCACCCGATGACCTATCACTTCAATAGTACAAAATTAATGAGTCAGCAGCCGACATGCTTTAACTTAATAACCTGTTGATGTGCATTGTATGAACAAATTTGAACAGCACACTATATAGTAAATGTGAACTCATTTAAGCAATGTAATGTCAGGCCCATGGGTGGATTCAATGAGCATCTACTAAACCTCTAAAACTTTCTTTTGCCTGTGCTGGTGTGGATTGGATGTATATTGGTTGGCTAATCCCAACATGCTGATGCTAATTATGTCTTTTGTTGTATTAGTAGATACCTCATAGACAGTCAACCTTTTGTGCATGCAAATAACTTTAACAATATTGATAGGACAGCTTCCAGATTATTGATTTGTGAAGGAAATGGAAATTAAGTTCCTTGTCAGAATAGTGTGTCATAGAATTAACCTGAATCATAAATATGTTGTATTTAACTCAAGGATGTAACCAAATGTCCAAGGTTAAGGGGGCTCAACTGTAAACAAAGATTTTTTTTTTTTATTGAAATACCTATATTGATTGACTAATATTTTTAATATTGTTGGGAGTGTAACGCCAGGCCTGGCAAATCCACTTTGGCCTGATGCTGTGTATGGTCAAAAGACACCAAACAACCCTATTCCTTGCAATCCTTGAGACTTGTAGGGTAGCACATGCTCTCTCCTTGCTCTTTGTTAGCATATTTCATACATACAAAGGATGAATAAAATTGCTTTTTACAGATAATTACAATAAAAATTGTAATACCCAGAAGAGGTATTAAAGGAGACCTTTTTATGTAGAATCCAACAAAACACACCATGGCCATGTCAAAGGTCAGATTTCTATATAAGAATGCACATCTCATGCATAATGAAATCTTTCAAAAACATCTTTACATGAACTCCAATCCCTGTCGGTCTGTATGCATGTGTTTGATCAAACATGCATTTGTGTGTTCTGAGCCTGTGGATGCCAAAGGCAGCCCTCCCACTCTCCAAGGTGAGAAAGCAGCCATTGTCAGAGCAATCAGAGCCCTGCCTGCAGGATCCCAGCCAAACCTCTCATCCTTAGTCTACTCGAGAGCTGCTTTAATTAACCATCATACCACAGATGGGATCGATTTTAACCCCCCTCACTCTCTCGGTCGCTCTCTTTCTTTCTCTCCTTCACAACCAACCTTACATGCCTTTCTCAACCCCCTTCTCTAAAGTCTTTCACCTAGCACTCCTCCTCTGCCTCTCATCTTGGGCCCCTTCTTCTCTGTGTTCCCCTCTTTCTTTTTCTGTCATTCTCTTTTGTCTCTGTGCACTCCACTCTCCTGTACACTAGTCACATAATTGAACTGGAATAGAGCCAGACCAGCCCCCTTCCTCCAGGCAGGCTCTTTCCTCTGCATCCCTTGGCCTCACCTGCTCAATACCTTATTAGTGTCAGGATCTGTGGAGAGCCATTGCGGATTAACTAGAGAGATATGAGATTGATTTCTGCCCCTTGCAGATGAAATTGAGTTTGGTCCTTGTATCCGCATGCGAGTGTGTGCTCGCGCATGTACTGTATGCGTGTACGTGACTGTGCGCACTCGGCGTACAAAAGAGAGCATGATTCTTTTCCCTCTGCTGAGAACGCGTGTTTCTTTACCAAAGAAAATGAAAGCCGGCTAATTAGCTATCTGCAAGCCCACATGTGTCTCTGTATCTCTATTCTAATTTGTCTCTTACACAGGAGGTGGATGCACAAGTTTTTCCTTTCTTCTCTCCATATTACGGCACCCCCCCCACCCCCAGCACTGAAATTCTAATCTCAAACTCTAATCTGCTAGCAATTGTGGGCAAAAGTGACCTGTTGTGGCACATGCTCATCTCTGCCTTGGCGTAAATAGCGTGCTATTGATTATTCATGGGTGCTGTGTCCCCCCTATGTGGCTCGGCATGTCAAGGAGTCTAATAGGAGTTGCCTACTGGAGAAGAGATTAAGGTCTCTTGTGGAAATGGGTGGCTGTGCTGTGTTGAGATAGAAGGCTGGGTGGAAATGACAGGTCTGTATGTGTAAGGTAGAGCTGTTGGGGTGGTATCAGCTGGGTTCTCTTCCTGTGGGTAAATAGTAGGGGGTCAGGGCTCTTACACAAAGAGGATATAACTCTGTGGTTGACACAATAAATGTTAATGGATTATATTTTTATGTGGCAGGGCACGTTCATCTGCTTGTCTTCATTTATATGATATTAATACTGTTTTCAACTTGCATTGTGTTGCAGTGAATAGATAATCCTCTATATGATCAGAAATACAACAAATATGACTTTTGTTCTATTTGAGATACTTAAAATGTACATTTTACATATCTGCAAATTATTATTGTGTTTGCCAAGGAAAGCATCACTGCCACAATAGGCTTGTTGAGAAGTGGCATGCTTTTAATTTCTAAGCGACTGGATGATTTTTGCATGGCGGAAGATAAAATGGGTGAAAAAGAATAGCATAGATTTACACTCACTGACAACTTTATTAGGAATACTGTGGTCCTTATAAAGTGCCTGACATGGTCTTCTGCTGTTGTAGCCCATCCGCCTCAAGGATTGACGTGTTGTGCATTCTGAGATGCTATTCTGCTCACTACAATTGTACAGAGGTGTAGCGTAGTCTTTCTGTCAGCTCAAACCAGTCTGGCCATTCTCCATTGACCGCTCTCATCAACAAGGCGTTTCCGTTCGCAGAACTGATGCTCACTGGATGTTTTTGTTTTTGGCACCAGTCTGAGTAAACTCTAGAGATTGTTATGCATGAAAATCCTAGGAGATCAGCAGTAACAGAAATAATCAAACCAGCCCATCTGGCACCAAAAATAATGCCTGTCGAAATCACAGAGATCACATTTTTCCCCATTCTGATGGTTGATGTGAACATTAGCTGAATCTCCTGACCTGTATCTGCATGATTTTATGCATTGCACTGCTACCACATGATTGGCTGATTAGATAACTGCATGAAAAGTAGTTGTACAGAAGTTCATAATAAAGTGCTAAGAGAGTGTATATTAGAGGAAACCGAGGCATATCTATGGACCAGAATATCATATAAACTTGGTGGATGGATCTTTTGAACCAAAGCTGCCAACTAGAAACAACAACCAAAAAAAAAAAACACCTTTGCAACTACTGCACCTTGCAATGCCCTAACAACCCCTCTGAAAACCCAAGCAATCAAATAGCATGTGATAAAATCACTCAGTCACCTTAGCAACCGCATAGTAAACTCCCACAACATCATGGCAGCTAGATTTGCACAGGCAAGCACCACTTACATTTTCTTCAGAAAATATAAAAATCTTGGCAAGTAAGCAGTCAGATAGAAACTACTAAGAACACTTTTGCAACTGCCTTGAAATGTCCTAACAACCCCTAAGTAAACCCTAGCAACCGAATAGCATAGCAACACACTAAAACCTAACACCTTAGCAGGGTGGCAACGAGTTATGCACGCCCTTACAAAAAAATCTAGAGTTCTAGCAAACTATTCGCAAACTTGCCACTCATTATTTTCACATGCTAATGTGAATTCGCTTGTGATTCGCTGCAAAAGTTTGCCAGAGGTTTACAGCTACAAACCGGTAGTGGTGAACCTGCAGTAAACCTTTGGCAACAATGGACAATTTGCAGCAAGTTTGCCAAACTCTTGATTTTTGTAAGGGTGGGAAAGCACCCTACTCATATATTTTTAGAAAATGTTAAAAAAAAATATATATATCGGGCTTTACACTTTAAAATGTTGTTACTAGATATAAATTTTACTCAACACACGTTCACAAATTAAATTCAAAAATGTGCTCTCTTTATGCACTTTAATTAGATTGGATGTAATGAGAAAATTAATTTGACATTTTAGCAGATGATCACACTATGAATTGCATATGTATGTGGCAGTGACTGACCTCGAGGAACAGAGTCAGAGCTTATTGTAGTGTAATTTCCTCGTCCAGAGGCTGGAGTGTTTGTGTCAGAGTGAGGCCTCAGTGTGATTGCCTCTCCGTCACCAGTGAAAACTGAGGATAATGCTACGGCCACCTTCCTCGCTGCAAAATCGGGATCAACACAATCCAATTTCTCCCTCTCTGTGCAAAGATGGAATAATTTGAAAGAATGGGGTTGCCTAGTCTAGCGCCTGGGATCCAAGGGGGAAGATAAAGCGC